>NW_027315768.1:14391307-14743807 GCF_026437365.1 Eucyclogobius newberryi | reverse complement strand
CACTACGCCGGAGAGGTAATTAACACCCCCTGAGTACTTTTGGCCTTTGGTGGTGTCTTTGTGGCTTAAACAGGGTTTTGATTCTGCAAATGCTGATCTTTGCATGCAGCAGAGTAAACTTTGTCTCTTGGATTTGCCTATTTGATGGCAGATGTTTGAAAGGGAAGCTACAGGAGGTGACCATAGCGATGGTGTCTTTGGGGGGGGTGACCACTTGTTAATACACCGACTGTCAGTACTGATATGGACAGCTTTCCTGTTTATCATTTATATTTCATGTCTTACATTTTAAAAGCATTTTGTGTGAACGGAGCTGATTCCATATAAAGTAGTGCTATATAAATGTGCTAAATGTAAGACTTTATAATAACTATACTTTTAATAGCATTAGTAAAGCATGAACAAAGACTTAATTCATCATGAAACATAATAAAAACAAGTATATTAAGAATTTTGGCTGAGTAACTTACTTATTACCCTAACTCCTAACCCCTTAATGAATTAGTTATTAAGCCTGAATCATTCTTTAATACACAATTTGTTAATTATTAATTAAGTCTTTGGTCATGTTGTATTAAAGCTAATTAAGGCGTAGTCATTCGAAAGTGGTACACAAAGTGCAAACGTTTTATGATTTTTATGTCTGTCAAAGACAAATGTGAGTTAGGAATAGGGGTGAAGGGTGGGAGAGACATTCATTCAGCTTCACAACAGTACGGCCGGAAATGTACTGCAGCCCAAACTATCAAGGTACTAAGCAATACCCAAACTTTTTCATAAACCACATTGTATTTTATTAATTAGGCGTACCAAGAAGAAGTAAGTCCCTATAACCCACCGGTCTCTATTTAGTCAGAGGAACTCCCCAGTCCCCCTTGCTCGCATTCATGCAGCAAACATGGCTGAAAGTGGGTCTAACTGGCTCTATATTTACTTTCAAAAGTCTTGGGTTTTTTACCCTTCTTCTTTAAGATCAACCTTTGATTCACAAAATGCTCAAACAAACAGTGAAATCAACAATAAAACACAATTCATTACATTTATTCAGAATTGTAGTTATTTTCACTAATTAGAATTACACTTTACACTTTTAATTACACTAAATTAATTTGTCTTGTGGATCAAATACGTCTAAATTAAAAGAAATGAAACATATTTCCCAATAAAAGAAGTGTTGCACATTAATTTACATTTTGCTTGTGTTACCAAAAGTTTCCTGATCGAACTGCAAAGTACTTGAGTAGTATTTAGAAGTAGAAGAGTAGAAGCTAAAAAAAGTTAAACGTGCATCAATTGGAGACTTACAGTTTAAAAACTCCCATGAACCGAAAAAGGCTCCTACAGAGTGTGAAAACCCCTGCAGCTACTCACTTTCATCTAACATCCATTTATTAATACAGAGTCCTGTTTTATGTTCACCAACTGCAGCTTCTAGAACGTGTTTTTTCTATATCGAGCGTAGCGTGGTGATGTACTGCAGTGTGTGGGGAAAGTTGCTGACACCGGCCAAAGCAGAAGTAGATTAGCCGTTGATAAAGAATGGCTTTAAGAGGGCTGGCTCAGACAAGGTCCCCTCAGTCCGGGCCGGGGCAGCGCAGTCACAAGCCTGGCATGGACGCGTATGATAATGACTTGGTGCAGAGAACACAGGCGGCCCGGCCAGTTGTTCCTCCTCTCTCAATCGCTCGCTCAAAGCCTCTTCTGTTATCTGAAACGGCCGTGACTTCAGCGGGGCAAATTCTCTCCTCCCAAAGATTTGATTATTATCCTGCTGGTGCCAGGGAAATACTGCTTTAATTCACTGCAGTGTTTTACTGCAAACAAAGTGGCTTATCTCTCGTATGAAATATGGCCTGTAATAAAAATGTCTCGATGTCAAAGCGATTTCATAAAGGGAGGAAAGTGTAATAAAAGTGTTTTGAAATACATGTTGGTGACTTATAGTTCCCATATTACATGCTGGACAGAACACACACGCCTGCACATACACATTTTTATGTTTGTCTCTTTATAGATATGCTGCATGTGTGGTCTAGAATAGATCTTTTAGCCTTAAGGCAGATGGAGGTTAGAGAGTTTATTAGAACACACTCACGCTCATATGTCTGTGCACTTCACACAGAGACCGTGTGTTAAGGCTGATTCAGACTCTTTTGACACACTTCTAATTTTAACCTTACAAGTTCATAAATAGACGGTGTGAGGTCAGTGCTGCTTATATGAAATCAAGGTACCACTTTATAATACTACACCTTAATAACACATTTATTATATTTAATTCATGAACAAACAGTTAATTAGGAATGATTTAGGCTTAATATCTTAATTGAAAGGCTTAAGAGTTAGGTTGATGGTATTCATTAAGTAGTTACTAAGCCTGAATTAAGTCTTTCTTCATGTTTTATTAAGGCTATTAAAAGTGTGGTTATTATATAATCCATCAAGTGTTACCAAGATAATCAATATTTAATGGTTTATATCTGAAATTCCAAATAGCCAGAAGTTGTTTGAGTTTAGATTGAAAAGATGGAATGTCAGTCGTGGTTTAAAAAAAAAAAGTAAAACAAAACACGAAAAAAGAAATAGTTTAGTTAATTGTTTAGTTTAGTTAATTGTTTGTAGCTATAATTCTGATATGGAATTGGATCGTATGAAAATGCATGTACTTTGTTCTTTCTTAGGTTCTCTATGACGTGCGCGGGATTCTAGAGAAGAACAGAGACACTTTCCGAGACGACATCTTGTTCATTCTCAAAGACAGCAGGTATGAACGCACAAAGTACAATCATTCAAACACGCGCCTGTCCCACGCGCAGCTTCATTCAGTCTCTGCAGTTAATTCTTCTGCCGTTTTGCAGACTCGACTTCATCTACGACCTTTTCGAGCGCGTGGGGAGCAGGAGCGGGGACGAGACCCTGAAGATGGGAACGGCCCGACGCAAGCCCACTGTCAGCTCCCAGTTCAGGGTACGACTCTAAATCCAGCAACCCAAATGTCACGTTCAATTTCTCGGAATGGGGGACAACACAACAGTCTAATTGTCCTCCCCGCTGCATGTAATGAATTCGTAACATTTAACTCTTAATCATGACACTTGAAAAGTCAGCACGGGGGCAGCGTAGAAAGATGTAAACGACGAGCGGGACAAAGCCTGAGTCTGTGCGCGGTGAGGACTGCATCGCTGCTGTTGTCTGTGGTCGTGAGCGGTGCTGCGGAGAGAAGGAGTGAGGGAAGATTTGGCAGCGTGCCCCGGCCTCTAGCTCCCAAAGCCAGAGGATTAGAGTTGATGGCTGGGCAGAGAGGGGCCAACCAGGGGCCAATCATGCTCGGTTCTGCCAGGCCGGGATGGAGACAGAGTGTCTGAGGCGGGGGGCGGACAAAGGCGTTTGGGGGAGCGAGGCTGGGTTCAAGGGTCCTTCGCTGGATGAATGTGAAGTGTGAGACGGCCAGTTTCCTTTGGTGTGAATATATTTGCAATTAAGTTGTGTTTTAATTCAAATTGGAGTATTTTAGTAAGATTTAAAAGCAAAAGAAGAGAATGCAATTGCACCATATGTAAAAAAAGCAAAGAAAATGTATCTACTAAACCAGTAGAAGCGTTGAAAAATCACGGTCAAACAACTGTGGATCAAACCCTAACCAATTTTCAACATAATAAGAATCAAATGACTTCAAAATGAAATGACGTAAATTAAGTAGAAGTACAAAGTAGTGGTATAGAGTAAAATGTACTTGGGGAAACAGCTACTCAAATAAGTGTAAATGTCAGAACATAATATCTGGTTTGTAATTGTAATATCATTTTAAGGACCAAACATTAATAGACCACAAAAGATACTAAATCATATCTGAGGGAGCGGTGCAGGAGACACAAATGTTAAAGTCATTTAAGCTTTTGTCACCAAGGAACCAAAAAGCGCACTGTTGTTTTTCTCAAGTAGGAATATGGTGTCCCAAAACTACAATGAGAAGTACAGTTTCTTCAAAAAGTTACTCAAGTAAATGTAAACTGTTTTAACTTTGTGTCTCAAAACTAACCAGAGATATTCACTTTGAAGTCCCCTTCATGTCTCAATCATTGCAAGATAGTGTTTTTGCCTCGGCAGATGTCTTCTGATCATGATTATGGAAATAAAAAATAATATTAAACGCTCAGCTCTTTTGTCCAACTGACAAAGTATTACATCACACAATCTAATCTCCATGCATATCTAATCTGACATGAATGCTCTGCTCTTATCCTCCTGTTTGTCTGTTACAGGATTCCCTCCATTCCCTGATGGCCACACTAAGTGCCTCCAATCCCTTCTTTGTGCGCTGCATCAAACCCAACATGGAGAAGGTAGGTCATGCAAAAGTAGCATTCAGGATCCCTTCCAGCCCCCGTCAAGGTCGGCCCCTCCAAAGCTAACCCTGCTCCGGGCTATTCATAGTTCCCTCTCCTCCGATGCATTTTGGCTCTGTTGTTTCTGTCGGTGTGACTATCCAAACAAGCCTCGCACGTTACAGGGTATTTTGGTAAAACAATTGTCCCAAAACTTTCCACATCATTCGTTACTGTCAGAAATGTTAGTTACTTTGTGTTTGCTGACATAAAGTATGTCTGTGTGCCAGTGCATTCCAAGCTCTTTAACCTCAACTCTGCAGGGATCAGAGGTCACGGAGGGCCACTTTAGCTGCAGCGGGTTTGGCTCATACTTGGCTGATCTCGATGCATCAGAGGAATGTCAGCGATAAGACCAGTTTGCTCCTGACTCCAGCTACTTATTGTTTTGTCCTGAAGTAGCAGTTGTCATATTCTTAGGAATTTGTTAATTTTTCTAGTATTTCCAATAAAACTGCTGAAATATTTTTACTAACATATTTTTAAAGGAATAAACACTAAATTGATGGCTCCTGATCAGGGTCAGATGAAAGGTTGTGGGGGCCTGTGGCTCTTATATTTTGAACTAAACATTCCTCTGTTGTCAACATAGGCTTTCTAACAATGTAACGTTTCTGATGGCACTGTACATGTTTTAAATTTAAGCCTATATTAAGAAATGAACCGCAAAGCGGGTATGGGGTTCCCAATTTAGGAAAAGATGAAACATCATACTTATACTTTTTTCCTGTGTTCTGGTGCCTTTTAGGGCCAAAACATTTTTATTTATTCGATCAATACCCACCGGGCTCTGACTGACTCAAACATGTTTGAGTTTTCTATATTCTAAAAGGGTTTGTCAATAACTTTAGGACAACTGTTGGAGAGTAAAGAACGTGTATCTAACTGTTTTCACTTTAAAACTGCATTATTCAAATCCAATAACTCTCATTACAAAATGACTTTGATCACACAATACAGTATTTATTCACAAGGCTCTGAATACAAGCTTCAACTGCCTTGAGTTAAACACTTACATAAGTACTTTGCGAGTACAGAGGACCATGTCTTGGCTTATTTTCAAGTCATAAAATAGGCCACTTTATAAATAGCAGTAATTCATAAAGAGGTAAATCAAACCCCAAATTGAATTGCCACTACATTATACAATTCCAACTTGAAAATGTTTGACTGTGTTCCTTTAAATCCGTCCCAACTGCAAATCAAATGATCCTGTCCTGCCCATACTCTATGTTCTCTCCCTGGAAACCTCTCTCTTGGCTGGCATTGTCTGCTGGCGCTGGCTGTGGTTTTTTCACCTGGCCTCGGAGGGTTCAAATGGAACAAGCTCGGCCCTGCTAATCCTTCAGAATGACAGGACTGTGGGCCCAATCCCCCGACATGATTGCTCCCATGCAAACAGCATTACTGTACAATATATTTATCCCATTTCCATCTACACGTTCTCCTTGGTGAGCGGTGGAGGGAAGGGTCACCCAGAATGCACCTCTCTGAGCAGATCTGACGGAGAGAAAGAAGGAGAGGGTCAGGTGTGGTCAGGCTGATGGTGACACATGCAGCTTTACATGTTTCTGTGCATGGTAGAATGAGCCTGTAATTAAAGGGGCATGTTTGAAGTATGCTGCAGTTCAGAGTGAAGCTTATCCTCAGCAATGAATAAGTATAATAGTACCTAAATACTTATTTGTGTTATTTACTCTAGTACATTGTAGCGAAAGATATTTTCCTCAACAGATTATAGCAGCTGTTCGACTTGGTCAGGGCAGTATCCTGTGTGGGAGCGTGAAAAGGCCCTCTCGTCCGGTTTATAGTCCCGTGGGCACATTTTCATATTTCAATTGCTTTCAACTGACTCCAGTTTGTTTGTTGTTCTGGACTGTGAACTTTGAAAACTTCTACACAACGCAGTTATCATGTTTAACTGAAGTAGAATTGCAGCAATACAAGTTCCTGCAGAAGTAGTAGGCCAATTAAGTAATAATAGTAAGTACGAGGAACATTAGTAGCAGCGCTGGTAGAAATACTGGCTGTTGTCGTATTGCATTAAAGTGGTTGGACTGGAAACTTGGCGGTTTAATCCTTGCTCCAAATAATCAATAAAGAACGTGCAGTAACTTGGGAGTGTCGTGTGCCGTCGACGCTGATGGGCAGCCACATTTCCATCGGTCAGCTCCAGGGCAGCTTTGGCTACTTGATGGCACAGCGGTGGTAATGACAGTTGTGAACACGTTTTGAGCCAGTCACCTCTTGAAGGACTGGATTTAATTATTATGTTTAATGTTATTGGAGCCCAGATTTTGAGTAGCTCTCCTGTGAAGGACAAGGTGCAGGAGGCGCGGACAATAGAGGTGATTAGGAGTGAAAGTCAACAGTCTTCATGTTTCCCCCGATGCCGTGTGTTTTGGGTGTAGGTGTAAAGTGATCGCTCAGCAGAACCACGGTTTCAATGGGCTGTGAACTCTGAGACCTGCAGGCTACATGTGGGCCTCCTCTCTGCCGACGGCCCTCCTCTCGGGGTCAGGTTCAGGTGATTCATAATACTCGTTCTAATGTGGTGCTCTTTCCTGCAGAAACCCAATCAGTTTGACCCAGACGTGGTGCTGAACCAGCTGAGGTACTCGGGGATGCTGGAGACCGTGAAGATACGGAGGGCCGGCTTCCCTGTGAGGAGGACCTTCAAGGACTTCAACAGCCGGTCAGCACAATACAAAATATTCATTTAAAATATACTATCTAAACTCCTTCCTGCAAAAAAATCATCTCACTGTATTTTCTCTGTCTTTGCACAGTTTTGACAAAATACAAAAAAAAATATTACACCCCTGATTGATAAGACACATCCACCAACCAGCCAATAGGAGGGCTTAATACATGGCAAAAAAACAAAAAACATCTTCTTTGCATCAGAACATTTTTTGAATGACGCTGTTTTTTGTGCAGTAATTGCCAAACATTACAAGAATGTGGTGTAAATGGATCATAATGAAATGTCAGTTCTGAGCTTGTCAGTCTGTCTGTTATGTCGGACCGTTCTTGGGTCAGGTCAAGTACTTTGTGTATTGTGGGATGCCATTTGTTCCTTTCATTTGGTAACGGAATGTCCAGTACGTCCTGTGCATCTAAAACATTAGGAAGGAAGGCTCTGGAGCTTCTTTTCAGCTTCTTTTCCTGACTGAAAAGAGAATTCAAACACTGGGGCTGCGGGGTCACTTCACTCACTTAGCAACCTTTATAGCTCCCAAAGGGGAACTTGAATCCAAAAATAGAGAGTAATAATACAAACTTTGTTTGTGTTTGACAGGTACAAGATCATTTTGAAGAAGAAAAAAGCCGTCCTGAGTGATGAGAGGCAGTGCTGTTTAGAGATTCTCAACCTGCACGATCCAACCAAGATGGAGTTTCAGCTTGGGAAGTCCAAGGTAAAAAAAACTATACATAGTGCATAGTACATATTAGTGCTGTGGATGTCCCAACAGTAAAATGGCTCTGCAAACTAGGGCGGCAACTAATGATTATTTTACTAATCGATTAGTTCAGCAATTATTCTTTCATTTAATCGATTTGTGGTTTAGATCATGAAAGACCAGTGTGTTTGGGATTTGGACTAAATTAAAGGGATACCACTTAAAGACATCCTAATGGTGTGTACTTAAACACTAGATGCACATGTTTACTGTGTCATTTGAAATAATGACAACTTTATGTGAGTTATAAAACATCTTCTCTCAGCTCCTGCCATGTTTTGGAATCTGCATAGTCCAAACAATTGTACTATTACTTAAGTAGTTGTGATTGATTGATTGATTGATTGATTGATTGATTGATTGACTTGTTTCATTCCTAATATTGACATTACTGGCCTAACAAAAATGAAAATCTATGATAATTAATTTGTGAAACGTATGTGTCCAACATTTGAACAGCAGCTGTTGAACTAAAATGATAAATAAGTATCAAACATATGGAGATGAATAACAGGTCTTTTATTAAATATAGACATGCTTAAATCAACTGGACAAGGGGACTGTATTCCTTATAGAACTACATTGCTTGGCCCGGCTGATGTCCGGAGGCTTTAACCCAGGAACAAAAATGTACTATTTTTAGTGTTCTGTTTTATATCATTTTCACTCTTTGGATTCATACAGACACTTAAACGATATGTTGTTCCTGCTATTTGAGGTTGAGGACTATTATTCTACCGTTCATATTCTGTACTTTATGGCCAAATTACATGTAAAGCAAATATCATAAACTGTTAGCTTTTAGATGTTGTTGGGCCACTTTGGAAAGACCCATCCATGACTCACATCCCAAGGATTTCGTTTTATTTTTTCAGGTTGTGGTCACTCAGCCACAAAGTTACACTGTTTCTCCTAAACTTTGTCACCACCAATGACTCTTACTGTAACTGTAGGAATTACTGTCAACATGAGCCTTAGTCTGGAGAAAACAGCAAACTGATGATGGACAAATAACACTAAAATACCTATTCTGCTCTGCTCTTATTACTTTACTTTTCAATAATGATCAACAGCCACACTCAATAGCTCACCGTCTTCCATTGCCTTCGTCCTCAATCATTAACTTTTAATGGCTTTTCTGGCCTGGATTCTTAGGCACCAGAGATCTTACTACTTCATGCAGTGCAGATGATGAGAGCTCAAGTCCTCCATACAAGAATAGAATAGAAATATTGTATATTTAGAAAAAGATTCAGACACTATTTTTAGATTAAAAAGATGTTTCAACTCAAGAGTCAGTCTCAATCTGCGGATCTAGTCTGAGACCTCAGATATTTATTCTACTCTGAGTAGGCCCTGCCCACCGAGCGGGACCTCCTGATAATAGCTGTTTACAGTTTTGCTTCAAACTACTCCTCTTTGTAACCCAACTATCACAATCCTATTGTAAACTAGCTGTAGCTCCCTCATCACCAATGAGTACCTGATCTGAAGGACCAGGGCTTCTCCCGCTCCAGGGCTTCAACACACTATTATACACGACCAGTAGGTTGAACCTTAAACCTCCATTTCTGTTTAAAGAGGGTTCTGTTTTTCAACAAAGATTGCCTCTTTAAATCCTCTTTCAAACCATCTTTTCTCCTGCTCAGAATCTTCACTTCTTCGATAGAGTGATTAAAGGCTTTAAGATGAAGATGCACGGCGCTCTGTGGTCCTGAACGTGCATGTCTTCTGTGCTGATAAAGCCTCTTGTGAAGTGGTTGTTTAGTGTCTCCTATGTACTGCTCTTTACAACTTTCTCCACTGCATTGGATAGAATACACTACATTGTTGTTTTTGTGTCTTGTCCTTAGGGTGAACCAGTTTTTATCTTAAAGGGTTGTCAGGTTTCAAATAAACAGGAATGTTGTGCTGTCTAAAAATCCTTTGTAGATTTTCCCGACAGTCCAGAGTCATAAGGGATAGTTTTTTTAAACCGTGTCCAGATGAATACAACTGAATCTTTTTCTACAATGGAACACTCCTTAACAAATGAGGGATTACACTAATTTATTGTATCTACATAAATACATACATTTAAAAAAACATCTGTATTATTTCTTGAGTTATAGGAGGTCTTAGCAACTTTTACTCCTATTACTGTCACTAAACCTACTATCAGCAATAGTACACATTTCACGGCCTACTGCTATTTGAAATATAAGCAGGACAATGTATATATACATTGACTTGTTTGTTCAAAGGAGTAAAAGATAATAAAGGCGTGTAGTTAGTCTCCCCTCCTGACCATGCTGTGGCAGAAAACATGTGAGAACAGCACTTTTACAGGGTTTCTTTCAATCAGCTAAATCCACACCAGCACTTCCTGCTCTCTGCTGCGGTTCAATCATGGCTGTAAAATCACCCAGACATTTCAAATGTGTTAGTTCCCTTTGGCTTTTTGCGCTGTAATATCCACACTGGGTCATGCTGACTTGGAGGATATATGAAGAGCCCAAATGTTTGATTTGAAACTATATCTATATGCCCGGCCTGTAACCATGAGCACACACGCCCAAACACATTCTGTTTCACAGTTTCACACAATCACTGCTTCAGAGGAAAATATGTCAAAATATGCACTTAACAAAAAGTTATTTTATTTAATGAGGACGTATGCAAAATTGACTGTAACGAGCTTTTAACCAGGTTATAACGGTGCTCCCTCATTATAAACTTACTCTCAGTTGTATTTCGATTGATTCCTGACTTCGCGTTTAAGCGTTCGGTTTTCACCTACCCCCTATTCCCACTAACTTCTCTTACTTACTTATGATTTTTCAAAACATTCAGACAAACATATGGGGTTTCTTTTTTCAACGTTAAAATATGTGACTGAAAATCCATTGCTTGTTACGGTCAAATGCCACTCTGAAATTTTAAACCTGAAGTCAATGGACCTGTTTCTATTATTAAGCAGTTTTATATTAATACTGCAATTTACAATGAATAAAACGTGAATTAAGGAAATACTTATGTGATAGTTTATTACATGAAAAGCATGATGTAATTTTAATCCATTCTCCTGAATAATACTTGAACATTGTATTAGTTCAATCTAACAGTGGATCTATCAGTGGATTCACTCTGTCACTGCATCCAACAGATCAGTTTGTGGATGCAAAACAACTTTCTCCAGCTGAACTCAGACAAGACTGAAATAATCGTTTTTGGCCCACAGAAACAAAGAGAAAGTGTTAGCGGTCACCTCCAGAGTCTCGCTCTAAAACCTACAAACCAAGTTAGAAATCTGGGGGTAATAATGGACTCAGACTTGAACTTTAATAGCCACGTCAAATCAATAACATCAGCAGCTTTTTACCATCTAAAAAACATTGCCAAAATCAAAAATATAGTGTCAAAACCAGATTTAGAGAGACTTATCCATGCGTTTGTCTCCAGTAGATTAGACTACTGTAACGGCCTGCTCACTGGCCTCTCCAAACGAGCTGTAAAACAGCTGCAGTACATCCAGAACGCTGCTGCTCGGGTCCTGACTAGAACCAGGAAGTATGATCACATTAGTCCTGTTCTCAGGTCTCTGCACTGGCTCCCTGTGGCTCAGAGAATAGACTTTAAAGCAGCTCTGCTTGTGTACAAGTCTCTCCATGGCCTAGCACCAAAGTACATCTTGGATATGTTAGTGCCATATGAACCATCTCGGACTCTGAGGACCTCAGGGACCGGCCTCCTGCTGGTGCCCAGAGTCAGGACTAAACATGGGGAATCTGCGTTTCAGTTTTATGCAGCTAAAATCTGGAACAGTCTTCCTGAAGATGTGAGACAGGCTTCAACTCTGACAATGTTCAAATCTAAGCTAAAAACAGTTTTGTTTAGCTGCGCATATGACTGAAAGGATTTTTTCTTTGCACTCTTCTCTTTTGTTTGTGATTTTATTAGTTTAGAAAATCAGTTGGATTGATAATTTTTAATTTAGTTAATTTTATTGTATTTCTGTTTCTGTAATTTCTTTGTGATTTGAATGCATTTTTCCTGCTGTGAAGCACTTTGAATTGCCTTGTGTATGAAATGTGCTCTACAAATAAACTTGCCTTGCCTTGCCTTGCCTTGCCTAACTGCTACTACATGCTACTTTACCACTCGGACTACTAATTCTAATAGTGCTACTACGAACGCTAGACTTGTACTACAATTAAAGTCACTAATAGTACTATTATTTGAACTATGAATACAACTACAATGTCAACTACGACCACTACTACTAACATCACTTCATCACTGGAGCTTCAGCAACTTATATCCCACCATTTTTACCAAACCACTTATTTATTTTCAATATCCCGGGCCGCTTTGTGGCTCAACATTCTATTTTAACTTCTCCAAACTAAATTACATGATTATATTAACAAAATGGACTCAGTATCAGTACAGTTTTAAATATTCCTATGTCCCCGTTTTTTTCTGACACAGGCGTAAAACCTATTCCAGCTTATGGGAATTGGTCTGACACACAATATTACAAATGTGATTGTGTGCGGAGGAAGTGAGTTGCCTGAATTAGGACGCGGTGACGCTGTATTCTCGCTCGCCACCGTTTGAGAGCACTTTGTTTTTTACAGACGGAGGAAGGATACGGACGAGAGGGGCGCTTCCTCTTCTCACAGGCTCGTATTCGGCAGCTGCGGCCGCCTTTGATTAGCGCTAACATCTGGGACGCACACCAAGGCCGTCCCACCAAAAACTGTTGATCCACCAAAGGCCAAAGCATTAGCATTTAGCACATAAGCTCAGATTCACATACTCCACTAACGGCCAAATCTGATTATGCTTCTAAATACAGTCTCATTAATACCGGGGTGACATATTTTTATGACTTATGGTTGGAAAATGTGTTTGGGGAATGTTTATATGTCGACAATATGTGCTGTGATGAATGAGGCGCAATTAATGCAGAAATGAGGCAATGAACAAGACAAATGCTTCTACAGGAGAAGCAAAATCCATGATTTCAGATTGTGTCATAGGGACCAGAAAGTTCTTTTCTTCAGCATATCAAATAGCATCATTTAAAGTAGACTTTCTTCCACAATGTACAGTGGGAGAAAGGGCTGTAGGTCTTTAGTCGCTTCGGTCGATGGTGTCCAACATTTTTATTAGAAGGCAAATCATTTTACTAGGTTATGATGTGAAAGTGAGTTTATTCTGTCTTTTTAACCTGTAAATACCATGTTTAGTTGAACTTTTCTGTATGAATAGTTATTATCCTGTGAGCTTGTGGTTTGGGTCAGATATTTGACATTATGACTGGTCATATGAGATACTTAAAGGGGCTCTACCTATTTTATTTTTTTATTTTTTCACATAATAAAGTGAAATCAGTTTTGCTCCACCATGGATATATTGTATAATCAGCTCTTAGGGTAAACATGAGACCAATGTGTGCCGGCTGCATCTAATTATAAAGCGTTTTATTCTCTGCAGGAAGTGCACTGTTAGCATGCTAAAGTTTGTTAGCTTTACTATGAAAGTAAACTCTGCTCTGGCCTCTGAAAGTTGTGAAAAGCGCTTATAAACACACCGCAGTAAATATTTAGGATGCTTACCTAATGCATTAGGTAAGTGAGCGATACATGTGGAGCTGTAAAATATTTGAAATGACCTAGTTCTGTATTTCATGTTCTTTAAGACAGTTAAAATCTGGTACAGTGCCTTTAACAGTTTTGAGAGATTTGCCAGCTTCAGGGTAAGCCCCATTTAGTGCACAAGGCTTGTTTGTTAAGTTGACCAAGAATGCCTTTAGTCGAGTACAGCCCTGGTGCGTATGCATATACTGTATCATATTACCAGCGTGTAATACTCTTTATAAAATACCCTTGGAGTAAAAAGAAAAAAGTCACATTTTGTTTTATTTAGTACTGTATAATACTAGTACTTGCTATAGGCTACACATGCTACTTTTTTGTGCATTTGCAAGCGTATTACTAAGTTTTACTATTGATACTTTTGATAGGTTGTCTTCCCATAGTCTAAAACCAGACTTATTCAAACTTATCAGGAGTGAGGAAAGAGTTAACCAAGTTCTTTATCCCCCTGTAAGAACACAATGGGTGTGGTCTTGTATCTGGACTCATGCCATCCTCCCTCCCCCTCATCTCCCCATCCCTCTCTCCCTCCCTCCCTCTCTCCTCTCTCTGTTGCCTGTCCGCCCGTGCATGTCAGTCCTGCTCCCAATGCAGCGATAGCAGTGAGGCAGCAGCAGCACCGAGAGGAAACGCTGAGAGGGGCAATGATTCTCTGCAGCGTTATTGTTCCTGCCAGGCTGTTGGCCTAACCGCAAGACGCTGCCAACTTCAAACACTCACACCTTTTTTTTCCCCTCCAAGAAGTTTTTTTACAACATCTTCTTCCCGCAGGTTTTTCTGAAAGAGGTCCTGGAGCAAACGCTGGAGAAGGAGAGGGAGGAGGTGAGGCACAGGGCTGGTATGGTGATCCGTGCCCACATCCTCAGCTATGTGGCAAGGTGAGTGCTTTCGGGACCAGGTGGGAGGGAGGGGTTTGGGAGGGGGGGGTTGAAAGGCAGTGACAGTTGGCGGTATTTGTTTAGGGATGGGGTTGGTGCTCGGTCATGCCTCCCCGCACGTGTTTACCATTGCAGTCGTCAGCACATGCGTTGCATGGATTAGTCTGCAGTGTGCCGCTGGAATGGATGCGATACTGATTGATCGGACCGCCGAGGCTATCCTGAGCAGAATTCAAACTACGCACTGTTAAAAGGTAGATGGGCACTTGGAACTATGCATTTGAGACACAATCATACTGCAATTACTCAATTTGTGGATAGTATTGTGTGTGAAATGTAGAAGTATGGCACAGAAATAGGTTGTAAGTCTTTTTTGCAGCATTGCTTTTTGCATGTGAGCTGCATCTTTGCTCTGTCAGTAAATAAGTAAGTGCATGTTTAAAGGTGCACTGTGTAACTTTTCCTGTAGAGTGTCCCTCCCCCGCGTACTTGTCCAGGTGAAGCCATCAGGCCAAGTTACTGGTCCAATCTATGGAGAGGCACCAAAAACACCTGCAATTTTAACAAATGCAAGATAGATACTGTGGAACATTCCTGGTGAAGCAGTGACATTTTCTATGCAGAGGGGAAGGCAGTGAATCAGAAAAGTTGCATGGTGGTCCTTTAACTGTGTTTGAATGCTTTAGCCCTGCAAAAATAATAAACGTCTGTTGTCTTGGGTTTTCTTGGGTTCCAAAGCGTCGAGGATACAATCATGACACAAGCACTAAGCCACACAGTTATGTACATGGAGAGTCACATAAGTTGCCTTCAGTCAGATCGTATTGCACATAAAAGTGTTTTGATGGTAATCTTGTATTATTTTGTGTAAAGAGCTGGCACTGGTCTGTCTGCCGCTGTGTCGACTGTAAAGCTGCATCTCTCCTGGCATCAGTCCAAACGACACTCATGCAAATACGCTTTGTGTGTTTCTGCTGCTAAATGTCTATAAGTCACACCCCAAAAAACATTTGTCTGCCACCCTGGATAACCGTTAAAACATATCTACCTCTGTAAGATCCTTTTAGTATTATTGAAAATATAGTAAGATAGCATGATGATATAGCATGATGTTTGTAGTGACAGCAAGAATGTTTGTGGTATTGCTAATCTGTTGGAGTTGGCTTTGCACAATAACAAATGTATGACGTTTTATATATATTGCTGCAGAAATGCTGTAAATTAGACTTTTACATGCGTTTTAATGCTCCTTAAAGGTGCATTAGTCTTTTCTTCACTCCATGACACAAGTCACCTCACTGTCACACTTCTCACTTGTATTCTTTCTAATCGTGGCTGGCAGTCAGTCCGTTGTCGCCCTGTAACGTATCGCCGCTCCACCTGTGCTCCGCCGCGTTCGAGGTCAAACGCCGTCCTCAGAAAAAGCCCCGTCGGGACCGTGCAATGATCCCGATGACAAGAGTTCAAGTTGTGGATTCTACGCCTTTTCCGCCTGATCTTATAGCTACAAGTGAAGGGAAGTCCCCTCCCCCTCCCCCGCCCCACCGGACCCTGGTCTCACTGTGTTATTACATGTAACACTATCTGTGCTGAAAGTGATTACTGCCCGGGCCAGGTGGGGTCGTGGGTCAGGTGGGGTCAGAGGTCACAGGGCTGGTGCATTGTGTGTGGTCTGCCTCAGAGTCTGTACGTGGGTGACAGGGCTTAGTCACAGGGCCAAACACTAGCGCCCACACGGAGTCAACACGCGGCAAAAGTTCTACAGGGAACGATGTAGAAGAAGTCTGAGTAGAGGTGAGAGAGAATCGTAATAAAATGTTGTTTTTGAGGAAAATTAGAATCTATATTATATCAAGTGTATTGTCTATAATTAAAACTGTTAAAAATTAGCGAAAAAAGAGAAAGAAAGTTCCCAACAATGGTTACAGTATAAAGGGATATTTTGGCACTTTTATGGTCCATATGTGATACTTGAACCTCAACTAAGTATATTTGAAGTTAACACATTCCTGATGCTGATCAATATTGAGATAAGAATCTGATTGTGTTGGGACCTAAGGAGAATGAGATAAGAATTAATTTGGGAGAAAATATGTATGTAAAATTAGTCGCCAAACTGCTATGTCTGGTCTGGTTTCTGCCTCTTGACCTTTAGACTTCATGTGTACTTTTTTGTCTTGAACAGTAGTATTTTGTAGTTCATAAGCTATATTGTTACATTGATGAGCTTAGTCTTGGTTTTAATTTGCTATTCTCTTATGTTATGCAATTGTTAGTGTTCTTTTGATCGTAGATGTTCTTCAATTTTCATTGACATTCACAATTAGAGGTGATTTAGTAACTGCAATTATCTCCCAATCCCCCAATGTTGCTCAATCGGTGCCTGTTTCTGCGGTTGTGTTTGCACAGAACTCAAACGAACATGCTGATTTACTGAAATGTGTTTTTATTATGTCTGGGTGCTTGATGTACTGTGATGTTTGTGAACGAGCAAGCCAAAGACAGATTCTTGCCATCAGCACTCATTCTATTCTATATATAAAGTTCTGTGATCCAAATATATATTTATCTTTTACAGCCACAACTTACTATGTACAATACAGAATCTTTTTTACTTTAAAGCACAGTATTTGCGTGTATGATCATAGAAATAGCATTGTAACTAAACATGTAATTATAGTAATGATAGTTACCATTAGAAACTGTATTTTATGATAATTTGATCCTAACTTGACCCAATATGAAGACTACAAATGACCAGGAAACATGACTAGTGTTTCTTGCCTTTATCTCTCATTGTCCCTGTTACCACACTATTACCGTGCTATTACAGTGCTATTACCGTGCAATTACAGGGCTATTACCGTGCTATTACAGTGCTATTACCGTGCTATTACAGGGCTATTACCGTGCTATTACAGGGCTATTACAGGGCTATTACCGTGCTATTACAGGGCTATTACCGTGCTATTACAGTGCTATTACCGTGCTATTACAGGGCTATTACCGTGCTATTACAGGGCTATTACTGTGCTATTACAGGGCTATTACCGTGCCATTACCGTGCTATTACAGTGCTGTAATAACACCTTTTTATAATCAAGCATGTGAAGCCAGGTGTTAAACTGTCCAACCAACTAAAACTGTTTGACTATAACAGTAAATATGTTAATAACGTATACTTTATATTTGTTTTTTTCCAGGAAACATTACAACTTGGTCCGGTCCAGCGTCGTCACCATCCAGAAGAACTACCGCGCCCACTTTTGGAGACGCCTCTTCCTGCGGATTCGAACGGCCGCCATTATACTCCAGAAGCATCACAGAGGTCAAAGGGCGCGCTCGCTCTGCCAGCAGCTCAGAGAGGAGGAGGAGAAGAAGAGGAGAGAAGAAGAGGAGCGGAGGAGACGGGAGGAAGAGGAGAGGAGACGGATGGAGGAGGAGAGGCTGAGGAGAGAGGAAGAGGAGAGAAGGAAAAGGGAGGAAGAGGAGGAGAGACAGAGGGACGAGGAAGACGAGCGGAGGAGGCAGGAGGAACTGATGGAGGAGAAACAGAATACAGACGACAGGTATGGAAAGTTTACATTGCTCTCATTATGTTGAAGTTTGGTCTAGAAAACTATTTAATTCTCCCGTCTGGTTACGTTGGGTCTCCATGATGCGCTTTAAAATCCTATATGTTATTGACATTGCAATATAATTTATATATATAATAGGAAGTAATATATTGCCACTAGGAATGTCACAATATCTTAATTTTGGTGTTAAGGAAATCCTTTCTTTTGTTTGTTCAATACATTACTTTTCCAATAGTGTGAGCAATGCAAAAGTAAAGTTAATATGATAAAAACAGCCACATAAAAAGTTCTATATAATTGTGTGTACTTTTTAGAAGTACAGATTTAATTGAAATTATGTAATTTTGCTTCTAAAATAGTCACAATTATTTGTTTTTAGTTCTTACAATTATTTTGTGACCTGAATAATCCTGATTATTGATTAAACAAATAATCTTGACATCCCTAATTACAACAACACGTTTTCCATCTAAATGTAATTACAGTTGTTGATGTTTTTAATATTTGTAAAGTAGATGTGAGTATTGTGTCAAAAAGTAGGCCAAAATGTTTTGTTTTTGTTTTTTTCATATCATGCAGCGCTACAATATGTGCTAGCTAAGTTTACTTTTTGAAGGTATTGTTCATTCATCTAAAAATACTTCCTTTGAGCTGTGCTTTGTTTAATTTAAAACAAGAAGTTGGACCTTTGTCTATCTAAATAAGCTGTTACTGTGGTGATAATTTGAGAGAAGTGCCAGGGCTTCTGCTGGGGACAATTCTATTGTTCAAAAAAAAAAAGATGATTTATGTACTTAAACTTATTTTTGTTTAATTATATTTTTCTCATTTTAGGAACTCAGTGACTGTGAACGGTGCTTGCGAAAAGGTAAATTCTGTTTTCTCATGTATGTTTGGGTTGGCAAGATGTCCCAAAAGACAATTGAAATACAAAAAAGTGTAAACTAGCTGAAGTATTTGTACATTTATTTTAAGAAGAGCAGTAGTTGTTGTTTTTTTAAATATTTTAATTGGTAGTTCTTACATGGAACATTTTCCTTTCATTACAGACTCTTAAGTTTTCAATATTACCAAATTAATTTCCTACATTTTGAACATGAATGATGTTAAGTCACTGGTTTCCTCGCCATTGTAAAAAACAAACTAACACATTACAACACTCAAAGGAAACGACTTATGTGATCGCCACTGTTTTTGTTTCAGAAGGTCCTGTCCCAGACCCAGTCCCAGACCCAGTCCCAGACCCAGTCCCAGACCCAGTCCCAGACCCAGTCCCACAGCGACACCACGGAGGAGGAGAGCCGACAGATGGAGGAAATCCTACGACTGGAGCGCGAGATCGAACGTCTCCAGAAGCAGCAGGAAGACGGCGTGTCCGTGCTCGGAGACGTGTCCCGCGACGAGCTCCGGGAGATCAGGGACGCCGAAATTTACCGCCTGGAGAAGGAGGCATCGCGAGTGGCCACAGAATTCCTGGACTTGTTAGACTTTGGTGGTTTGGAGCCTTCTTTATCCAGCGAGGAAAACCTCCACGACCCAATGGAGTCCACCGCTCCTCTGGCTGAAGAAGAGGTGGACGAGGGGTTCCACGCTGAAGACGAGTGCGTGGCGTTGCCGGATTTCCCCTCACCGGCGTCAGTTCCTCTGGACAAAGAGGTGTTCCAGAGTGTCCCGCCGCCTCCTCCAGCGTTTGCCGAAGGACAACAGGCTTCTCCCTACCCTTCGTCTGCGCAGAAGAAGCAAATCACCTCCAACGGACTTAGTCATGTTCCTAATCTTTCAACAACGCAAGCTCCAGCTCCTCTTTCTGCGCTCACTAACGGACACGGGCACGCGGGGGACGATAGGGTCAGCGGCGGGTCAGAGCAGTGTGAGCCGGTGAACAACAACAACCTCCCGGACCAAGAGTCGGACTACGACCAGGAGGAGTTTGAAGAGGCTCATGGGAGTTCGGGGGCGAGCATCAATGATGGACATATCACAGACGAGGAGGTGCTGAGGAAGTCGTCCGGCACGCAGAACAGTCTGGACTCGTTCAGGGGCAGCTCGGACTCGGTGAGCATTTTAACATGAAATTCACACATATCGTAGCTAATTTATATGGTGAATTAAAGTACCAGTAAGATACTTTATGAGGTATGGTTAGGTATACATTTTATTTATGCTTTTGTCATAAAGTGCTTCACAGGCTACAATAAAATCTGGATAATATAAAAATAACATATATCAATTATTATGCTTTTAATTTTTTTTCATGCTCTTTCTCTCCTCCCATTATAATTAAGACTTAATCAAACATAAATCAACCATTTTCACTTTTATACTTACTATACTACTTAATATTGTCACATTTGTATCACAAAAGGTTTGATCTTGTATTACATTATTGGTAAGTGGTGTGGATCTACAATGTCAATGCCCAGTGGGATAGAGCTGCTCAATATATGTCACAACGGAATTAATTATTGATTTGAGCTGTCATGGTTAATGAATTATGGGTAAGGATGGTAATGGCCGATACAAATATGTTTTATTTGATACGATACCAAGTAATACTATGGCAAATCAAAAATATTCAATATAAATATAGAATATAAATATACATTTATCCAATACCAATATCAGTGCTTTTTATACTCAAATGCATTGAAACTCCTTAACTATGAACAGCTTTGGCTTCTTTTCTCTCTCACTTGAACTAATATGAATAGTTGAGAAAACCTAAAATATGAACAATGTATTTCAAAAGTCTAAAGTCTAGTATTTTAAGTATCGATATTTTTGCACGAGTATCGACACTTTTCGATACGTCTGTCAGTAGCGATATATTGATATTTGGTAACGATCTTTGGTAACAATCTGCCCATCAACATCAGGATGTAGCAGTATAAAATGTTATTTTAAATAAATACAATTATTTATATATTGTATTAAGTTTCTGACCAACTTCAAATCAAATGTATAGACTTTGTGAAACTTTATGAAACTTTATGAAATCAAACTTAAAAGTGGCAAAACAGCCTGATAAAAAGTCCAGTAAATAGTTTTTGGACTAAAAAGACTTAAATTGTCACATTCATTCATTATAATTACACCTTGATGTGATCATTACGATGAGCGATAAACCAAATAATCTTGATATCCCTAATTATGGGAGGTGTATTCTCCCAAGTCATATCCAAGGCCTTTTTGATTTGTTATTTTAGATTATATTTTCATTTGTATTATTTTATTATCTATGTTCTTTTTCTTTCAATGTTTTGAACTGTGTCCAAGAGTACATCTCCATTTGTCCATAGCCTATAGCCAAACACTGATTGAGTACGATATGATATGATTGAGTGGTTTGATCGTGATGACTTCATAGAAACTGCCAGTATCAACAAAAGCTACAAGCTCCAACAGTGCCTGCGTGTCAGGTGCATCGCTTCAGGCAATAGCTGGCTCCTCACACTAGATAAACACAGTCAAACTGCTATGAAGAGCCTGGTTATCATCGTATGGTTTTGCTTGTTTATTTTTACAGTTCATCGACAGTGATGAGGAGAACGATGCCTATGTGGACACAGATGAAGAGGTTTCCAACGGCAGAGTCAACCTCCTGAACGGATCTGGGCCGCCGTACTTCCACGGTTACCTCTACATGAAGAGTGAGAGTTTCTATCTTATTCGCAGAAATAGCCTAAGCACATGTGACTTTTCTGGTTGAAATTTTTGCTTGGAATAAACTTCTATCGTTACGGAGACAAGCAAGTGACAGGTCAGATGTGTGGAAAGGCTGACAAACAGAATAATACCAAACACTGAGTGAAAAGACAACATAAAAAGTGAATAGAGAATAAAGCAGTAATTATAAAAGTCAGTCAGGCATCTGTCTCTCGATGTATCAGTCCCATCTGTCCATAACTTATTTCATTCATTTCATATTTCATTCGCCTTTGTTCCTATCATCCATTTTCTTGGTTTTGATTTTATTTGTGGCAGCCAAAGCTACATTCCACAGGTATCCATCAATCATTTCCATTGTTGGAGTTTTACACCCGGGATGCTGTACTTTGTTTTAAATGCAAATGGAATGTCAGTGTTGAATACAGCCTGCCGCGCCTCATTGATTCTGATTCTGATCTCAGTCCAGTCTTTATGAATAATGGGACAGTCCCGAAACACATGGTACTGAAGAGCAACTCCACATCCACATTTCTCATATTTCTCTCTCTAACATCTGTAATAAACGCATGATGGAAAACTCAACAAAATCAAAAATCAAAAATCAAGATAAGCTCTTTACATTCATCTGGAAATATACAATATCCAGTTGCAAAAACAGCAACCACACAGCAAATCTGTCACTTTGGACCTTAAAGTATGTGAGTAAGTCGACCCTTTACTTGAGCCGCATTCAAGCACCATTTCCATCGTGATAAAACCATGAGATCCACAATCTTGCCCGCGCGTACGAGTTCAAACTGCTTGTGTTCACGTCCAAACTGCTTTGGTTAACTCTGACAGACTGCAGATTCAGTTGCATAATATTTACCTCGCACTCTGTATTTTGACTCGCACTTAGCCCTCCCTGTAAACCGCATGTGCCCTCGCTTTTGTTCTCCCAGGCGGTCTGATGATCCCCTGGCGTCGCCGCTGGTGCGTGCTAAAAGACGACACCTTCATGTGGTTCCGGGCCAAGCAGGACTCCCTCAAATCGGGCTGGCTCTACAAGAAGGGAGGGGGCATGTCCACGCTGTCCCGGCGAAACTGGAAAATGCGCTGGTTCGTCCTGCGCGAGAACAAGCTCGTCTACTTCGAGAACGACAGCGAAGAGAAGCAGAAAGGGACGATCGACGTACGAGCCGCCAAGTATGGAAATGATGTTGTTTAAATACTGGTTTTGAATGGAGAATGTGTATTTACATGTGTAATATTGATACGTTTAGGCAAATTGTGGACAATCACGAGAAGGAAAACGCTCTAAATATTGTGACGGAGGAGAGGACGTATCACATCTATGCAGAGACTCCGGAAGATGCAAGGTATTTATGAAAGACTTTACTACAATATCTGCTGTTTTATCTTATGTTTAGTTTTTAGTGTTAGTCCTTCCTTAGATGCATTATTGTAAGACATTTTTGTGGAATTAGAAGGATTAGTGGTTGAATTTACTCTTTGAACTAACTAGGGATCTAATTTACAAACCTTAACATGGAATTCTGACTAAAAGTGTATGTGTGTTTTATACGTGGACGTTTTTTTTCCCCTTTTTCTTAATTTCCACAACTGTCGATCACAAACTTAACGTGGGGCATTTTTGTTCATCCACAGGCTTTATAAATGGCAACTTTGACAGAATACTGTACCTACAAAACCATTATGTCCTTGATGATCCTGTGAAATCTTTATTAAATGACTTGAATGTTACAAAATAACTACATTTAATTCATATTATTAAAACATTCTGTTCGCCTTCAATGAGATGATGCCCTACATGGCCCCTACTGTATACGATCAGTTTTATTAGTTGAGTCAACCATTATTAATATATGAAATGAATCTTTACTTTACAGTTTTACATTCACACTTGATTACATACTCAAAGGGTTTAATATAAAACGACTAAATCAATTTAAATACCCATATAATAATGACATTCAGAGTTTTTTTGACATTTGACATTTCCCTTTTACCGTGTAGCTTACTGACTCTTCACAGTGATATGTTGACTCATTGTCCCCCCTTGTGGTTATCCATGGAAACAGTATTTAGTGCTGACTTGTTGCTTTCTCTCCCCCTCCCTCTTCCTCTCCTCTCCCTCCTCTCCTCTTCCTCGTCCTCCTTCACCTCGCTGTGACCCTGCAGTGGCTGGTTCAATGTGCTGAGTCGAGTGCACAGCGCCAGCTCGGAGCAGCTCCTGGAGATGCACCATGAACAGGCCAATCCAAAGAATGCAGTGGTGAGTTCCTCTTTCCTCTGGCCCAAGTGCACTTTACAGGCACAACGTGACTGATGATGTGTGAGTCTATGGATGTCTCATGTTTTGCATGAGTTTTATGTTGCATCACACGATTTATACTATGACATTGTTAGTAATCACCTTGAATTTATTATGGTTGTGTAAAGTGCTGTGCACAAAGACACAACAACAGTTTACACTGGTCTGAGCTGGGAAATGAACTGTTATTCATTTGATTAAGTTAATGCCATGTTTTCCTCTCTCTGCAGGGCACTTTAGATGTGGGCTTGATCGACTCGGTTTGTGCGTCTGACAATCCTGACAGGTGAGAAATACCTCTTAACTGTATTTACTTTAGTTTAGAATATTAATACAACAGTGTAATCAATACAATGGTTTGTTTTAGACCAAATTCCTTTGTGATCATCACTGCAAACCGGGTCATTCACTGCAACACGGACACTCCAGAGGAGATGCACCACTGGATCGGACTCCTGCAGAAGTCCAAGGGAGACGCCAAGAGCGACGGGCAGGAGTTTCTCGTCAGAGGTCAGTTTGGTCATGAGGAATTTAAATCAAAATCTAAACATTTAATCCACAATTGCTTTGCTTTAATGATCGCTCATCCCCAGGCTGGCTTCACAAAGAGATGAAGTCTGGAGCCAAAAGCACCTCTCTGAAGCTGAAGAAGCGCTGGTTTGTCCTCACCACAAACTCTTTGGATTATTACAAGTCTTCAGAACGAAACGCCACCAAACTGGGCACTCTGGTCCTGAACAGCCTCTGCTCTGTGGTGCAGCCAGACGAGAAGGTCTTCAAAGACACTGGTGCGGGGCAGGCCAACCTTTTATAATGTAGTGTAGTTCATCCATAAGTCACGAGCTCGATAACATGCTGTCTTCATACTGTTCTCTCAGGTTATTGGAACATCATTGTCCATGGACGGAAGCACTCTTATCGCCTTTACACCAAAATGCTAAATGAAGCCATGCGATGGGCTAATGCCATCCAGGGAGCTATAGACAGTAAAGTTCCCATAGAAACGCCAACTCAACAACTCATCAGGGATATCAAGGTAATGAAACCTCCTGCATCTAAACCAGTTCAACTGCTCGGAAAATAATGGAACATACAAAACAGAATCACTCTCTTACAATATGAATTCTGACATTTGACATGACATTTTTGGGTTTTCAGTCGTCCAAACCAGGGACACAGTCTGTAGTGAAGTGAGGTACTCACCTCTGTGTGCAGTGCTGACTTCTTTTTCAAAAGTCCCTTCTTTAGTTGTGCTTTCATATGTTTGATTTGTTTTATTACCATTGTAGAGTAGAGCTCTTGTTTGAGTGTGCTAGTTTCTTTCACTGACCTTATGCTGTGCATTATGCCTATGCAGGAGAGCAGTTTGAATGTAGAGGCTGTGGAGCAGACCTACTGGAGGAATCCCATCCTGAGATATACCCAGCATCCTTTGCACTCACCTCTTCTACCTCTGCCATATGGAGATGTCAGCGTCCACTGTGAGTTTTGTCCTTGTCTTTTATATTTATCACTTCAAACACCATTACACATCTGTATTTGCTTTTATGTTTAACACATGATAAAAACAAAACCCTAATATTTTAAATGCGTCTCTTGAGTGTTTTATATTCTACTCTTCGTTTTTGTATTGCTGGTCCTCGTTTACATGTTTGATGAGATTGTGTTTGCGCTCTGTCCCAGTGCAAAGGGAAAAGGGCTACACCAGCCTGCAGGACGAAGCTGTCAAGATCTTCAACTCTCTTCAGGAGATGGAGGCAGTGTCGGACCCGGTGCCCATCATCCAGGGCATCCTGCAGACCTGCCAAGACCTGCGAGCGCTGCGGGACGAGGTGTACTGTCAGCTGATCAAACAGACCAATCATGTGCCTCATCCCAACAGCCTGGCCAACCGCGCGCACTGGCACCTCCTCACCTGCATGAGCTGTACCTTCCTGCCCAGCCGAGGCATCCTGCGCTACCTCAGGTTCCACCTCAAAAGGTTCATGAAGGAAACACTTGTGTTCATGTGATGTTATATATATAATATATGTAGGACAGGAATGACTTCTATGGTAGAGTTGTTTAAAAGTCTAAGCCTGTCGAGTCGTCATATGCGATACCAGTGATTTTTGTTTTGATCCGATACCAAGTAATAGTATAGCCAGTATCACAATATCAATCTGATACTGATACCAACGAGTTTTGTGTTAAAAGGAATTGAAATGCCAAGCTTGAACTGATTGAACAATTGAATAGATTTTAAAATGTACTACAATTTAATATTTTTTCAAATGTGTTTTTTGTAGTTCCTCACTTTGGGTTGCCAGATCCTACAACAAAAAACAGTTGGAAAGAAACCTAGCGCTCACTGCCTCATGTCCAGAACCTGCAGCCATTAATCCCTTAATCAGTTGATAGTAGTAACTATAACACTCAAGTAAAGATGATTATTGTGAGATTGCAGACTGAGATTAAAACAAACAATACAATTTTAGAAAATCATTTAAAAATAAAATACCTGATTTTTTGATATTTTGACTACATAAATGATAAAACACCTACAGTATCTCACATAGCAAACCCCCATATCTGACAAAGACCATTTATTCTATTTTGCAGGATTAAAGAGCTCTTTCCTGGCACAGAGATCGAGCAGTATGCGCACTTCATCAGCGAGTCCCTCAAGAGGACCAAGTCTCGAGAGTTCGTGCCGTCCCAAGAAGAAATCATTGCACTGCTGACCAGACAGGAAATGACCACCACAGTTTACTGTCACGGAGGAGGCTCGTGCAAGATCTCCATAAACTCACACACCACAGCTGGAGAGGTAAAGTGCTGCAAATATACGCAGCTATTTGTCAGATAAATGTATTTGCTGTTGTTAAAATGCTGTTTTTGTAGGTGGTGGAGAAGCTGATTCGAGGGTTAGCCATGGAAGACAGCCGCAACATGTTTGCATTATTTGAACACAACAAATCCATTGACAAAGCGGTGGAAAGCAGAGTGCTCGTAGCAGACGTTTTGGCCAAATTTGAAAGGTAGAATCGTTCATAAACGCAGAGTGTTATTATCTGTAACCCTATTGTGGTGCGCGTGCTAATGGTGCGCCGTATGTTTAGGCTGTCTGTCAGCGAGGAAGAGGATGTCGGCCAGTGGAAACTTTACTTCAAGCTCTACTGTTTCCTGGACGTGGAGAGCATGCCCAAAGAAGGAGTGGAGTTCGCCTTCATGTTTGAGCAGGTGACACGTTTAGGGAGATTGTGTTCAAACGGGTGACAAGAGCTGGGCGGGGCAACCGTAGATGATCAATATGCAATGCTACATAACGAGTAGTTATGATAAAAGGTCGTGGTATTTCTGTAGTTTTTGGTTGTTTGTATCAGGAGAGTTTGGGAAGAGTAAACACCTCACACCATGATACTAATCTATACTAAAACATCTGAATAGTTTTAGAATGATCTTGAGCTATATCAGAAATGGTAAAATGGTAATATTAAGGAAAGTTGTATTAGTGTTAAAAAAAGACTTTAAGATTTTAGTATAATTTTATCATTATTTTATTCTTAGTATCAAAATCAAGTTAGTTTCTTGTGCACTTTACAACTCTATACAGTTTAACAAAAATCATTATATTTATTGAGATGTGACATATTGCTTATGCTGGCTCTACAAGTCAATACTTAAATAGTTGTTTGGAAGATATACAAAGTTGAATATTGAGTAGTACGTCCTTTAGTATTATGAAAGATAAATCTTCCAAAAGAACTGATGAAAAGACTACAAATTTCAGTGTAGTATTTCAATAAAGTGATATTTATCCTTTTTCTGTTTAATTTACAGCCTATTCAAATTGATCTGTTGTTTTAATATATACAGTAGTGATATTAAAATGTTTTATGATTTTAATGGCTTCTCTGGTGCAAGAATTTCCTTTGGGATTAATGAAATGATATCTAATTTGGCATGAGAATGATACTGCAAACATACAGATACTCACTTTAGTCAGTATTGCCCACCCCTACTTTTATTAAATGCAGGTCTTCCCTGTAAAAGGCCAAACTAGTCCCACCTATTAACAGTAACATTGTGTTTATGAAATGAATGGAATGAACCCAACAGTATTTTGTGTTAAACAAAGCTCTGTATTATGTGCACCAGGCTCACGAGAGTCTGACCGGCGGACACTTCCCCGCCCGTGAGGAGACCCTGCAACACCTGGCCGCCCTCCGCCTGCAGTTCCTCCACGGGGACAAGGGCAAAGCCTCCTGGAACCTGGACAGTGTGTACCCCGTGGGCCGCCTCCGAAGCCGCATCGTCCAGTTCACCAAAGTGGGCGGGACCTCGGGAACGGGACAGACCCTGGAGCGGAGGAGGACCAGCTTCTTGGACGGGACGCTGCGGCGGGGGCTGAAGTCCGGCTCCATGAAGAAGCAGCGGCTGGAGGAGGAGCAGATGCTGGAGATGTGGATCAAAGAGGAGATGTCGTCCACACGGGCCAGCATCACCGACAAGTGGGCCAGGCTGAGCGGGCTGGACCAGCACCAGGCCATGCTCAAGTACATGACTGTGATCAAGGAGTGGACCGGGTACGGATCCACGCTGTTCGACGTGGAGGTACGAGCACTTTTCATTTGTTTGTTTACCATAGTTATTTAAAGGTGCACAATAGATGAACACTAACCTCTGTTGATTCAATGGGAAACACATTTTTTTTCCTCTTTTAAGACGTTTCCTGACGAGTTATGTTAGCATGGCAGTAGCATTTAGCCCTACCGTTTGTGTTCTTTGATATTTAAACTCACTTCATCCTTCTCCATGTTAACTCTTCATCTGTATTTTGGCATAATATATCTTCTAAGCTCCACATTGACTCTTGTAGTGGTTGAACAGTGAGTGCAGTTCTTCTACATTAAAATGAATGAATTGCGTCCCTCACAGAGCTGTGTCAGGGGCGTTCCCTCAGATGCCGACTATATAGCATTAAATGTAATTATTTCCATGGAAACCAAAAGGTGGCGCAACCAGGCCAAGTTACAGGTCAGATCTGTGGAGACACTCACAGTAACAATGTGTATTTTTGCCATAAAACCGCATGTAATTGTATAAATGAAAGATAGATGTGTTTGGTACCATACTGTAATATTTCAGGCAAAGCAGTAACATCTCCATGGAAACACGCAGACACCAGACACAGGAAAAGTCCCATAGTGCAACTTTACAAGATTTAAAACACAAAAACGCTACAGTGTGTCCATGCATCATTTTTCAGTCTATCCTGGAAGCAGCAGTCTAAGCGAGCACTCCCAAGCCTCCCTCTCCCCAGACATTTCCTCCCTCTCTTCCAGTAGGACCCCAATTCCTGAAACTATATACTGTATTTGTTGTTGAAAATACAGACAAATAGCAGCAGATTATAATTGTTATAAACATTATTGCAGTAGTTTGCTCTAACGTCGTCTTTCTGTCATCGGTTCCAGTGTAAAGAAGGCGGCTTCCCACACGACCTGTGGCTGAGCGTGAGTGCAGAGAACGTGTCCGTGTACAAGCGCGGGGAGCCCAAACCTCTGGAGACGTTCCCATACGAACACATCGTCTTCTTCGGAGCCCCACAGCCCTGCACTTACAAGATCACTGTGGACGAGAGGGAGATGCTGTTCGATACTCCTCAGGTATAATGTCGTGAGGAGTTCCTTTGAATAGGCTGCGTGTTTGGAGTTATTATGAGAAATATAGCGTGTGAAATATATATTATAATTTTAGAGTCATTTGTGCGAGCTCTAAACATAAGATTTGTCATTGAAATAGGAGCAAGTGCAGATAACTGTTATGAAATCTTTTTATCAATAGGTTGAAAAGTAGATTGATTTACAAATTTAAAATGTAGCTAATCTGCAAATAATAAGGATTGGACAAGACAGAATTCCCTCTAGAACAAGACTTTTACGTACTATATACAGTAAATTGTGCAGATCCGTTGACTACTTTTGACCTTTGAGCTCAGATTGTAACTCACTAGAGCTTAACAATTCTTTATGTCCGAGCGCCGTCTTGTCTTAACATCTTTACCCATTCCCAGCATGTTTTGTCATCTTTGTTTGTGAGAATGTATCAGGATAAACATATTCAAGTACCTTTTTCTGCCTCTAAAATCTCACTTTGCCATTGCTCCTTTAAGCCTCTTTTCTTCTGCTCGTTTCCAGGTTGCAGAGATCGCAAAGATCATGAAAGCCTACATTAACATGATTGTGAAAAAGCGCTGCAGCGTCAAGTCCGTCTCCAGTTACTGCACGAACTGGATCAGGTGATGGACTGGACTGGTGACCACAGGCCCTTACACTACACTCTATGGACGACTGCCCCCTGGAGGTGAACGAGCAGAAGACACAGAGGAACAACATGCCTTTGGACAAGAGCTTTTGATCGACTCTGGAATATTCTGTACTGCAAATGTGAAAGCCAGAACGTCCTCTCCCATTCTTTGTATGCTTGTTTTCCTGTGTTCTTGTATTATTGGTTACACTGGTCACTCTCCGCAAGCGTATGCAGTGTTAGACATGTCCGTAATAGCAAAAGAAAAACACACATCTTATTGTCTTCCTGGAGTTATGTTGATTGTGTATAGTGTTTCAAACCCACAAAACAAAATTCAGAACCCCTTTGAGATAATTCCTCAGGTAATGTATGTGATAAAAAGACGTTTGCCTTAGTGTTTTGGGAGTTGAGCGCTAATGTGGCCTTTATCGACTGCTACCTTTTGGAACAATATGAGTCTAAAACTGTGACCACTGCAGAGATGTTCATTCATTTCTCAACATTATTGTATAGAAGGTGTTGCTTGAAAAGGATTTGAAATGGTTTGTTTAGAGGGCGGGGTATTTATTAGTGTGCTGAAATGTAAAATGACGCTTTGCTAGGCTGTTATTCTATGGTTTTCTATTTCAAGGTTACAATATTTTGACATTTCAAGTTAATGGATTATGTATACGTTACAGTGCGAAGGGATGTTGTCCGTTACTGTCAACGATACTTTCTCAAACTGTTTTCTGTAGTTACCGTGTTCAATGTTATGCCAATCACACACAACAGTGTGGTTACAAATAATCCACAATATTTGAACGTTGGGATTCACCTCCCACGTCTCCGCTCAGAGGGGTTCTTCTGGTCAGCTGCCGGCGGCCACACCAGAGGCTCCTCGCACCCTCACAACGGACTGTTTCTCACATGTTTGGAAAGAAGGAAGGGAGCATGGAACTTGTTTTATATCAGAATTTAAAGATGCTTTAATAAATTATTGTATTTAATTGTTGCTGTTGCCATTCTTGTTGGAAAATACATTTGTGAGTTCTACAGTATACACCTGTTTCTACTTTTATAAACATTTACATAATACATGTCTAATCCAAAGTACCACAGTAGTCTTGTTAATTGGGGACAAGATCAGGAATAACCAATTCATATTTTCCTCTAATCTTCAATAGAATTCTTGACATCTTCTGCCGCTTCAGTATTTATTCCCAATGTTCACAGGATTTATTTTACGTATTTTGCAGCTTGATAAAACAAGTAGATGTGTGAATCAACTGAGTTTTACATTTGTTTCAGAAGGACACCGCTGCTGTATTACACGTGTATTTGATTTGGAAAAGCCAAAGCTCATCTATTTTACACAATCTGCCAAAAGAAAATATGTGACATCTTTATTTTCTTTAGAGTATAATTTATTTAATCCCACCCCTTTCCTAATTGTAAAAAACAACAACTAAAGAACACAAAAAACAGGTAGAACATAAGGCAAGTAAAGAAGTAAAAATAGTGTGCCATTGTGCTTATGTCTGTTATGATATTCACTTCCTCCATCTCCTTGAATACATTCCTTAAAGAAAGCGCCTCATTGTCAAAAGGTTTTAAAATGACAATGCAACACTTATTCACATTTAAAATCGTAGCCTTTTGTCTGGACATGCAGCTGACTCAAATGTACTTAAAGCTCTGTGTATTGGACTAAATCAAACGTTTCAAGACAGAACAAACTTCAGTCCTTTAGAGAAGCAAGGTAAGATTGTTTTTGTTAGTTTTGGGAAAATATGTGGAGCCCTGCCATAAATAAATCTGGTGTAAATTTAGTGTGTGACATAACGTGTTCTTTGTGCGTGTGGTGGATCGCACCGTGCAGGATGTTGGAGCTGCAGTGCCATGTGTTATGATCAATGCCTTCTCCTTAAAGGTTGCTGATGTGGTTTTGGCTGGTTAACCAAAATATATCTTGCATAATGGAGCCTTTGGGCTGCTTTGCTGACAGAGTGCAGAGGCTGGTGTTAAACATGAAATTAAACATGAAATAAAAATGTTACACAATCAACTCTCCAACAAAAAATATACAAGCCGCCGTGCCATTTGAAATCTCCCAGGAGCATTTGCAATGCCGCGGCCCATCGCCTTTCTACAAGGTGATTAGGGCCAGGATAGATCCATCCATATTCTTCTGCTTATTCAGGGCCGAACACTTCCTCCAGCTTATCCGGGGGGATCCCGGGGCGTTCCCAGGCCAGCCGAGCGACATAGTCCCTCAAGCGTGTCCTGGGGCCTCTTCCAGGTGGGACAACAGAATAGCCACGGCTCTACTCCGAGCTCCTCTCGTGTGTCTAATCTCCTCACCCTATCTCTAATTAGGGATCACACAGCCACTACCCAAAGCTCATGACCATAGGTGAGGTCAGAACGCAGACCGACCGGTAAATAGAGAGCTTTGCCTTTGGACTCAGCTCCCTCTTCACCACAACAGTCCGATGCAGTGACTGCATCACTGCAGCTGCTGCACCAATCCGCCTGTCAATCTCACGCTCCATCCTTCCCTCACTCGTGAACAAGACCCCGAGATACTTGAACTCCTCCACTTGGGGCAAGGACTCCCCACCCACCTGAAGAGGGCAAGCCACCTTTTTCCGGTCGAGAACCATGGCCTCGGATTTGGAGGTGCTGATTCTCATCCCAGCCGCTTCACACTCGGCTGCAAACCGTCCCAGTGCATGTTGCAGGTCCGGGTTTGATGGAGCCATCAGGACAACATCGTCTGCAAACAGCAGAGATGAGATCCTGTGGTCCCCAAACCGGACACCCTCCGACCCCTGACTGCACCTAGAAATTCTGTCCATAAAAATTATGAACAGAACCGGTGACAAAGGGCAGCCCTGGCGGAGTCCAACATGCACTGGGTTTTAAAGAAAACAGTTTACTGGAAAAAAATGTGCACATTTGTGAGAAAAAACACACCTTTGCCACGCTTTTCTCATTTATATATATTTTTTCTATCGTTTTGGATCCCACAGCCCTGAGCTGCCCATGAGGAATTTGAGTTTGGCAATATTGGCAATATTTGCATTGATTTGTAAATGTCTTGAGGATGTTTAATTTATGCAATTTGATATTACCGCATATAATGTTCTACATATTATACCGCCTATATTATTTCCCCCCTCCTGACTCAGCATGTGGAATGAAGGCTAATTGTACTCTCTCCCATAAGTTATTTTGTGCCTGTATTTGGATGCGATGTTTGCTTTAAACTGCAACACGCAAACTCAAGGACTTCTGCTACTTTTCAAGTCTACAACAAGTTAGCTTTCAGGGCCATGTTCATAATGGCCTCATCTGTGTAACAGTGAAATGGCCTTTTCCTCAAAGAGTAAACGGCTCTCATCCAGCTCTTCTTCAGCCTGACGTGTCGAGCCAGCGTTTTGGAGCAAACGGCCCATGTCCTTCCCAGGGTGACTCCTGGAGAGCTGAATGCTACACTCTCTTCTTCTCTCTTCTTCTTTGGTGTTTTATGGCGGCTGGTATCCAAGTGGTTACATTACTGCCAGACTTTATTTTTTAGGCTTCTGACTGCTCATGTGATGATGTAAATCATATGCGAAAAGAATGTGTGATTCCATGATGGCTCTCGCCTCCCGCGCGACCGCCTTCCCGCCAAACGAAGCTCAGTAATTCACCGTTGATGATTGCGTAGTTTGCGATTCAAATAGTAGTTTGTCCTGACAAATTGCAAGATTGTGCTGAACGCAGACCTGAGCAGGGAGAAAGAGGGAGAGCCTCGGTGACCCAGGACTTTTCATTGATGTTCAGGGGGTCAAAAATACCCGAGTTGTGGCGGAAAGAATAAAGTCTAAAGAATAAAGCACAAATAATAAAGCCTAAAGAATAAAGTCCAAAGAATACAGTCTTAAAAACTTTATTCCCTGCCTCCCTGTGCCTCCGTGACCTAGCAACAGAGACCCGCCGCTAATGCTCATGCTCATGCTAACGCTAAGACCACGGCATGAGGCAAGGCAAGTTTATTTGTAAAGCACATTTCATACACAAGGCAATTCAAAGTGCTTCACAGAGCAGGAAAAATGCATTCAAATCACAAAGAAATTACAGAAACAGAAATACAATAAAATTATTACGAGAGGAAATATTCCATCAAAATAAAAGCGGAAGAGGAAGTGAAGGCATTAATTGCGCCTCTGCTGGCCAATTGTAAAAATACACAATATCTGTAATGCACTTTTTTTCATGGCGTCTCGAGGAGAATATAATCCATGAGTTTCAAACAAATCAGACAATGTTGAGTTTTTCACACAATGGGTAGGGGGCGCTAGAGAGTAAATGTATTACATGGTATTAATTATTTCCAATCAGACCATAAAAACGCATTAGTGAGTGAAATATGAGCTCAGTAGATCAATTCCATTAGGCGTGACTTCATCAGGAAATTAATAAACAACCACACTTCACACATGCCACAAATACAAATATATTCAAAAAGAAATGTCATTATTTATCAAATCGAGACCTATTTCCCATGATGCATTGCGCACAATTTCTCGTTGCTCCGTAGCGAAACGTGTCTCTTTTAATTGGTTCCTTTATAATATATTACTTCATTTATAGTTTACTCACCAGCTTAACAATTTTAACAAGTTTTTTTTTTGCTTACTAAAATCAATATATAATGACTTGAATCTAAAACGCATCAATGTTGCCAACCAACATTTCCAAACATTTACGACAGTATGTGAAAAGTGAATAACAAACTTTCCAAAACGCACTTTCCAAACGTCACTGAACAGTAGTAGTGACGTCAGCCTGTCGTAAACACACCCCCGGGCTCCTCCCCGCTTCTGTTGCTCCTCCCCGCTTCTGTTGCTCCTCCCCGCTTCTGTTGCTCCTCCCCGCTTCTGTTGCTCCTCCCCGCTTCTGTTGCTCCTCCCCACTTCTATAGCCCCTCCCCGCTTCTGTTGCTCCTCCCCGCTTCTATAGCTCCTCCCCGCTTCTATAGCCCCTCCCCGCTTCTGTTGCTCCTCCCCGCTTCTATAGCTCCTCCCCGCTTCTATAGCCCCTCCCCACTTCTGTTGCTCCTCCCCGCTTCTATAGCTCCTCCCCACTTCTATAGCTCCTCCCCGCTTCTATAGCTCCTCCCCGCTTCTGTTGCTCCTCCCCGCTTCTATAGCTCCTCCCCGCTTCTATAGCTCCTCCCCGCTTCTATAGCTCCTCCCCACTTCTATAGCCCCTCCGCGCTTCTGTTGCTCCTCCCCGCTTCTATAGCTCCTCCCCGCTTCTATAGCCCCTCCCCGCTTCTGTTGCTCCTCCCCGCTTCTATAGCTCCTCCCCGCTTCTGTTGCTCCTCCCCGCTTCTATAGCCCCTCCCCGCTTCTGTTGCTCCTCCCCGCTTCTGTAGCTCCTCCCCGCTTCAGTTGCTCCTCCCCGCTTCTGTAGCTCCTCCCCGCTTCTATAGCCCCTCCCCGCTTCTGTTGCTCCTCCCCGCTTCTATAGCTCCTCCCCGCTTCTATAGCTCCTCCCCGCTTCTATAGCTCCTCCCTGCTTCTATAGCTTCTCCCCGCTTCTGTTGCTCCTCCCCGCTTCTGTTGCTCCTCCCCGCTTCTATAGCTCCTCCCCGCTTCTGTTGCTCCTCCCCGCTTCTATAGCTCCTCCCCGCTTCTATAGCCCCTCCCCGCTTCTGTTGCTCCTCCCTGCTTCTGTAGCTCCTCCCCGCTTCTGTTGCTCCTCCCCGCTTCTGTGGCTCCTCCCCGCTTCTATAGCTCCTCCCCGCTTCTATAGCTCCTCCCCGCTTCTATAGCTTCTCCCCGCTTCTGTAGCTCCTCCCCGCTTCTGTTGCTCCTCCCCGCTTCTATAGCTCCTCCCCGCTTCTATAGCCCCTCCCCGCTTCTCTTGCTCCTCCCCGCTTCTATAGCTCCTCCCCGCTTCTATAGCTCCTCCCCGCTTCTATAGCTTCTCCCCGCTTCTGTTGCTCCTCCCCGCTTCTGTTGCTCCTCCCCGCTTCTATAGCTCCTCCCCGCTTCTGTTGCTCCTCCCCGCTTCTATAGCTCCTCCCTGCTTCTATAGCTCCTCCCCGCTTCTGTTGCTCCTCCCTGCTTCTATAGCTCCTCCCCGCTTCTGTTGCTCCTCCCCGCTTCTGTTGCTCCTCCCCGCTTCTATAGCTCCTCCCCGCTTCTATAGCCCCTCCCCGCTTCTGTTGCTCCTCCCCACTTCTGTAGCTCCTCCCCGCTTCTGTTGCTCCTCCCCGCTTCTGTAGCTCCTCCCCGCTTCTATAGCTCCTCCCCGCTTCTGTTGCTCCTCCCCGCTTCTGTTGCTCCTCCCCGCTTCTATAGCTCCTCCCCGCTTCTGTTGCTCCTCCCCGCTTCTGTTGCTCCTCCCCGCTTCTATAGCTCCTCCCCGCTTCTATAGCTCCTTCCTGCTTCTATAGCTCCTCCCCGCTTCTGTTGCTCCTCCCCGCTTCTATAGCTCCTCCCCGCTTATGTTGCTCCTCCCCGCTTCTATAGCTCCTCCCCGCTTCTGTTGCTCCTCCCCGCTTCTATAGCTCCTCCCCGCTTCTATAGCTCCTTCCTGCTTCTATAGCTCCTCCCCGCTTCTGTTGCTCCTCCCCGCTTCTATAGCTCCTCCCCGCTTCTATAGCTCCTCCCTGCTTCTATAGCTTCTCCCCGCTTCTGTTGCTCCTCCCCGCTTCTGTTGCTCCTCCCCTCTTCTATAGCTCCTCCCCGCTTCTATAGCTCCTCCCTGCTTCTATAGCTCCTCCCCACTTCTGTTGCTCCTCCCCGCATCTATAGCCCCTCCCCGCTTCTGTTGCTCCTCCCCGCTTCTGTAGCTCCTCCCCGCTTCTGTAGCTCCTCCCCGCTTCTATAGCTCCTCCCCGCTTCTATAGCTCCTCCCCGCTTCTATAGCTTCTCCCCGCTTCTGTTGCTCCTCCCCGCTTCTATAGCTCCTCCCCGCTTCTATAGCTTCTCCCCGCTTCTGTTGCTCCTCCCCGCTTCTATAGCTCCTCCCCGCTTCTATAGCTTCTCCCCGCTTCTGTTGCTCCTCCCCGCTTCTATAGCTCCTCCCCGCTTCTATAGCTCCTCCCTGCTTCTATAGCTTCTCCCCGCTTCTGTTGCTCCTCCCCGCTTCTGTTGCTCCTCCCCGCTTCTATAGCTCCTCCCCGCTTCTGTTGCTCCTCCCCGCTTCTATAGCTCCTCCCCGCTTCTATAGCTCCTCCCCGCTTCTATAGCTCCTCCCCACTTCTATAGCCCCTCCGCGCTTCTGTTGCTCCTCCCCGCTTCTATAGCTCCTCCCCGCTTCTATAGCCCCTCCCCGCTTCTGTTGCTCCTCCCCGCTTCTATAGCTCCTCCCCGCTTCTGTTGCTCCTCCCCGCTTCTATAGCCCCTCCCCGCTTCTGTTGCTCCTCCCCGCTTCTGTAGCTCCTCCCCGCTTCTGTTGCTCCTCCCCGCTTCTGTAGCTCCTCCCCGCTTCTATAGCCCCTCCCCGCTTCTGTTGCTCCTCCGCGCTTCCGTTGCTCCTCCCCGCTTCTGTTGCTCCTCCCCGCTTCTATAGCTCCTCCCCGCTTCTGTTGCTCCTCCCCGCTTCTGTTGCTCCTCCCCGCTTCTATAGCTCCTCCCCGCTTCTATAGCTCCTTCCTGCTTCTATAGCTCCTCCCCGCTTCTGTTGCTCCTAACCGCTTCTATAGCTCCTCCCCGCTTATGTTGCTCCTCCCCGCTTCTATAGCTCCTCCCCGCTTCTGTTGCTCCTCCCCGCTTCTATAGCCCCTCCCCGCTTCTGTTGCTCCTCCCCGCTTCTGTAGCTCCTCCCCGCTTCTGTTGCTCCTCCCCGCTTCTGTAGCTCCTCCCCGCTTCTATAGCCCCTCCCCGCTTCTGTTGCTCCTCCCCGCTTCTATAGCTCCTCCCCGCTTCTATAGCTCCTCCCCGCTTCTATAGCTCCTCCCTGCTTCTATAGCTTCTCCCCGCTTCTGTTGCTCCTCCCCGCTTCTGTTGCTCCTCCCCTCTTCTATAGCTCCTCCCCGCTTCTATTGCTCCTCCCTGCTTCTATAGCTCCTCCCGACTTCTGTTGCTCCTCCCCGCATCTATAGCCCCTCCCCGCTTCTGTTGCTCCTCCCCGCTTCTGTAGCTCCTCCCCGCTTCTGTAGCTCCTCCCCGCTTCTATAGCTCCTCCCCGCTTCTATAGCTCCTCCCCGCTTCTATAGCTTCTCCCCGCTTCTGTTGCTCCTCCCCGCTTCTATAGCTCCTCCCCGCTTCTATAGCTTCTCCCCGCTTCTGTTGCTCCTCCCCGCTTCTATAGCTCCTCCCCGCTTCTATAGCTTCTCCCCGCTTCTGTTGCTCCTCCCCGCTTCTATAGCTCCTCCCCGCTTCTATAGCTCCTCCCTGCTTCTATAGCTTCTCCCCGCTTCTGTTGCTCCTCCCCGCTTCTGTTGCTCCTCCCCGCTTCTATAGCTCCTCCCCGCTTCTGTTGCTCCTCCCCGCTTCTATAGCTCCTCCCCGCTTCTATAGCTCCTCCCCGCTTCTATAGCTCCTCCCCACTTCTATAGCCCCTCCGCGCTTCTGTTGCTCCTCCCCGCTTCTATAGCTCCTCCCCGCTTCTATAGCCCCTCCCCGCTTCTGTTGCTCCTCCCCGCTTCTATAGCTCCTCCCCGCTTCTGTTGCTCCTCCCCGCTTCTATAGCCCCTCCCCGCTTCTGTTGCTCCTCCCCGCTTCTATAGCCCCTCCCCGCTTCTGTTGCTCCTCCCCGCTTCTGTAGCTCCTCCCCGCTTCTGTTGCTCCTCCCCGCTTCTGTGGCTCCTCCCCGCTTCTATAGCTCCTCCCCGCTTCTATAGCTCCTCCCCGCTTCTATAGCTTCTCCCCGCTTCTGTAGCTCCTCCCCGCTTCTGTTGCTCCTCCCCGCTTCTATAGCTCCTCCCCGCTTCTATAGCTCCTCCCCGCTTCTATAGCTCCTCCCCGCTTCTATAGCTTCTCCCCGCTTCTGTAGCTCCTCCCCGCTTCTGTTGCTCCTCCCCGCTTCTGTAGCTCCTCCCCGCTTCTGTAGCTCCTCCCCGCTTCTATAGCTCCTCCCCGCTTCTATAGCTCCTCCCCGCTTCTATAGCTCCTCCCTGCTTCTATAGCTTCTCCCCGCTTCTGTTGCTCCTCCCCGCTTCTGTTGCTCCTCCCCTCTTCTATAGCTCCTCCCCGCTTCTATAGCTCCTCCCTGCTTCTATAGCTCCTCCCCACTTCTGTTGCTCCTCCCCGCATCTATAGCCCCTCCCCGCTTCTGTTGCTCCTCCCCGCTTCTGTAGCTCCTCCCCGCTTCTGTAGCTCCTCCCCGCTTCTATAGCTCCTCCCCGCTTCTATAGCTCCTCCCCGCTTCTATAGCTTCTCCCCGCTTCTGTTGCTCCTCCCCGCTTCTATAGCTCCTCCCCGCTTCTATAGCTTCTCCCCGCTTCTGTTGCTCCTCCCCGCTTCTATAGCTCCTCCCCGCTTCTATAGCTTCTCCCCGCTTCTGTTGCTCCTCCCCGCTTCTATAGCTCCTCCCCGCTTCTATAGCTCCTCCCTGCTTCTATAGCTTCTCCCCGCTTCTGTTGCTCCTCCCCGCTTCTGTTGCTCCTCCCCGCTTCTATAGCTCCTCCCCGCTTCTGTTGCTCCTCCCCGCTTCTATAGCTCCTCCCCGCTTCTATAGCTCCTCCCCGCTTCTATAGCTCCTCCCCACTTCTATAGCCCCTCCGCGCTTCTGTTGCTCCTCCCCGCTTCTATAGCTCCTCCCCGCTTCTATAGCCCCTCCCCGCTTCTGTTGCTCCTCCCCGCTTCTATAGCTCCTCCCCGCTTCTGTTGCTCCTCCCCGCTTCTATAGCCCCTCCCCGCTTCTGTTGCTCCTCCCCGCTTCTGTAGCTCCTCCCCGCTTCAGTTGCTCCTCCCCGCTTCTGTAGCTCCTCCCCGCTTCTATAGCCCCTCCCCGCTTCTGTTGCTCCTCCCCGCTTCTATAGCTCCTCCCCGCTTCTATAGCTCCTCCCCGCTTCTATAGCTCCTCCCTGCTTCTATAGCTTCTCCCCGCTTCTGTTGCTCCTCCCCGCTTCTGTTGCTCCTCCCCGCTTCTATAGCTCCTCCCCGCTTCTGTTGCTCCTCCCCGCTTCTATAGCTCCTCCCCGCTTCTATAGCCCCTCCCCGCTTCTGTTGCTCCTCCCTGCTTCTGTAGCTCCTCCCCGCTTCTGTTGCTCCTCCCCGCTTCTGTGGCTCCTCCCCGCTTCTATAGCTCCTCCCCGCTCTATAGCTCCTCCCCGCTTCTATAGCTTCTCCCCGCTTCTGTAGCTCCTCCCCGCTTCTGTTGCTCCTCCCCGCTTCTATAGCTCCTCCCCGCTTCTATAGCCCCTCCCCGCTTCTCGTGCTCCTCCCCGCTTCTATAGCTCCTCCCCGCTTCTATAGCTCCTCCCCGCTTCTATAGCTTCTCCCCGCTTCTGTTGCTCCTCCCCGCTTCTGTTGCTCCTCCCCGCTTCTATAGCTCCTCCCCGCTTCTGTTGCTCCTCCCCGCTTCTATAGCTCCTCCCTGCTTCTATAGCTCCTCCCCGCTTCTGTTGCTCCTCCCTGCTTCTATAGCTCCTCCCCGCTTCTGTTGCTCCTCCCCGCTTCTGTTGCTCCTCCCCGCATCTATAGCTCCTCCCCGCTTCTATAGCCCCTCCCCGCTTCTGTTGCTCCTCCCCACTTCTGTAGCTCCTCCCCGCTTCTGTTGCTCCTCCCCGCTTCTGTAGCTCCTCCCCGCTTCTATAGCTCCTCCCCGCTTCTGTTGCTCCTCCCCGCTTCTGTTGCTCCTCCCCGCTTCTATAGCTCCTCCCCGCTTCTGTTGCTCCTCCCCGCTTCTGTTGCTCCTCCCCGCTTCTATAGCTCCTCCCCGCTTCTATAGCTCCTTCCTGCTTCTATAGCTCCTCCCCGCTTCTGTTGCTCCTCCCCGCTTCTATAGCTCCTCCCCGCTTCTATAGCTCCTCCCCGCTTCTATAGCTCCTCCCTGCTTCTATAGCTTCTCCCCGCTTCTGTTGCTCCTCCCCGCTTCTGTTGCTCCTCCCCGCTTCTATAGCTCCTCCCCGCTTCTGTTGCTCCTCCCCGCTTCTATAGCTCCTCCCCGCTTCTATAGCTCCTCCCCGCTTCTATAGCTCCTCCCCACTTCTATAGCCCCTCCGCGCTTCTGTTGCTCCTCCCCGCTTCTATAGCTCCTCCCCGCTTCTATAGCCCCTCCCCGCTTCTGTTGCTCCTCCCCGCTTCTATAGCTCCTCCCCGCTTCTGTTGCTCCTCCCCGCTTCTATAGCCCCTCCCCGCTTCTGTTGCTCCTCCCCGCTTTTATAGCCCCTCCCCGCTTCTGTTGCTCCTCCCCGCTTCTGTAGCTCCTCCCCGCTTCTGTTGCTCCTCCCCGCTTCTGTGGCTCCTCCCCGCTTCTATAGCTCCTCCCCGCTTCTATAGCCCCTCCGCGCTTCTGTTGCTCCTCCCCGCTTCTATAGCTCCTCCCCGCTTCTATAGCCCCTCCCCGCTTCTGTTGCTCCTCCCCGCTTCTATAGCTCCTCCCCGCTTCTGTTGCTCCTCCCCGCTTCTATAGCCCCTCCCCGCTTCTGTTGCTCCTCCCCGCTTCTGTAGCTCCTCCCCGCTTCTGTTGCTCCTCCCCGCTTCTGTAGCTCCTCCCCGCTTCTATAGCCCCTCCCCGCTTCTGTTGCTCCTCCGCGCTTCTGTTGCTCCTCCCCGCTTCTGTTGCTCCTCCCCGCTTCTATAGCTCCTCCCCGCTTCTGTTGCTCCTCCCCGCTTCTGTTGCTCCTCCCCGCTTCTATAGCTCCTCCCCGCTTCTATAGCTCCTTCCTGCTTCTATAGCTCCTCCCCGCTTCTGTTGCTCCTCCCCGCTTCTATAGCTCCTCCCCGCTTATGTTGCTCCTCCCCGCTTCTATAGCTCCTCCCCGCTTCTGTTGCTCCTCCCCGCTTCTATAGCCCCTCCCCGCTTCTGTTGCTCCTCCCCGCTTCTGTAGCTCCTCCCCGCTTCTGTTGCTCCTCCCCGCTTCTGTAGCTCCTCCCCGCTTCTATAGCCCCTCCCCGCTTCTGTTGCTCCTCCCCGCTTCTATAGCTCCTCCCCGCTTCTATAGCTCCTCCCCGCTTCTATAGCTCCTCCCTGCTTCTATAGCTTCTCCCCGCTTCTGTTGCTCCTCCCCGCTTCTGTTGCTCCTCCCCTCTTCTATAGCTCCTCCCCGCTTCTATAGCTCCTCCCTGCTTCTATAGCTCCTCCCCACTTCTGTTGCTCCTCCCCGCATCTATAGCCCCTCCCCGCTTCTGTTGCTCCTCCCCGCTTCTGTAGCTCCTCCCCGCTTCTGTAGCTCCTCCCCGCTTCTATAGCTCCTCCCCGCTTCTATAGCTCCTCCCCGCTTCTATAGCTTCTCCCCGCTTCTGTTGCTCCTCCCCGCTTCTATAGCTCCTCCCCGCTTCTATAGCTTCTCCCCGCTTCTGTTGCTCCTCCCCGCTTCTATAGCTCCTCCCCGCTTCTATAGCTTCTCCCCGCTTCTGTTGCTCCTCCCCGCTTCTATAGCTCCTCCCCGCTTCTATAGCTCCTCCCTGCTTCTATAGCTTCTCCCCGCTTCTGTTGCTCCTCCCCGCTTCTGTTGCTCCTCCCCGCTTCTATAGCTCCTCCCCGCTTCTGTTGCTCCTCCCCGCTTCTATAGCTCCTCCCCGCTTCTATAGCTCCTCCCCGCTTCTATAGCTCCTCCCCACTTCTATAGCCCCTCCGCGCTTCTGTTGCTCCTCCCCGCTTCTATAGCTCCTCCCCGCTTCTATAGCCCCTCCCCGCTTCTGTTGCTCCTCCCCGCTTCTATAGCTCCTCCCCGCTTCTGTTGCTCCTCCCCGCTTCTATAGCCCCTCCCCGCTTCTGTTGCTCCTCCCCGCTTCTATAGCCCCTCCCCGCTTCTGTTGCTCCTCCCCGCTTCTGTAGCTCCTCCCCGCTTCTGTTGCTCCTCCCCGCTTCTGTGGCTCCTCCCCGCTTCTATAGCTCCTCCCCGCTTCTATAGCTCCTCCCCGCTTCTATAGCTTCTCCCCGCTTCTGTAGCTCCTCCCCGCTTCTGTTGCTCCTCCCCGCTTCTATAGCTCCTCCCCGCTTCTATAGCTCCTCCCCGCTTCTATAGCTCCTCCCCGCTTCTATAGCTTCTCCCCGCTTCTGTAGCTCCTCCCCGCTTCTGTTGCTCCTCCCCGCTTCTATAGCTCCTCCCCGCTTCTATAGCCCCTCCCCGCTTCTCTTGCTCCTCCCCGCTTCTATAGCTCCTCCCCGCTTCTATAGCTCCTCCCCGCTTCTATAGCTTCTCCCCGCTTCTGTTGCTCCTCCCCGCTTCTATAGCTCCTCCCCGCTTCTGTTGCTCCTCCCCGCTTCTATAGCTCCTCCCTGCTTCTATAGCTCCTCCCCGCTTCTGTTGCTCCTCCCTGCTTCTATAGCTCCTCCCCGCTTCTGTTGCTCCTCCCCGCTTCTGTTGCTCCTCCCCGCTTCTATAGCTCCTCCCCGCTTCTATAGCCCCTCCCCGCTTCTGTTGCTCCTCCCCGCTTCTGTAGCTCCTCCCCGCTTCTGTTGCTCCTCCCCGCTTCTGTAGCTCCTCCCCGCTTCTATAGCTCCTCCCCGCTTCTATAGCTCCTCCCCGCTTCTATAGCTTCTCCGCGCTTCTGTTGCTCCTCCCCGCTTCTGTTGCTCCTCCCCGCTTCTATAGCTCCTCCCCGCTTCTGTTGCTCCTCCCCGCTTCTGTTGCTCCTCCCCGCTTCTATAGCTCCTCCCCGCTTCTGTTGCTCCATCCCGCTTCTGTTGCTCCTCCCCGCTTCTATAGCTCCTCCCCGCTTCTATAGCTCCTTCCTGCTTCTATAGCTCCTCCCCGCTTCTGTTGCTCCTCCCCGCTTCTATAGCTCCTCCCCGCTTATGTTGCTCCTCCCCGCTTCTATAGCTCCTCCCCGCTTCTGTTGCTCCTCCCCGCTTCTATAGCCCCTCCCCGCTTCTGTTGCTCCTCCCCGCTTCTGTAGCTCCTCCCCGCTTCTGTTGCTCCTCCCCGCTTCTGTAGCTCCTCCCCGCTTCTATAGCCCCTCCCCGCTTCTGTTGCTCCTCCCCGCTTCTATAGCTCCTCCCCGCTTCTATAGCTCCTCCCCGCTTCTATAGCTCCTCCCTGCTTCTATAGCTTCTCCCCGCTTCTGTTGCTCCTCCCCGCTTCTGTTGCTCCTCCCCGCTTCTATAGCTCCTCCCCGCTTCTGTTGCTCCTCCCCTCTTCTATAGCTCCTCCCCGCTTCTATAGCTCCTCCCTGCTTCTATAGCTCCTCCCCACTTCTGTTGCTCCTCCCCGCATCTATAGCCCCTCCCCGCTTCTGTTGCTCCTCCCCGCTTCTGTAGCTCCTCCCCGCTTCTGTAGCTCCTCCCCGCTTCTATAGCTCCTCCCTGCTTCTATAGCTCCTCCCCGCTTCTATAGCTTCTCCCCGCTTCTGTTGCTCCTCCCCGCTTCTATAGCTCCTCCCCGCTTCTATAGCTCCTCCCCGCTTCTATAGCTTCTCCCCGCTTCTGTTGCTCCTCCCCGCTTCTATAGCTCCTCCCCGCTTCTATAGCTTCTCCCCGCTTCTGTTGCTCCTCCCCGCTTCTATAGCTCCTCCCCGCTTCTATAGCTCCTCCCTGCTTCTATAGCTTCTCCCCGCTTCTGTTGCTCCTCCCCGCTTCTGTTGCTCCTCCCCGCTTCTATAGCTCCTCCCCGCTTCTGTTGCTCCTCCCCGCTTCTATAGCTCCTCCCCGCTTCTATAGCTCCTCTCTGCTTCTATAGCTCCTCCCCACTTCTGTTGCTCCTCCCCGCTTCTATTGCTCCTCCCCGCTTCTATAGCTCCTCCCCGCTTCTGTTGCTCCTCCCCGCTTCTGTTGCTCCTCCCCGCTTCTATAGCTCCTCCCCGCTTCTGTTGCTCCTCCGCGCTTCTGTTGCTCCTCCCCGCTTCTGTTGCTCCTCCCCGCTACTATAGCTCCTCCCCGCTTCTGTTGCTCCTCCCCGCTTCTATAGCTCCTCCCCGCTTCTGTTGCTCCTCCGCGCTTCTGTTGCTCCTCCCCGCTTCTGTTGCTCCTCCCCGCTTCTATTGCTCCTCCCCGCTTCTATAGCTCCTCCCCGCTTCTGTTGCTCCTCCCCGCTTCTGTTGCTCCTCCCCGCTTCTATAGCTCCTCCCCGCTTCTGTTGCTCCTCCCCGCTTCTGTTGCTCCTCCCCGCTTCTATAGCTCCTCCCCGCTTCTGTTGCTCCTCCGCGCTTCTGTTGCTCCTCCCCGCTTCTGTTGCTCCTCCCCGCTTCTATTGCTCCTCCCCGCTTCTATAGCTCCTCCCCGCTTCTGTTGCTCCTCCCCGCTTCTGTTGCTCCTCCCCGCTTCTATAGCTCCTCCCCGCTTCTGTTGCTCCTCCCCGCTTCTGTTGCTCCTCCCCGCTTCTATAGCTCCTCCCCGCTTCTGTTGCTCCTCCCCGCTTCTGTTGCTCCTCCCCGCTTCTATAGCTCCTCCCCGCTTCTGTTGCTCCTCCCCGCTTCTGTAGCTCCTCCCCGCTTCTGTTGCTCCTCCCCGCTTCTGTTGCTCCTCCCCGCTTCTGTTGCTCCTCCCCGCTTCTATAGCTCCTCCCCGCTTCTGTTGCTCCTCCCCGCTTCTATAGCTCCTCCCCGCTTCTATAGCTCCTCCCCGCTTCTGTTGCTCCTCCCCGCTTCTGTTGCTCCTCCCCGCTTCTATAGCTCCTCCCCGCTTCTGTTGCTCCTCCCCGCTTCTGTTGCTCCTCCCCGCTTCTATAGCTCCTCCCCGCTTCTATAGCTCCTCCCCGCTTCTATAGCTCCTCCCCGCTTCTGTTGCTCCTCCCCGCTTCTGTAGCTCCTCCCCGCTTCTATAGCTCCTCCCCGCTTCTGTTGCTCCTCCCCACTTCTGTTGCTCCTCCCCGCTTCTGTAGCTCCTCCCCGCTTCTATAGCTCCTCCCCGCTTTTGTTGCTCCTCCCCGCTTCTGTTGCTCCTCCCCGCTTCTGTTGCTCCTCCCCGCTTCTATAGCTCCTCCCCGCTTCTATAGCCCCTCCCCGCTTCTGTTGCTCCTCCCCGCTTCTGTAGCTCCTCCCCGCTTCTGTTGCTCCTCCCCGCTTCTGTAGCTCCTCCCCGCTTCTATAGCTCCTCCCCGCTTCTATAGCTCCTCCCCGCTTCTGTTGCTCCTCCCCGCTTCTGTAGCTCCTCCCCGCTTCTGTTGCTCCTCCCCGCTTCTGTAGCTCCTCCCCGCTTCTATAGCTCCTCCCCGCTTCTATAGCCCCTCCCCGCTTCTGTTGCTCCTCCCCGCTTCTGTAGCTCCTCCCCGCTTCTGTTGCTCCTCCCCGCTTCTGTAGCTCCTCCCCGCTTCTGTTGCTCCTCCCCGCTTCTGTAGCTCCTCCCCGCTTCTATAGCTTCTCCGCGCTTCTGTTGCTCCTCCCCGCTTCTGTTGCTCCTCCCCGCTTCTATAGCTCCTCCCCGCTTCTGTTGCTCCTCCCCGCTTCTGTTGCTCCTCCCCGCTTCTATAGCTCCTCCCCGCTTCTGTTGCTCCTCCCCGCTTCTGTTGCTCCTCCCCGCTTCTATAGCTCCTCCCCGCTTCTATAGCTCCTTCCTGCTTCTATAGCTCCTCCCCGCTTCTGTTGCTCCTCCCCGCTTCTATAGCTCCTCCCCGCTTATGTTGCTCCTCCCCGCTTCTATAGCTCCTCCCCGCTTCTGTTGCTCCTCCCCGCTTCTATAGCCCCTCCCCGCTTCTGTTGCTCCTCCCCGCTTCTGTAGCTCCTCCCCGCTTCTGTTGCTCCTCCCCGCTTCTGTAGCTCCTCCCCGCTTCTGTAGCTCCTCCCCGCTTCTGTTGCTCCTCCCCGCTTCTGTTGCTCCTCCCCGCTTCTATAGCTCCTCCCCGCTTCTATAGCTCCTCCCCGCTTCTGTTGCTCCTCCCCGCTTCTGTTGCTCCTCCCCGCTTCTGTTGCTCCTCCCCGCTTCTATAGCTCCTCCCCGCTTCTATAGCTCCTCCCCGCTTCTGTTGCTCCTCCCCGCTTCTATAGCTCCTCCCCGCTTCTATAGCTCCTCCCCGCTTCTGTTGCTCCTCCCCGCTTCTGTAGCTCCTCCCCGCTTCTGTTGCTCCTCCCCGCTTCTGTTGCTCCTCCCCGCTTCTATAGCTCCTCCCCGCTTCTATAGCTCCTCCCCGCTTCTGTTGCTCCTCCCCGCTTCTGTAGCTCCTCCCCGCTTCTGTTGCTCCTCCCCGCTTCTATAGCTCCTCCCCGCTTCTGTTGCTCCTCCCCGCTTCTGTAGCTCCTCCCCGCTTCTGTAGCTCCTCCCCGCTTCTGTTGCTCCTCCCCGCTTCTGTAGCTCCTCCCCGCTTCTGTTGCTCCTCCCCGCTTCTATAGCTCCTCCCCGCTTCTGTTGCTCCTCCCCGCTTCTGTAGCTCCTCCCCGCTTCTATAGCTCCTCCCCGCTTCTGTTGCTCCTCCCCGCTTCTGTAGCTCCTCCCCGCTTCTGTAGCTCCTCCCCGCTTCTGTTGCTCCTCCCCGCTTCTGTAGCTCCTCCCCGCTTCTGTTGCTCCTCCCCGCTTCTGTAGCTCCTCCCCGCTTCTGTTGCTCCTCCCCGCTTCTATAGCTCCTCCCCGCTTCTGTTGCTCCTCCCCGCTTCTGTAGCTCCTCCCCGCTTCTGTAGCTCCTCCCCGCTTCTGTTGCTCCTCCCCGCTTCTGTAGCTCCTCCCCGCTTCTGTTGCTCCTCCCCGCTTCTGTAGCTCCTCCCCGCTTCTATAGCTCCTCCCCGCTTCTGTTGCTCCTCCCCGCTTCTGTTGCTCCTCCCCGCTTCTGTAGCTCCTCCCCGCTTCTGTTGCTCCTCCCCGCTTCTGTAGCTCCTCCCCGCTTCTATAGCTCCTCCCCGCTTCTGTTGCTCCTCCCCGCTTCTGTAGCTCCTCCCCGCTTCTGTAGCTCCTCCCCACTTCTGTTGCTGCTCCTCACTAGTGTTTTCATGCAGCGTGAGGGTTCCGTCTGCTCCAGGGTTTCACTTGTTTAAACATGTCCGGATTGCGCGGCGTTTTACTGGTTGTTTTTTTGCTAAATCTGTGTTATTTTGAATATTCTGATGCACAAACGCCGGCGCCGCCACCAACGTCTTCAAGTGAGTTTGTAAACTTTTTACAAGTCGAACAGTTACTTAATATGGGTTTATTACTGTAAAGTCAGGAGGCAATCACATGACTTATTGTTTCCTCATTGTACATTTTGATTGACATTTGTATCAAGTATGGAATTATAAATCAAACTTGTGTCTATATTTTATAATGTGTTTACTGTTGAGCACAATTTGAGCCAGTGACCCTAAATCCCCTCACATAGCCTGATGTTTGTACTTTACAGTTCCTTGTTCTTCAAAATCCAACACATCTTGTGGCGAATGCTTGCAGAATGTAACAGTAAGTATCCCTGCCTTTTGAATATGATCGAAATTGTTCAAATCTAATCAGACGTGTGTGTTTGTTGCAGTGCTTGTGGTGTGAACAGACAAATCAATGCGTTGAATACCCTGTGAGGAACGTTTTGCCCCCTAGAAGTGTGTGTCCTTTGAACGATGCCCGATGGGGGGTCTGTTGGGGTAAGACACGCACTGAAAGTTATTTGAAGTTAATTTCTACCAAACTATGAATTTTGTCTTCAATCCAGTCAACTTCCAGGTGTTGATCATCACCTTCTCAGTGCTGGCTGGTGTTTTGATCATCGCGGTGTTTGTGAGCTGCTACTGCTGCTGCTGCAAGTGTGAGAGAGTCGGGTGAGTCCGATGAAACATGGCTCTGGTGCACCACAGGAGCAGTGGGAGGAGAGGGGGGAACAATGGCTCTTATTCACAGTGGCTGATACAGATGTCGCCAAAAGCCGTTAGAACTTGTTGCTGGGATAAGCTCTGTAAACAAATGCATGCACAATATAAATAATTATTTATTTATAATAAACTATTTATAATAGTGTTTTTCAGACTTCCTATAAGTGATCTGTTCTTCTGTATCTACCTCTGTATCTACCTGCGTTGCACCAATGAAATTTCCCCATGTGGGACAATAAAGGATTATCTTATCTTATCTTATCTTAATGTTGCCTTTTTATGTGTTGCAGAAACAAAAAGGAAGATGCAAAAGCTGAGAGAGAGAACCGTGCGAGGACAGCCAGGCAGAAAGCGAGGTACTTTTTGTTTTGAGCTCATACAGCAGAGTCAATATCTGCTTTAACTTATTTATGTACAACTCTGCGTGTAACTTGTTTACTTACTGTAGTTCAATCACAATTAATTACAGTAAGTAATGTCATTACAATTGCATTACAATTATATGTAATGTAATTACAATTACATTACTGTTTAATTATTTATCAATAATAATAATAATAATTAGTGTTGGATGTGTTAAAGGTGTAAAGCCACACACATGACTTCAGCTGCAGATAAACCACTCTGAGGCCCAGATCAGACGCTCAGAGCAGTGTATTTGAGCCGGTTTCAACAACTTATTTGTTGTTTACTTCTCTTTGAATGGGATAAAGCATAAAAGCGCTTATTAAGCTCTCACTCTCTATTTTATTCTTAATACAGTATAGCGTAAAACACATACTTTGAAGACATACATCTACAGTAGGTGGCGGTAAATGCACCTTTTCAGTTGGCTGCCAACACCACAACAACAACAAGCACTTATTTGATCAACTTATACAATATCACAAATAAAGTAATCAAAACCTAAAATATTGTAACTTTGTTACTTTTCAAATTACTTTTTAAATGTTACTAGTAATATGTAACTAAACACTATTCATGTTTGTCTTTTGTAGAAGAACAGAAATGCAGATGAGACATGATGAAATCCGACACAAATATGGTGAGTTTCTTTTGCATTTATAGTGAATTTGAACAGTAGAATGTGATGGTGGATCAGACTATTTAAAATTAGATCATCTGTAGTAGTTTAGAAAAGAAACTGTGGCAGTTGTCAGACACGGAGCCAGTGCTGGACGTGCAGTCACTTGAAGAGGGATCGGCCCCTGGGCAAACATGACTTTCTACACAAATAAAGGAAAAGAGAAGTACTGTGGATTTGAGGAACAGCGTTACATTTTTTCACAACCCTTAGCTGCCCTTAGCAGTCACAGTCCTGCCTTACTTACTGTGAAGGAAAATTCTGCTCCCAAAGTTGTGAAAACTCATCTCGGTAAATAACCAATATACTCATAATAAAGTAAATGAGGAATTACTTTGGACCTCTGCCAACTGTGTAAAGAGTTAAAAGCTTTTCTTTATTCTTATCCCACCAAAATTGATGAAAGGAAAGCTTCTCTGTCCTGTTTATATTGATTGCTGATATATTTAATGAAAATAGTTCAAATCTCCCTCTCCCATCGGCACGTCCAAAACCCTGACTCAAAAAAACACTGCAAAAATACTCAGCAGTTCCACACAGCCCAGCAGCTCAATCTCATAGTCCTACCCTTCTTAGTGCTGACACTCTAGAAAAGAGGAAGATTTTAAGGGAAAAACGTCCAATCTCAAGAAAACACGCTCACAAGAGATGAAACCGTGCTTAAAGCTAAAAATGAAGGGTCTGTTGCCTTATTTGTATAGTTCAGTTGATAATGCAAATCACAGTACTAGTAGTATATTCTTAAAGTTTATATATAAATGACTGTAAGGCCCTCCAAATATGAACTCATCTTTATGATTTCTTGTAAAGCCCTGTGCAAATGCATAATGTATGGTGGGAAAGGGACTGCGTAATTCTTTAGGAGTTTTACTGTGTTAGAAATAAATATCCAAAACATAAATCCACAAATGTAGGGATTGGGTCCACAAACCTGCAATATTAATCTCATGTATTTAAGTATTTTCAACTGATAACAACCATGTTAAATATTGGCAGTAAATAATAAATAACAATAATAAGAGACATGCAAGCCCAACAGTGTCATCTGCTGGAGAACTGCAATCACAATCAGAAAAGGTTTATTCCCGATGTCATTGATCACAGTTTGCAAACATAAGATTTGCCTCAGCGTTAGGTGCAACATAAATCTCAGTATATAAACAGATATTCACACAAACATTTACAGACGGTCTGAAATAATGCAGAAAGTGTACAGAGTGTTGAGTATAGTTAAAGTTAGGCAGTTGTTAAGTGTTCATGAGTCCAAGAGCAGAGGGAAAGAGACTGTTGTTGTGGCGGGAGCTTCATATTCTGTAAATGTGTGTTTATATTTAAAGCAGGAGCCTAAAGATCCAACTGATCCTCTGTTTTCTCTTCTCCCTCAGGTATGGGGAGGGACGCCCCGTACTCTCGAATGAATGAACATTAAAGAAGACTATTTTCTCTGAGTGCTCTAACCACTGAGCCACTGCAGCCCCAGTGGTTATGACAGTCTTTAGACGGCCTGTGACCAAAGCTTTGTGTTTGATTGCATATGATTGTAAATGTTTTTCTGCTCAGTTGATCTGAGCGAGGCCTCGGTGGCAGAGTGATTTTGTGACTGCTACTGTCTATGTTTTATAATGTGATTATTATTTTTTAAATATGTTTCCTTTTTTCCCATTTTTAAACTGTATATAAACAGGTCTGTGCAGAGTCATTCTCAATCTACTCAGAGCAGATTCCTGGAAGTCGAAACATTTTGTTTTTCTCAAAACAGAGTCCAGATGATACGACTGATATATGTAAATAAAAACACCAAGGGTACGGGAATGTCAGTGTTCCATTTGTTTAATGTGTCTTGTCTTATGTCAGTCCAGTCCAGGGGGCCTTTTCTCCCGCTGCCAAGTACAGTCAGTCTGGTCCAAATGTATCTGTTTATTGTGTCCACGGCAGGAATTTTGAGGCCCAAGTACATGTTCTAAAATGAAGAGGGTCGGCAATGTCAAAAACAAAGAATTGTTCATTTCAGTCCAATATTTCCGAGACATTCCCAAAAACATGTGATAGTGGTTTGTATCCTGGCAACCGCAGTTTCTGCAACAGTCAGCATTTGCTTGTGAATAATGTTGCACAATGTAATTCTATGGTCCACCTCTGGGATGTAAACACTTTCACACTCTTCGTCTGTTTTTAATACATTTGTGATTATTATTGCTTTTTTGTTTGAAGCTTCTCTTGTATTCTCTACTTTTCTACAATGCACACTTCATATCCACCAAGCCAATACCCTAAACACATCCACAAATTCACAAGTTTAACTCCGATTTGATTTAATACAGTAACATTATGATCTAAGCAGCTTCACAGTAGAAGTCATTTCCTTTGTGGATCAGTGAAGTTTGTCTTTGTCGTAACTGTTGAAAGTTTTCACCTTTGAGTTGTGAGAACACTTTCACTGAAACTAACTTGAACCTCTAAAATGTTTATTTTTGTATGACTTGACTATAGCACGTTTGGCAGAATAAAAAGCACGTTGATGGTCTTTTGTTTTGTTTGGCTGAAGTGTGAGAAAACACATTGTGTTTATGCCTAAGTGGCCGCGGCTCCTTGACCTGGGGCTCTGAGGGCCCTGGGGCCCTTGTGATGCAAAGCAGTCACGGGAGTGCGCATGTGAGTGTGCGCGCTCTCGTATGCGCGCGCCCGAGAGGAGCACGTGACACATGTGGTCGAATTACATTTTAAATGTGAGTGCGCGCGCCTGCTCCAGTGAAAAGAGCCGGAGGAAGTGATAACAAGCCGCTCCGCTCAGACTGCAGCTCTCTGTGTCCAGGCGTACGCATTCACGCACAATGTCCGAGGAAAAGCCGAAGGTGAGTTCTAAAGAGCCGGAGGAGTGCGTCTGATCCATGCTTTCCCCCCTGGAGCTTTCGTGTGCCGGAGCTAACCGGGCTGGCCATGCTACATTTGAGCGGGTACACGGTGAAAACAATGGTTTGCGGACATCTGGACTTTATTTGCACTATTTCTAATACTGCATTCTTTTTCACGCATTTCTGAATGAACTATTTGTCACTGGTGCCTACAGTTGTCCTGTGGTACGCGTTGTTTCGCTCCGGGGACGGAGTGATTGTGCTAAGCACGATTTCTGTTTTCTCTTTCATTTGCGCCATTGTGGCGTTCCGTCTGCGCCACTTTGTGCTAACATGCTAAGCTAACAGCGGATGGAGCCTATATTTAGCGGCGTGCACTGCTGCTGGTCTCCACAAAGGGTGCTAAAGCGCGGGCTTGTCATCGGTGTGATGCTAATGCTAAGCGTGTGTTGTGTTGCAGGAAGGCGTGAAGACGGAGAATGACCACATTAACCTGAAGGTGGCGGGGCAGGACGGCTCTGTCGTACAGTTTAAGATCAAGAGGCACACTCCCCTCAGTAAACTCATGAAGGCGTACTGTGAACGGCAGGTATGGAGCTGTAGCTTCACTGTGGAGACTCCCACAAGTATAATTCTGTCCTTGTGTTCACCACGAGCCTCTTCTCTCCACAGGGTTTGTCTATTCGTCAGATTCGGTTTAGATTTGATGGACAGCCAATCAATGAGACGGACACACCTTCACAGGTAAGAGCCACTTTCTGCTCAGGGTTTAGAACAAGGACAGCTTTATTTTACAGTATTAGATCAGAACATTTAGATGACTTGTTTATGTTCACATATATAAAGATGGCTCATGTTTGAGGTTTAGTCTGCACATGACTGTGACCTTGGCTTGGATAGATGGGAATTCAAGGACAATAAATGGAACAAATACATTTTTTTACAGTTGGCCCATTTTTCACTTTTTTTTTGTCTTACAGTTGGAAATGGAAGATGAAGACACAATTGATGTATTTCAACAACAGACTGGAGGGGCATATTCCTAAGGCCACAGTGGACATGGAGAGACTTCACAAACTTCTTGTAATTGTGTTTTTACTTGGTTCTGGATTTCCAATTCCCTGTTCTTGTTAGAAGTAATTTTGCACTTCTGAAGAAGGCGACTTTTTCATTAGGCTCCAATTCTGAACTCTGAGAAGCAGGGTAATTTTATATCAAATTTTACTTGAATAAATGGTTTGATCAGACTGTCCAATGAAAAGGCTGCCCTTGAGGTCTATCTTTGGCATGTTCACACAACCACATGCTGAAAATATTTTGACTTTTAAAACCGTTTTAAATCTGCTGGAGCTCGGCTATTTAAGTCACTCAAATATTATTTCTGATAAACATTGCCAGCATAACTATTCTGTATGTTTTGGTTTAAACTACTTTTAAAATCCTTTATGTATTCATGTCTTGAACATCTGTTGAAAGCTTGTGGTGTGAATGAATGGATTACCTCAACTATGTCAATTGAAATTTATCTAGTAAATAAAGTGTTTTGGACCAAATGGGCAGTGTTATGTCTATGCTGTTTCAGAGATGCATCAGGTGCAGATTGTGTCCAATTGTCCTAAAATATTCCATTAACTCGTGCTTTTAGAAACCTGTCTTTAGGTATAGATTTAAATCATGTTGGTTTTGGAGGTGACCCTTAAAAGCCATACTTTTTGTATATTGTTTGTTCCATTATTTTGAACAATAAATAGTTTGTTACTCAATCTTTTCTATCATGCGTTTGTGCCTCATTATGGGACGTTGAGTCTAGTGGAATATTTCTTGGCCCTTTACTGACGTTTCAGATTTTTATCTTGGGCCTACAAAAGGTCAGCTTCTAATTTGTCTATAATAAAGGCTTACAGTAACTTTTCTGCGATTTACTCTTGTCCACAAGAGGGCGCACTTAAAGAGGTCAGTTGCTTACAAATCTCAATGATCCAGCTACACTACATGACCAACTCCTGCTCTAAAAGCTTGATTTTATAGAAAAAGTAGCACTAGACCTCAAAAACCAAAACACTGCAAATTAAAATAAGTCCCGTTTTGTCCAAAGTTTGTCAAATTTGTCACAGGTCACAATGTCCTTCCCCCCATTTGTCATTGATCCTTGATCGTTGGTAATGTCTGTGTCATCCTTTTCTTTGTGATTGCCTTTTTTTTCCTACCGCCAAATGTACGTTCAAAATTAGGCATGTCCGAACCATGGGCCGGGGGCCAAATGCGGCCTTACCAAACAAATAGACTGTTTTACACTGCCTGTTCAAAAAAAGTATGGGATAAGAGTCCATTTTTCAAGGCCATTTCTTATAGTGGAGAAAAGAGGAGTGTAGGTTTTGTCCAAGGTTGTAGACAATTCTTTATGGAGGATTACACCTAAATTGAAAAGATTATTTTTGTCATTTAATTTTTGGTACATTTAATTTGTATCCAGACATTAGACCAATATTCTGAAGACATTTCTGGTACTATCCAAGATGGCTCAGCAGAAGGATTCCCTGGTGTTTTGGTGCACTTTGTTTTGTCTAGTTTTGTGCTCAAATTGTGTCAGCCTGCTCTTACAGCCGCGAAGAGCTCTTAACTATCAGAACTACAACTCCTACAAGGCAGTGTGAGCAGGCTCTTTTGGAAATCCAACCCCTGAAAAGCTGCTGGGCCAGACGATGTCTCTCCAGCCAATTTAAGACACTGTGCAGAAGAACTGACTCCCGTCTTCACTGACATGTTTAACACCTTCCTGGAGTCATGCCATGTCCCAGGCTGCTTCAAGTCGTCCATCATTGTCCCTGTCCCCAAGAAGCCCCGGATCACTTGACTTAAAGGCGCGATGGACGATTTTTCGGCGATTTGAGAACACAGGCGGAAATGCGAATGCGCACTCCCCCGTGCGGACTCATACAACACACACGTAGGTTTGTTTATCAGTGCGACGGATCACATTACATCTCTCGTCTCCCGTAGATTTCCGTCTTCTTCTGAGACAGATCAAACAGTCTTTCTCCGTCTTCATTTTGCCCCGTACACTGAGGGAACTGTATTATGATAGATGAATGCGCTGTGGGGACGAGCCACACGAGGCTGCAGGTGAGCTGTAAATGCGTTTTATGATTGATACGTGGCAGGACTAATCGGCGGTCCACGCCATGAGATTTGGGCCAAAAAAATCGTCCATTCAACCTTTAATGACTACAGACCTGTGGAGCTGTTGTCTGTAGTCATGAGGTCATTTGAGTGCATGGGCCTCCCCCACCTCAAGTCCTTCACATCCCCCCGACTGGACCCCCTGCAGTTCGCCTACAGAGCCAACAGGTCTGTGGACGACGCCATCAATCTGGCACTCCACTTCATCTTGCAGCATCTGGACTCCTCGGGAACCTATGCCAGGATCCTGTTTGTGGACTTCAGCTCTGCATTCAACACCATCCTCCCTGCTCTGCTCCAGGACAAGCTCTCCCAGCTCAACGTGCCTGACTCCACCTGCAGGTGGATCACTGACTTCCTGACGGATCGGCAGGAGCACTCCCCTGATTTTCTCCCTGTACACAAACTGCTAAACCTCCAGCCACAACTCCGTAAAACTGATACATTTTGTGGACGACACCACCCTCATCGGGCTCATCTCCGACGGGGATGAGTTCAACGCCCAGAAAACAGTAGAGGTGATCTTGGACTTCAGGAAAGTCACAGCCAACCAGCCTCCCTCACCTTGACAGACCCCACCATCACCACTGTGGAATCCTTCCGCTTTCTCAGCATCATCATCACTCGGGACCTCAAGTGGGAGCTCACCATCGGCTCCCTCATCAAGAAGGCCCAGCAGAGGACGTACTTCCTGCAGCAGCTGAGGAAAGCCAAGCTGCCAGGGGAGATGATGGTGCAGTTCTACACGGCCATCATCAAGTCCATCCTCACCTCCTCCACCATGTGGTACGCACGAGCCACAAGTGTGTGTGTGTGTGTGTGTATTTTCATATTCACACAAATGTTGTATTTCATTTGTAACTTCATTTTCCCATTTCAATATAAAATATAAAATAAAATAACCATCAAGCTCTCTGACATAAAGAGATAATTTTCAATGTAGATACATTGATACATAGATACATACTTGGGTTTGATGATTCACTCTCCTCTTCACAGTCTGCCTGGTGAAGCTCTGCAGAGTGTGGACCTCTCCTCTCCAAAAGGTCCCGTCTTATCCAACGGGTTCAACTTAGACCTAGCAAGATTATTAACAGTTGCTGTAGTTGTTATGCCCCCCAAATTTCTCATATCCTAATAATTTCTGCAGGTGCACTTGGCTTGCATTCATTGTCACCACAAGGGGGCGTCGCTCCACTAGCTCACTGGTTCAGAACATGGTCACAGAGCTATTGTTCGGACTCAGAGTGGATCATCCCGCCCAGAACAAAATAGTCTTTTATGTGGATTTGGCTTGGACTTCCAAAAACCACAAGAACGTGTGATCATTTATCAACTATGTGAAATAACATCAGAAAACGGAAAATCTTTAGCAGACGTCTGAAACTTTGGTTGAAATCAAAATAAGTTTTATTGCCATAGGAAATTTCAATAGGAACATGGAATAACAAGCGTATAATATGATAAAATGCATACAAATGAAGGAGAAAATGCGGCAGACTTAATCACTTTTAACATGAGCAGGGGAGGTCAGGTCAGTCAGCTGCCTTGTGCACCCTCAGCTCTGGTTAACCACAGCATCCCCTCTGTTTGCAGCGGGGAGTGAACCAGGCCTTTGTGCATCTGGACAACCTCTGATCATCTCCAGGGCAATGCTTCATGATGTCAGCCTGCTGCCTGTTGTGCGTAATCTGGTCTCCACCCTGTGAACACGGATCACATTACATCCCCTTGTGGCGTATTGAGAATCTCCAACAACATTGTGGTGGAGACATGGTGCGCTGTGATTAAGTTTTTGTCCAATGTTAGAAATATTACAAAAGAAAAGAAAAGAAAAGGTTGTGAAAAGACCTTGCCTTTGCGTCCTTGAACTTTTTCCACCCTTTTCCATCAAGGGCCACAAACTATAACAAAGATAAAGCACACAGGCTGGTCAGAACAGTAAAGACTTCAAATATGGGTGCATTTAAAGGTGTACTATGTGACTTTTATTGTGTGGACCTTAAACTTGCATGTCTCATCATACAAAGCAATAAACGTCCAGCTAGGTCAGGGGTGGGCAAACTACTTTTTGCCCTCAGGCATCTGTCTGCACTTGTATCCTTAATAAATATGACGTGAAATGAATTAAAGAATAGATTCAATAGCTTATATTTGACAGAAAAGTGATATTCTATTTGATATTTAATTTTTGGGATTTTTTTTTTTTCACATCAATGATCGCGGGCCGGCCTCCGCTACTTGCCTGGATTCGAATATGGCCTTCGGAGGAAAATAATTGCCCACCTCTGATCTAGGTAGTTTATCAGCTGCCAGATTTTATTTTTTTAACTTCAGTACAGCAGTAAAAACATACTAACCAATGGGCCAATTAACCAGAAAGTTTGAGGACCCAGAAAAAAATGTCTGAGGGCAACATTAAGCCCCCGGGCCTACAGTTTGGCCATGTTTGGTCCAGTCTAAACTCGTTGTGACTCACTTTACTCAACTGATCTGTACAAACTAAACCAATTACTCACTCTATTTCCCAATTCTGATGAGGCATGGGGCACAGGACAGGGGCAACATGAGGCCCCCCTTTCACAACAAACTCAAACTACCACAATGCAACACACACACACACACACACACACACAGGCAATCTGGTCTCCTTAGCTACGGCTTTAGGAGGGAGCTGCCCCAAGAAGAAGAAGAAGAAGAAGAAGAAGAAGAAGAAGAAGGAGCAGGGGAAGAAGGAGTGGGAGGCTTTACCCCCTCAAAGAGCTCATTGTGGGGTGGGCTGAGTGTGTGTGGACCCCTCCGCTTTAACTAGCTGGTCAGCGGTGGCCGGATTACCCTCCACACACACACACACACACACACACACACACACACACACAAACACACACACTTGGAGGAGGACCGCTCACCGTGAATCATGCTCGTCGTCATTACTACCGGCGGGGAGTGGAGCCGAAATTGTGCAAGATGCGGATAACTAACTAAGTGCGCCTCCAGGTCCGCGGAGAGCCACAAGTTTCCCCGTCAGGGTTCTTGCCGTGGGTGAAGATCATGCCTCGCCGGAGACTCGTCGCGACCCGCCGCGTCCGGGCTCACGTGTGCTTTATGTTGGAGACGAAGTATAACCGGGATTAACGACAAGCGCGCGCCTGTGACGGGGAAAGCAAAAGGAAAACTACAAACATCGGATAGTTCTGATTGCCTTTTTTATTTTTATTTTTTTGAAGTGCCAATTCTGCTTTAGATTTGCAGCTTTTTGAAAACTTGTTGTTGGTTGGAAGCGGCTTGACGAGGAGCCATGGGGAACGCGGGCAGCATGGACCAACACACGGACTTCAGGGGACACAATATGCCCCTGAAACTGCCCATGCCAGACCCGGGGGAGCTAGAGGAAAGATTCGCGATCGTTTTGGTAAGAATTTTCAATCATGTGGCGCTTGTTTCATTGTGGACGGGGTCGTTGGTGTGGCTGGGCACGCTCGGCTGGACCGTCCTGGGATGGGACAGCTGTAGGGCACGAGCTCTTGTGACCATCACGCCTCATTCTTTGTTGGCAGCAAATGGACTATGCAAACAAACTACTGCTACACAGATGTTTCCACGGTTCTTGCGTTATTACCACGTAACAACAATAAAAAAAACAATGATTGGGTGTAAAAGTACCACATTGTAATGGGAATTCATGTGCGTAATTTGGCCTTGTGGTCATTTTTGTTGAAAATTCCTTGCGCGTGTCGTTGGCAAACGGTATTACGGTGTTTTATTTGCTTTATTGCAGCCTTTATCTTCATTTATGAGTCACTGCTGGTGCTCAAAGTATGATCCTTTGAGACATCTGGCCCATTATAAACTGTCAATAACTGGCACCATCTCCCAAGTACCTTTCTCAATTTACCAAATTCTTTATCCCACTCAGTCTGATCACATTGCATTGGCCCACTTCTTAGACACACAAGCATGAAGCACAGACTGGTATTGTTAAACATTAACAGCTTTTTAATAATGCAGATTTAATGCTGATCAGGAGGAGTCCCTGAACAGTGCTGCCTTGTTGCTGGAGAGAGAAGGAACATAGAAGAACAGTGAAGTCAGACAGTTGGGCTGAAATTTGAGAGGCTCTAAAATGTGGGTCAAACGTGTGATTGTCGTCTGCTCTCATAAACATTATAGCATTAACTTCTGGAGGAATTTTAACGTGATCAGACTTGTGAATATACTTTGTTTTGCATGTTCGTATGGAAAGCAAAACTGATCTGAAGCTTTAAATCAGATGTTCGAGACGATTTGAAAGTTGTTGACTACAGACATTTGTGAATAATTCAAAGTATCACTATGTAACTTTTCTGGTTGAGGGTCTGCGACTTGTTTGTTTCCACGGAGATGATATTACTTTGCCTGGAACTTGTACAAATTCTCACCAGATTCCACATTTTTAGGACTTTGTGCTTCTTTCATGTGCAACTATCACTCATAGTTTTAAACATATATAATGTAGCTTTCATTTATTCAATAACAAACATTTTAATTGCGCAAAAGTAACTGGAAAACATACATACAGCGTTGCCTCTCCATAGATCTGATCTATAACTTGACCTGACGACTCCACCAGCTTGTCTCCTCTGTTTAATACTGTACTGTGTAACATTTTTAATAGTTCTTTATCTTGATTTTCTATTGCATGTTTCTATTCTTCTGCTGTTCTTGAACTAGAATCTCTCCAACAAATAATGGGTCGATTATCTTATTATCTTATATTGTATTCCAGTCAACGCCATAACTATGGAGACAAGAAGCGGGCAGACCATCCACCAAAATGTTGCATAGTGCACCTTAAAGTTATTATATATTAATGTAAAGGAAATTGTGTTCAATCTTGATATTACAGCTCTAATATTGGTCATAACCATAACCAGCCAGTGTCTTCTACATTCTGTTTAAACGCAGAAGGGTCTGGAATAGGACAATAGAGGGGCTTCATAAAACTCTCCTAACTTGGGACGGTCCAACCACTGGCTCAAATCTGCAGCACGTGTCTCTCAAATGCGCAAAATATCTCCTCTCAAATATTCTTGTGGCATTCAGAACTAAATATATAACTTTTAGAGTTTAGTGCTTTAGATGTTTCATTGGTTAATCATTGGAAATCGGGGCGGCAGGATATGATTCCAGACCAAAACATCTTTCAGGGGACTTTGGGTGTTGAGACAAATGGAAGAAGTGCCATGTAAGATAGTGACTTCATCCAACACGTTTCTAAAGCTGCCTGGGTTGGATGCGTTTAGGGGTCAGTTGTTAAAATGTTATCTTTAAACACTGATTAAGCCTTATAATGCTGGTAGAAAAACAGCCATTCCTAAATAATTTATTGAACTCCTGTCAGTTATCATAAGCTTGCATTTTACATTTTACCACGCAACTTCACATATCATCAAAATACATATTCATTTCCAATATTTTATACCAAATAATGGGTTTAGATCCTCCTCGTTATCGTGTATACAGCATGATGACCTTGTTTAAGCCTTGGCTCTGTTCTCGTACCATCTACACTGGGATATTGTGGTCTTACACGTATCTATTTTGGAAGCCAGTTCTTCTTTTTTAGGTGGCACAGATCTTTTAGCCCGTAAGCCCATTAAAAAAAGCAGATCACGTCGAGGTAGCAGCGTGCTTGGGTGTGATTGCCGCTTGTCCCGCTCTGATTAATAAGACAGTCATGACAAAAAAACGCGCAGATTGATTGTGACTGTGAGGTAATGATTGTTGACGTCGCTCCGTTGAAGGATTTAGCCGTTCTCTATTGTCAAAGCTGCTCCTGCCGTCACCTGCACGCGTCCCACTTGTGGACTTAAATCCTTTTATAAACTGTCAGCGAAGTGACAGTGAAATACAATTTGTTGTTCAGTGAGTTAATCCTCATTACTGTCAAATGAAAGGAGCATGAACGTGAGTGACTGCTTTGGAGAGGACGTAGATGCCAATGAACTACTTCCATGACAAATTTACTTTATAATCTTTGCAGTATTGTGTGTGCGCCTTATTGATATGTGACTAGCTTGATTCTTGATACCACAGAGATGATAAAAATGCTCTTTTTAGGTCAAGGTTTTAGACAATAGACTGACATTTCCAACCCAAAATAATAATACGTTATATTTGACATTGTGGTCTTATTCTAGCTCTGATAAAGCTCAATATAATTTTAAAACTGTTCAAGAAAGGTCACATATTTTCCTGTTATTGTGATTTTTGTGTGTGGCTGTACTTCAAATGAGTATGTACTAGTTTTATTATAAATTACTATCTGAATTTCTACTCTTTTGACAAGCCTCTATGCGACAACAGTATTTCCATAATTCCTTATCATTTAATTTTTAGCAAACTCTCTATATTTTTGTTAATTTGATAGAAACCGAGCCACTTTCTAGTCACTGACAACAAACAACGCAGATAGTGAATATGTTTCCTAAAATAGAAAGTCAAATGAGACCAGCTTCACGTATAATCAGTGTGCAGGATCAGTGGCCCGTTAATGCACTAAAACATTTCGTTCTGCTCGCTAAATGCACCAGCATCAATTGCAGTAATCGGTAGTGTGTGCGCTGTCAGAAAAGTCTGTTTGTGTTGCATGTCAGTCACACTCTCCCTCTCTCCCATGATGCATAGCTTTTGCTCTTAGCATGGAAGAACCCGCAGCATTAGCAGAGTTTAGCTTATAATGGCAGCGTTTAGTGTTATTTACCGCTACCCAAACCAGAATGTGTCCAGTGGCGGCCGGCACTATTGATCGTCTGAGTGAGTGTCTTTGGGTCACTCAGATGATGACCTCACTACAGCCATAGTCGCACACCATTAAAGAGAGTCCGGCAGTTAATGCTTCTCTGCAACTATCACTCATAGTTTTATATTGCTTAAACATTGAACATTACTGCCGTCTTAGCAGCTACAATGTTTGAAGTAAGTCTTATTTAATAAAACGCAATGTTTATAAGCCAATAAAAGTGATTCAAAGATAATAAAATGTAATGTCTATAGCTCTGAGTCAGCTACCAAAGTTCTGCCCGTGGCATTTTAAAGCTAAATATTTGTCTTGTTATTGCTCAGCATTGTGTGTTATGTTGTACAATCATTTTATACCTCATTTGAGGGTTTTGGTACATTTTTGTAGTTTGAAGGTTGTTTAGAAGTGAAAGTATGTTGCAGATTTTGAAAGTTCTCTTTAAATCCTATTCATGTGTTTCAGCTTCCTGTTGTAGGCATATGCAACATTTTGAGGACTTTCCCCCTGTTTAGAATCTGTTTTTAGTTAAGTGTTTATCACTGGCAATTCAATTCAATTTGTTTCGTAATGTCCAAAAGCACAACAGCAGTTGCCTCAAAGGACGACAGTGAAATAGAATGCGGATTAAACAATGTTCACAGGAAATAAGCAAATGGATAAATGTCCCAGCATCCCCTGTCCTTAGGCCCTCCTTTCCGGCACGGAAAAACTACAAAAAACCCAGTGGGAAAAATAGAAACCTCGGGGAGAACCACAGTGAAGGAGAGATCCTGCTCCCACAGACGGACAAGCTGCAGATGGTCCAGGACTGACACGCTTCCATTTGCAGATGGACTGTGGAGTCAGAAACACTCAGGAGGAGAGAGGGTGCTTCATCTAGCAAAGCCAAGCAGATGAAGAGCATCCGGATCTACAAGTCAGGGTCATGAGATGGGGCATCTGAGGTCACTGGAGCAGTATCAGAAGTGTCTGAAACAGTAGCACTCCCCAAGAGGTGAACTAAAATGTTAAATATTGTTGATAGGAAAAGTAGGAGGAAGCAGAGGATAGTGCTCAAGCTGCCATATAAGTAAATCTAAATGTTCATATGGCTGTGAAGTTCAAATTAACTTTACTTTATAAGTCAGAAAGTTTGATTACATAAAGCTGCTCACATATTGAGGAGTCACCAGTCACTGCCCTGGAGACTCCCCCCCCTCTGCTCGCCATGTTATCAACACTTTACACGATCGATGGATTGAGGTGCTGTGGATCAGTTCTCCAAAATCACAGAGGGTTCCAACCTTTTCTAGTCCGTATTCAGATATAAACGATCAATCGGACTGCAGCCGGACAAATGTAGCTGCCCCTCCTCCCGCATAAAGACCCGGAAGCTAGCGGGGGTGGACAGGCAGGTAAACATTAGGGCTGTAGTCCATTAAAGACATTCTAGGTCGACTAAAACATGTCGTGTCGATCGATAAGTCGACTAAAGGGGACAGCAGCAGGAAACTGGCTAAAAGTCTCAAACCCTTTCAGGATCTGGATGTATATTTAACCAAACTGCACTCACAAGACCACAACTTTAAGTAAGTAAGTAAGTAAGTAAGTAAGTAAGTAAGTAAGTACATTTTATTTGTATAGCACCTTTCACAAACAGAAGTCACAAAGTGCTTCACAAAAACACAGAGTAAAAACACAAAGAACTTACAGTGAGCAATACACAAACAACAATATACAATCAAATCCGTCCCTAAAGCAACTGTAATTAAATGCCAAACCCCCAAAACGATTCACACAGGAAAGTACTAGTAAACCATGCATTTACATACAGTATATCTACAGCTTAAACTAATGATTCACTCCCAAGTCTTCACTCAAGGCATTTTCTGCTTTTGTCCTACTTAAATCCTTTTGATCAAATCATTCGTCAAATTTGGGTTGACTAAAACACCATTGACTGATTAATCGACTTAACGACTAACATTACTGGACAACATTACAACGTGGCATCAAGTACCGCGACGGCGTCCGCGGTGAAAGGTGGTCACCGCTGGACGACGAGGACACGGCCTTCATGCTGACCCGACTGAAGGAACTGGAGGATCTGTGCTGTTTGGACGGCAACGGCCCTGACCCCGCCCCATGTCGACCAGGAGTTGCCTGTTTGAATCGATTGATACTCTCGGACGTAAACTCAGGTGGAACTGGGTCGACCGGTTTGGGGGGGAAAGACTTTTTGAGAGAGTTTTTTAGCGCTGTCCGGTCCAGATATTACACAAAACCAACTATTCTGTACAGGAATAGTTATAGAGGCGTGTATCACTTCCCTGGATGAAAAAAAACAAAAAACAACTCTTGGTTCAAAGGCTGAGTAGGCTTTTTCCACTAAATGAAAAGCTCCCATTGAAGTGTGTGTCTCATGAGTCCCCGGGGCCCAGGGCTGATCTTTGAAACAGACTTAAGCTAATTGTAATGCAAGGCCTCGGCTGCGATAAAAGGGTCTAATTTACACCATGTGACCTTGGTTTTTGAGTGCAGTGTGTTTGGGTGAGTTTTTTTAAAGTAATGAATAGAGAATAATCTTACAAAGTCTGCTTTCATTATTAAATTAAACTCAGGGATTGAAAAGAATGCTTTATGTATGTATTCACTTTAGCCGTAGCAACCTGTAGCATCTTCTTGTAGGATTACTCTGTTTCATAGTGTTCATTTGCAACATGCTAAATGTTTAATGAATTCAATCAGGAAAACTAGAAAATGAAGCAATTTTGGTAATTACGATTGGATTTGCAATTTATGTTTGAATAGTTTGTTCGAAGTTCACTTTCTAAACATCCAGGAGCAATAACATTTAAGCGAAGACTGAAAATATTCAGAACTTATACTAGGGTCCCATGCATGTCAGAACATGTTTGTAGAAGTCATTCAAATTTTGATTCTAAAACCTGTTAGTCGCTCGTTTTTAGAATCCAGATTGATTTTCCTGTGTTACATTTGTAGCTGACATATCGCAAAACAAAAACACAATTACGCAGTGTACTCAAATCCACACGAACATCCCACTGGATCAATTTTCTCCTCTTTTATTGCCCAATCAATCAAACGCCAAGTGTAAGAGGGCGAGCGGCGTGTCTGAAAATGGCAGTTTTGTCTCTTAAGTGCATCTCTGGTCGGTGGGTCACATGTGCTGCACATGCGCTCCACACTGAACCACAGCATGACTCTGTGCAACAGGAATGCAGCGTCTCATGTCTGACTCAGCTAGATCCAACGTATAGGACCATCGCATGCTTCCGACTCCAGTGCTATTCAAATATGCAGGGTTCAATTAGTTGTGTGAAAATGGCATATGGGAACTGAAGGCTTAGCGTTTGTTGTCGTAGCTGCTCTTCTCCATAGTCCACCCAGATTACGTGTAAGCCTCTTTGGTTAAAGGGCTAGTGGGGGGCTTCAGACAGGTTGACCCTTTTCAAGATGCTGTACTTGAAATGTACCCCCTGGATTAATTATGAGGATCCGCCTGCCATGTTTCCTTAGAACGTAATATATCACATTGACAAATTCAAGCTTTAGTAAAGTGCACAGTGATGGTTTTAACTGTAATGGCTTCTTCTCGAGACAATTAATCATATTCTTTTTAGGGATTATTGAAAGGAACTTGTCTGAAGGTTGAGTTGAATACTAATACATTTAAAGTCAAGGCAGGAGAAAATAGACATTTTTAGAATAGTGAGTAGATAATTTTTAATAAAAACGAATAAAAAAGGCAGCAAAATGTGTTTCTTTCATAATAAAAAATAACAGAAATGTTCAGTGCAATCTTTCAATTAAGAGTATTTACAATATCAATGCTTCTGTGCGTAATCTTAGCTTCAATTCATGCTTTGTGCGATATCAGAACCTGAACATTTAATGGCACTTTGTAGGACATTTCTGTTGAATTTCCATAATAACGTCTGAATATTGTGCTTTATGGTATGTTTGAACTTTGGTAGTTACATCGCTTTTGTTTCAGGTTGAACTCGATCAATCTTGTGTCCTGCTTTTATAATGGATTATTTGGTTTGGTTGCACTAAGGAAATAATCTTGTTTTAAGGCACGGTTGTTCATCTTGTCATCTTTACCATGAAATGAAATCAATCATCAGTTTCACGCAAATGCCATATGCTGCCTTTGTGCATTTACGATGAGCTTCCATTTGATAGATTTGACACAACACTGAGCGGCCCCATTTATGCTCAGGTCATTCCAATCCATCTCACCTCCATGACATCTCTCTCGACCGCTTTGCATTGCTCGATAAAGACAGGACTAACCCCCTGTGGTGGTTTTACACTTCGAACACTCCGAACTGGACGGAACGGGACTGGAATATGGCAGAATCTCAGATGGATATGTACATCCGTCAACATGACATATCCATTTAATTTCTTTTTGTATTTTGGGTATATGTGTTCCGAGCAGTCATCTATTTGACTTTCTTTGCGGTTTCATTGTTACAGTGTGAAAACCTGGGAGGAAACCATTAGTCGCCACTTAAGTCGCCCAAATAAGTGACTAGTTGGGGTATTACTCAACAGGAAAGCAAATGTCAAAGAAAAGGTTGTCATGATGATACTAAAATGTCTTACTCGATTTTAAGGAAAAAGCTTGATGCTCAATTAGAGGTGGATCAAGAAACAATCATATTTTCATTTATCGCACTGAAACAGGTAGTTGTGGTACATGTTGTGAAATAATCGACAATATAACAGCAGACAATGGTGAAAGAAGCTGCTTAACCATCATTTTCTCTTCTAGATTGTGTGTTGTATGCACTTAACAAAGTATAATTCTATAGCAGTTGTTTAAACATGGAACTTGATCATAATATTATAATTTATATATCATTATAGCCTTTTTAAACAGTTGATATTGTAATAATTACTGTGATATTATTAATCACATTTTTGGCCATGATAATAGTACAATATTTCAATGTCATCCCATGTCTCTGCTTTATTCTAGGTTTGACACACAATACATTTATATTTTGATTGTAGATGTCGAATATGTCTTAATAATATAATTTTCTGCACAAAGTAACCATGTTGTCTTTAAAGCTCAAAGGTCATTCTAAAACTAATCAACTTTAACTTTTTCCTCAACAAAACCGTTGATATTTCAAAGACTTTTGCACATTGAAAAGACACAATTTCTCTTTTGAATTATTAATTTACTATAGAAATGGATAATAATAGTTAATTCTTCATCATTTTGAAACCCATGGCTCACAGTCACATTTAGTCAACAGTCCTCTCTCTCGTAGTCACAATTACTCTATATTCAACCAAACAATAAACAATATGAAGCCCGTACTGCCACCTCTGTGTGTGTCCCAGGAGATCTCTGCCCCGTGCCCTTAAGTCCAACCGCTTTTCTTCATTAACAGTCAGAACAAAGCGCATTGTCCCAGAAGCGGAGAGCGAACTTCGGCCCAATCCCGTGCAGCCGCCCTGTGCACCAATCAGGGAACAGAGCTGCCCTTTATTCTGCACAGAGCCTGGCACGAGACCCAGTGCTGGCATGAAGCCCCCTTCTCCCCTCACCGGACCCTCCCACACTAACCCCAAAGTCAGTGTGTACGTCCGGGCTCGAATCACTCTCCCAACCCCCGGGACAACCACCAATTAGCTCAGACAGAAATGCTGGGGGAGACATTGGAAAGGCCAGGGTATTCTCTGTCCCGAGTTTTAAGTGAGAATGCCTTGCTCAAAGTCCCATGGCGGCCCCCGGAGGTGTCTTTCCTGTCGGGGCGATTAGCTCCGTACAAGCTCTGTTGAGTTGAGACCGCTGGGATCAAGTCACTGCAAAAAGTTTAGATGACCCGTGTTCTGAATAGGCTGCTTGTCTTGATTTAAACGTTCATGTACACTGCACTGCTCCTTCAGATAACATGTATTTGTTCTCTTTTTTACAGTCTGTCCTTTGTCAAAGTTCTTTACCAAGTTCTTCAAAACCTTTATTTAAGTATATGTTTTATGTGATACTTTTACTTTTGTCCCTGCATCTGTACTTTAATGGCAACACAATTGAGTACTTCTGTCACCACTGCTCTTGCTTGAGTACTTTCTGATTGTACTGGAGTAAGATTATTCCAAAGTAAAGATACTCTTATTTGAGCTCAGTTTTTGGCTACTCTCGTATGGGGAAAAAAGGTGAAACCAGTTAGAAAGACACTGAAAAACTGATTAAAAACTAATCAAATAAGATCAGATTTTAACAGTGTATTGTGTGATCTGTTGCTTTCTTTGAAATGGGCACTTTTTCGGGGGGCACTTTTTGGGAGTTCAGTTGCTATAGCGATGTGGAAGGCAAGAACTCACCTGGCCAAGAGGCATTTATCCTAAACCTTCTGTACTTTTCTATGTTCCCAAGCACAAACAATCATAATCCTTGTTTGAGTGCTGCTTTATTGATTTCATACGCCGCCGCTGCGCTGTAGTTTTCTCCTGGAGATTAATGGAGTGTTATACGGGATTCTTTACAATACCAGGCTCACAGAAATAACAGCGCGCAAAATTTCTCATGCGCAGAGCAAGTCGGGAGGTTGTGGGAATAGACTGCCCTCAACTTAATACGTTTTGAGGACGCTGCAGGCAAATATCAGCTTATGAGTGACGTAATCAATAAGAGTGACATTTAAAGCTGGATGACAACAGTTATCTTGGTCACATTTATAAAGTTTTCTAACTTCAAGGCACACAAAAGACTAAAATATTGCATTATTGGAGACAAACACATGGCAAAACCCCACCAGAAAAGTTTCACAGTACATATTTAACATAAAGACAGCTCAAATTCTCAGATGATTATGCTGTACTTAGATGTCATATGGACACATGGGTGGAATTAGTCATTTTCTAGTTTAAATTTGCAGTTGTTTCCTGGCGGAGTTGGTATGTTTTATAGTGGTCTGCGGTCAGTGTAACGAGCAGGTGTAAGCTGCTGGTTCCTGCAGAAGGCCCGTCGTCTGCTCGTGTTTTATGTCAGCTCCACAGCTTGTTGCTAGGCTTGTCCGGCACCGCTGCTCCAAAAAGTGCACAAAAGCTGGGCAGAGTCACAGCTCCGTGGAGAAGTGCATTAGATTCGAGCCAGACTGTCCGGGATCCAAGGCGGCAGCTGGCGGTTTGGAAAGACACTCCTCAAGGCCAAAATGTTATGAATCAACAAGAATCTGTGGAAGTGAGGCTTATCGCTAACTACCTCCACAACAGCCTTCATGTGTCGCTGTGACATATTAGCTTATGCTTTTAGAAGGAGCTCTCTCATCTGACATTGAAGTTATGGTTATAACGTCCTTCAGCATGCTTGTTTTGATGGTTTTCTGTGTTAAAGTTGGAATTTTCTTGATCGACTAAGAACATATAGTGACTTATCAAGTAAAAGGGGCGTGGCACGGACCTGGCAAAAGCTCTCAAAATGAATCAGAATCAGAAAAGGTTTATTGCCATTGTGCCATTGCCATCCCATTAGGATTGGGCTAAAAAACTCTGTATCATGGGAAGTACTAGTAAACAACATCTTCATACATGAAAAGACAGCTTTCTAGACTTTCTGATTCCCAAAACTTACTGCATTCTTTCATATGTGGTCCATTCATAATAATAATAATCCCAATAAAATAATTAGTCGCTTAATAACAAATGTGGTTGACATATTAACGGACTAAACAACTAAAGGACTACAGCTCAAATTAAATGTGTGCGTTTTTGCTTTATATCTTGAAGTAGTGATACAATATTTTTCACTTTATTTATCATTCTAATATAATTTTCTGGCACGGAGGCTTTATTAGACAGTACAAAAAAAATGGGGAGAGAGAGAAGGTATAGACATCTGGCAAAGGGTCAAGGGCTGGAATCAAACCGACGACTCAGTGACAGCAACCACACATGTGCGACTCCCTTAAGCACTGCGCCACCGGCTTTTCCGCTTTCAATCTGAAACCAATCGATACCAAAAATAGTAACGACGAATACAGATGGATTCCAAACCCAACACTGTCAAAAGCAATCATTTTACATGTTCAATAATAGTATGTGAGTATGATATATTGTTTGGGTAAATAAAGTGAAACTTCCCTGTACGTACTGTGTAACTAGGTCTGTTTGTGATATGTTACAGTTGTTGATATTGCAGCACATTCGCCCCAATATTTATCCTTTGTAAAGACGCTCTTCTGAAGTTGTCATAGTAACTGCTGCGTTGACTTGCTCGGGTGTAACATCTGTGCCGCAGAATAGGACTTCTCACTTCATTTCAGAGCGTTTTCATGCTCTCTGATGAAGTTCGACGCGGGCTCCATCAAAGCAACAGGCTTTTCTACCGCACACTTCCCGGCTGCCGAGCGGGTACTGCGCGGTTTACTACAAGCGCTCGACTCTCAAAGCCAGCTACCATACATCAAATATTCAAGAACTTCGAAATCCCAAACAGCGTAGCATGTTCTGTTTTCTCGATATGCTAAAACTTAGGCCTATTATTACCGCATGTGTTTGACGGAAATCATATTTTCCACTTCTCTATCCAAACTCAATATTATCCCTAACACCTAATGAACATCTTGTACTGTTCTTTCTGTTATCGCATCCAACAAATACTATTTTCTTTCATTTGTGGCCTTGGAGGTGGAGCTGCTTCATTGCTTAATTAGAATAACTCAAGTGTGACTGGGAATATACCATTACATGACTTAAACTATTGCAAAGACACATCCCATAGAACCATGTGAGTCCTTATGCATAGGACGCACACATTTTCAGTCTAAAAAGAGAGTTGAGAACCAAACCGATGATTTCACTCAATAAGTCATTGCCCCGTGTTTACGCCTCTCACAAACAACTTTGCTGATTTATATTCTTCGCTTGCTGGAAGTACGGCTCCACCTCTGTCCAGACACTTTCGCAACCCAACATCTGGTTCTTGCCGGTGCTCCTCTGTGTTCATGTATCACGTGTTTTATTTGGACATGTTCCTGCTGTTCCAGGCCAGTTCCATAGTGTTTGCAAGAAGTTCATCCATTGTCCAAGTCAAATAGTATAATCTCAAAGGGGATGTATGGGTCAGTGGCTTCTGGTGCATTGGATCAGCTGGAGCCAGGAGAGCCAAGGTATGAGAGTTAATATTTCACAAAGATGCTATTAAAGTTTGATCGCTTCTGTGGTTTGCTCTGTTGTTTCCACATTGGTTTGAATTATTCATGGACGTCATGTTGTGAGGTTCAGTGAATGCAGGTCATTGTCAAAAAACAGTATTAGTTTTGTGATTTATTGTCAAAGATACGTGACAAAGCATATGGAACCAACCATTGAGGAGCTTTAGAGTTTAGATCCCAGAGATCATAGGCAATGGCATGGGGTTGGTTGGTTGGCGCTCTTATATGAATGTCTTGAAATGTTTGTAGTTATTTAGTCAATTAATCGGTCAGTGCCGTTTATAGGAATATATTTATTACCTTTTATTTGACTAATCATATGCACTGAGGATTTCTTTAGTCCATTACACCTTTAAAATGGATTGTTTTAGGGGCAAATGTAGCGACCTGTGATTGACTGAGAGCAACAGACTAGATAGACTGGAGGAAACAGTGCGACTGACTAACTTCACTCCGCGATCTTTAGCCTATATTGCTAATTACGAAGCTAATAAAGTAATCACATTGACCTGGTGTGGACAGTGATTGATGAAAATAACATTTATGAACTCCTCTGAATTTCAATACTCTGCAATACGCTCAGCCCGTTCTCCAGCGCCGTCCTGAAAATGACAGTATCAGTTTCCAGCGCCAGTCCAAAGAATGCGTGGAATGCTGTTGTTCGTGGGGTAAAAGCGGAGGTCAGGCCCAAACATTGGAGCTGGGCATTTGGTGCACAGCTCTCCAAACATAAACAGCAATGCAGAGCGGGAGGGGACCAGCTGAGTCGGAGAGAGAGGGGGGACCCGGGGATTACAAAGCTAATCGGAGGACAGACGGGGGACACCTGGGCCCCCACACGCTGCAGGGATTATGGACACACGCTGGGCTAATGAGCGGAGGACAGGGCCCCCCTCCACACATGCCACAGGGCTTTCTCCATTACAGTGTAGAAGCATGCCACGGCTCTTATCTCAGACAGGGGCATATGATGGAGTTTATGGACTGGTCTGTGAAAAATATGAAACATGTATCAGGTGATGTTTAGTCTTGAGGTTTTATGCGCACCGCTCTTTGATAAGGATCTTAACTATAACATAACTATTAATACACGGCAGTTTGTACTTTTTCAGTCACAAATAAACGTTAAATTGTCAATAGGGATGTCAAGATTGTTCAGTTAATTGATTATCATGATTATTCAGGTCCCAGTAGAATCATACGAACAGACAACTAATATTTGTGACTATTTTAGAAGCTAAATTAAGCCATTTCAGGTCAAACTGGACTTCAGACTTTACTATGTTTGTGCTTTTTATCTGGCTGTTTGTATCATAGTTACATTACATTTGCATTCAGAAAGTTTGATTTCATAAAGTTGATCAGATACTATTGGAACAGTAATTATTAGAATGAACAAAAATGAAGGGATGTGTCATTATAATCAATGTTTCTTCTCACAATAATCATAACACTAAAATACAATTTAAGGGCATTCCTAAATCAGTCAGTAAGTTTGGGATCCTATTATTCAGACCCATTTAGTGCCATACCTTGACATATTTCACATACAGTACGTCACAAGATGCAGAAACATAGTACGACACTAAAATACAAGTTTGACTATAAGAATCCAAAACTTGTTGAAACGTGAAGACCTAATGAACCTAGACAGACTATGTTGTAACGTCAAATTCCACTATTAACATTTAATAACCCATAGTCTCGTAGCAGTTTGCGCAACATCTGCCCAAAGTGTGTAATGTCATTAGTTAATATAAAAAGAGTCTTGCCATATTGAGAAATATAACTGTTTACCATGCTCAGTGTGGCTCCTCCTGTAATTTAAGGGAGTTCTTTAAAGTCACTCTATTGCACATGTACTAACCTACTAACAGCTGAGCCAACTATTCAAGACAACTCCCATCTTTGTCAACACCACCTGACCATCTTTCCAAAGTCATCAACTATGACGCAATCGGAAACAACACGGTAATAATGATGAACAATACACGTCAAAATGATCTTACGGTACGTCCTGTACATTTGCTTTCAGATGAAGTATTGAGTCATTGTAAAATATTTGTCATGACTAGTCTTCAACAGTATTTCATTTTGTCAGCGTTTCGCCTGTTGTGGCTTGTTGCTATTGCTGCCTCTCATTTAGAAACAGCGGGACGTCTCCGAGTGCAGCGGCTCAGCGAGATTGGAACATTTACTTTGAATGATGCAAATCCCGTGTTTACTCCAATCCAGAAGACGACTCATTATCTTCTTCTGCTGTGGAGTCTTGTTGTATACGAAAGCTGTAATAACTGTATTGATTATTGCGGTGAATGATGGCGGCAGAGGGGAGTTGTTGTTTTGTGTTGTGGTGCATTAGCGGGGAAACCAGGAAGAGTGCGTAGGTGTGTCTGTGGATCACGGCCGAGCCCCCAAGGACGGATCATTCCCCAACGCTTCGGGATAAGCTCTGAACTTCATAATCGGGCAACTGTGCACACAAGGATTTCATGTATCTGAATAAAGATGGGGCTGTTCATATGATCAGCTACCGGGGGGAAAAAAGTGCAGAAAGCTAGATTTAGTTGGATAAAAGTCAAAGAATGCATCCTGAATGGTAAGGTTTATGAAGCGATGCAAAACTATGTGGAGTTCTGATGTTTAAGATGCTGGACTCCCAGACCTGGAAATACACATTACCGTTGTAATAAAGTTTGTTGGAGTAGAAGAAGAGAAATATGAACTCAAGAACTTTTAATTTTATGTCATAAAGTAAAATCTGTTTTGCCCCGGAACAGATGTATTGTAAAAGCTGCTCTTAAGGTGAAAATGAGACTGCTGTGTGCTGGCTGCATCTAATTATATAGCGTTTTAATTCCCCACGAAACAGAAACCGTGTTGTTAGCATGCTAGTTGTCGCTAGATTTAGTGTGATGGAAAGAAATATGGGCAAGGAAGCAATGTGGACCGCTACAAAGAGTTTTAAAACGTTTTTTTTTTCATGTTTTTAAGACTGTAAAATTCAGCTTCAGCGCCTTTAAAGACGTCACTAAAAGCCAAATCAACATTGAGCATTGTTGTATGGCATGTATGGCGTAATCCTAGTGGTAAATTCAAACATACCTCGGACATAAAGTAATTCTAAGTGAAGTTTAATTGTATCTCCACCTGAACAATCATTGCGCTGGATTAAATTCAGGTAACCATTGAAAACCGAAAGTGCATGCCTTTTGTAATCATCTATATCAAGACTATTCGCGGTAAAGATTGAACATTTCCTGTAAATATTGTGCGTACTTCACACAGGGCAGATTTCCACGGCCAGGCTGTTTACTCATACCTTGGGGTTGCTTCAGGGTCAACACAGACGACTGAAGTAGGTGAGTTTTCCGTCTGAAACTGGCCTCTGTTAGTGTCTCTGGTCCCAGCTGCTGTCCCACGTGACGCTGGAGCCGCCTCAGTCGCTCTGTGGGCCGTGTGTTGTGTTGAGCCCTGTTTGTTTTGCTCTCAGCTGCCGTGAAGGCCGTGTTTCCGGAGACCTCCTGGAAGGTGCCGGGTGGCCGCCCGGATCAAGGCCCCGTCAGGGCACTATTTTTACTGCTTTAGATGAGTCAGCTTTTCAAATGAAATGATACATACAATAACATGTATCTGATGGCTCATTTTTGTTTGTTTGTTGGTGTTAGAATTAAATAAGTAGGTAGTTTAATAGATAAAAGAGTCTGGAGTGATTAATTAATTCTTGAAAGGACAAACCTAAATTATTCCTTTGTTATGGTCATGTTGCCTAAGGAGGAGAGGAGGAGATGGAGAGGCTGAGGAGGCTGCTGGAGCCGAAAATAATATTCTATGTGAAAGAGCGGCACGCAATTGTGAAGTGGAAGGAAAATTATGCATGATGTACTTAATAAAAAGAAAGAAGAAATACTGCAGTGCAGTGCAGCGTACAATAGCATTCATGATTCATGCCCCTGAGTCAATACTTTATGGAAACGCCTTTCTCTGCAATTACAGATACTTTTGGAGGTTGTCTCTACCAGCTTTGCACACCTGTAGACTGACATTTTGCCTGTTCTTCTTTGAAAAACAGTTCAAGCTCAGTAAGATTTGATTTTTGAGAGTGTTTGTGAACAGCAGTCTTCGGATTCTCTTGGATTTAGGTCTGGACTTTGACTGGGCCATTCTCACACATGAATATGTTTTGTTTTAAACCATTGTAGCTCTGGCTTTATGTTCAGGGTTGTGGTCCTGCTGAAGGTGACTGGCAAACTGCAAACAGGACTTCTTATGGCTGTTTTTCAAACATGCTCCCATGAATTCCAGATTTGTGTAGTGCATGAGTATTAGTTCTCCTGAGGACAGATTGTCTGATCCATCTGAGCTGTGTCTCTGCTGCTCCTCCAGAGTTCCCATGAGCCTCTCTGCAGCATCTCTGATCAGTGCTCTCCCTGATCATGTATGATTTGGTGGACGGCCATGTCTTTGTAGGTTTCGAGTTGTGCCGTACATTTCTACTTCCTGATGATGGATTGAACAGTGCTCTGTGAGATGTTTAAAGTTTATGTTTACAAGCTAAACCTGCATTAAAATTCTTCACAACTTTATCCCCGACCTGTCTGTGTTCCTTGGTTCGTTGATGCTGTTTGCTCCAACATTTTCTTAACAAACAACTTTGGCCTTTCTTTGGAACAGCCATATTTATACAGAGATTAGGGTTATGTGGACTCTATTTAATCATGAGGTCAATGTTCAATCTTTCAGCAATCATCAGGCCACTTCTGCCACTTGTTTCCCTCAGGGAAAAGAGGCTAGATACTTTGACTTTATTGATTTATTTTTAATCTGGAAATCATGTATAATTTTCTTCCACTTCACAATTGTGTCACTTTGTGTTGCTCTTTTACAAAAAAATGCCAATACAAGTTATTTAAGTGTGTGATTGTGACGTGATGAAAGTAACATGGAGGTAATAAGATGAGATAAATGCTTCAGTCTGAGATTCCACATTATCTGCAAAACATGCCTGAAATTTTCCTCAAAAACATAGCTAGCCTAACTATATCATTAGTAAGTTTTTGTGTACAAAGCATTATATCTAATATTCTGTATTCAAAAACGGAATAAAATAAAATAGACTATATAATAAGCGTTCCAAAGTGCAAATGGGTGGAAAGGGATTTGGTTCCTTCAGGACTTTACTCAGCTCGCAGATGTGGGACAGCTGCTCTGGACCTGAAATGTCAGTTTGGCAAAGTCAGTTAAACCCCACATCTGATAGAAATGAATGGTCACACAGTTCTATATAAATTCCATAAATGTCCATTTCACAGTTTCCCATTCTTCTTTCAGTCCACTTGACCTCTTTATGTATTGTTGAAACCCTTATATATATACATAACTCTCACAGTTGTGTTTTATCTCACAGCACACTTTTTCCTCTTCGGAAAGATTCCTATTACAAACTCAACATTGGGCTGTTTGGCTTTTAGAGGCTGAATTGACATAATGTCTGCAGGCAGCGATGGTTAGAACAGATGATGCGGGAGAACATTTATTTCGCCAAGTTTCATTGTAAATTCATATCAGACCAGTATTTCGCACGATTGGAACACATGCCATTTCCCCCGCAATCTTTCAGATAAACCCTTAATTATGTTTGGATTTGTCTAAAATACAGTTTGTCCTTCTGAAGAACACCATTAATAACACAACTACTAGCCGATGGTAAGGCGACCTGGCTAGCCGAGCGCCCGTCACAGCTCATTAGCACTGGCGCTTGGGAAATGAGGCTAAAAGATGTGGTTGGCTGAATTGGGAATGCACTAGCGGACAGGATATCCACAACTTTTCAAACAGTATACATATCATATCATGTGCATCAACAATTCTCACATTTCTAAATAACATAAAGGCTTGTCTGTGGGTTTCTTGATGTATAATGGAATATTTGAATGTTTTTTTTTTAGAAGTTGGAGGGTTAGTAACCACACTGAGTCAACGGAACCCTCTACACTTCCCAGTAGTGGTTGCTTTGGAAAACAAATGTCATTTCCTCATTTTTTTCAACCTTTTTTTTCTTTTTTCACGACCTTTATGTGACTGATCTTTGGTCCATTTGTTGGGATTGTTGATCAGGCTAGTTAACAGTTGAAGTGTTAAATGTAAGCTTGGTTTACATCATTCCATTTAAACACAACATCTCGCTTCTGTTGCTGGTCCTTTTCTAAAGTTGTTTTGTTAGGATCATGTGAAAAAGCCCTGATTGTAACCAAGATAGTCAATGGAACACAGCCTTAAACCCTATGGTGGCATCACTTGCATAATTAAATCTGACATAAATTTACTTAATATACTAAAATACTTTTTAATTGGGTTTTTTCACCTACACTTCCAAAACTAGACAATAGATAGAGCATTTTGTTGCTTACAAAGACTGGATTGGTTAATATTGTCTCTCTAGGAATGACCATTACTCAGCCTCATAATAGTTCCAGTTCACTGTTCACTGCACCGTCTCTGTCACCACATCGATTTTACATTTCACTTTTTTAGATTAGAGTTTTGAACCCTAAATCTAAGACCGGGAATAACACTGTTGTCTGTGTCTGACTATAATCCCGGAGTTAGCTGTTGTGTCATCCATCTTCCATGGTTGGAAACTGCGGACGAGAAAAACCAGCTTCTGAGCACACACTGATCGATGACCTATTAGTCCAATGAATGAGCCACCACACTTAAGCTTTTGTCTGTTCTGCCCTGGAAACTGGGGCTGGACTATAGGTGATAGATGCTAATATCGACCTTGGATGTTATTCAGGATTTTTCCAAATATGTTTGGTCTGATATTGAAGATTTTACTAACATATTATGTGGATATTTGTTTTAATCTGACCATGTGTCCCAGAGTGTCACCAGTGTCTTACCACTATTACATCCCAGACAAATACATTTAGTATTTATCTTTACAAAAAGTCTCTACCCTCTCTCTTCTCTATCCCCATTTCACGTCACAATGTCATTCAGGCCAGAAAAAGCTTTTTGTTGTTGTCTCCAAACTTGTTTTTGACCCGTAGGCTTTATTGGACAGAAATGTGAAGTTTGAAATGGGAATGAAACTGTGGAAGGACAAACAGCAAATTGTCGGATTCAAACTGTGAACGCTGTGGTCCACCCCACACATGTACCATCCACTCAACCACCTAGAGGCATGGGCCAGGAAAAATGTAGACTTTTATACACTTCTAAAATGTTAGTACAATTTGCGGGCCTTGAGTTTTAAATACATATATCTACATTGGCAAATATCTGCCAAGACTGCCATTTTGAGTGTACGTATATTGTCCAAGTAAGCATCAATTGTTTTAATTATTCTGCTGACATGTTTGCATTTTTACTTCTAATCCCTCTTTACACTGTATGCTGCACGCTGTTTAATAGTTTCAAACCTTTTTGTTTTTGGGTGTGGTGAAAGAAAGATTCTACAGTAAAAATAGTCAAATGTTAATGAACTGTCGTGTTTGAACATGGAACAGATGCTGATAAAGGAAGTGGAAAAAGCAGCCTCATGCAAAAGTTGAGCAACACGTTTTAGTTTCACCACATGGGTCAGTCTCAGAACAGTCTTCCAAGAAAGGAAACAAATTGGATGAGAAATTGTTTTTCTTGTTGAGAATTTCGATGCACAGAAAGTAGACTGCCGTGTATTGGGCAAGATACTTCCACTTAAACTGTGTGTGATTGTGTGCTCGGTGGTATCCTAGAACTGCTGATCCGTCAGTCTGACCCGCGGCAGCTATGGCTACAGACCAAAACAATTGTTATTTGAATAGCACTTAAAATAGAGAGTTTAAAATAATCCGTAATCACAATTATTCAGGTCGCAATATGATCTTAAGAACTAAAAAACAAACGATATCTGAAGCAAAATTAAGTCTTTTTAATTCAATCTGTTCTAAAATAAGTACAATTAATGTAAAGTGCTTTCAATGTGCCTGTTTATATCATAATAAAGACTTTACTTTTCTGATCACATGCTATTGGAACAGTAATGAATTATGAAAGAAAATAAAGGAGTTCACTTTTTGCTGTCAATAATTGTGTATAATTGTTATAATGTGATGTTTCTTCTCACAATAATAATCATAGCACTAAAATTCAATATGATGACATCCCAACGTCAAATCCACTCAAGCCGTTAATACATCAATTGTGACTGAATTCTGTTTCTGACTTAAGTTTTAATACCATAATAATAAAACTATAACTGGTACACTGTTTATCCAAATCTTTTGAACGGCTTCAGCTTCTATATTATCCAACTTTACTTCCGCTCAGCTGGTCGTGTGGCTCTGGATTCCTCTTGATGCTTATTTTATTACAACATGGTGCAACTTGTCATGTGGTTCTCAACAGCCTTATATCTTTCTGCCTCAGCACACAGCTCTTTGATAACTTCCCCCTTTGAGTCCTCTGCAGCTCTTCACATGCCAGATATTTTGGTCCTTTTCCTAATTAGTGGCCTCTCTGCCCAACATATATTTTTCTTGGTTGTATTCTTGGCAGATGTGGTAGGCTTCAAGTTCAACTGACAGGGCAATCTCGTCACGCGCCTGTCTTTTACTGTTACTTGTCTATATTCTAAATGGACGATGCTGTCAGGTTGAATCAGTCGATGCGTATACTGTAAATGTCAGGTAAATGTTTGTCTTTTGTGTCTCCCGCAGAACTCCATGAACCTTCCTCCGGACAAAGCCAGGCTCCTGCGGCAGTACGACAACGAGAAGAAGTGGGAACTCATCTGTGACCAGGTGGGCCAATGACGTCACATCTTTGTTATTGACGCCAAACTGACGAGGAGTGTAATAGTTGAACTTGAAGGAGACATATTAAGCTTTTTTCAGGCCCTTATAAGTACTAAACTATAACATTATTTTGCTTTTTTTTATTGTAAACTGCAATGTTGATGTAAAACAGCTTAGTAATAGAAACAGATCCATTTACTTCCTGTTCAAAACTGCAGAACCGATAAGCCCCGCCCTGTATTTATGCTCGAGCATCAGTTGCAGATTACTTAAACATGCAGGGATCAATCAAAATACAACCTTGAGTAAACTAATCATGAGGAAGCCCTGTTGTAACAAGGGTTTAAAGCTCATCCCAGTTGATTTTGCAACAATAAGGCCAAAATCTACCTGGCTGCTCCACAGTTCCATTAAAACCATATTTTTCTGCTCCAACATTGGTGAATTTCCTGTTTGAAGATTCGTTCAAATACAGTGACTCATCCACAGAAGATTATTATTGCCTTCCATTTTGACTTTAAATTATAGAGAACACATTCTATTCTTACAAACCAAATGTGGAAGTAGTAGTTTCGATTTGACCAAGTTTTTCACTTTTTACTATAACATAGATGCTGAATCAGTTGGATGAGGCTAAGAATATCCTCCACTGTATATTTTAACATTTATCGTCAATATTGTGATGACTTAACTTTTAAAAATTGGCACGAGAGCAGATATGGGACATTTAAATGATTGTAGGACTCACTTTCCCATTCTAGGTAAGCTAAGTACCGTAAGTGTTTTGTGAGTCAATGCTTGAACTCACTGGTCAAAACAATATTTCTTGACTAAATGCACATGTTTCCTATTGTTTCATCATTCTCATGTTCATCACTCCACCCATTTTTGATAACTCAATCCAGCACTGAACGTCAACTGTGTCATGGCTACACTAAAACCCCCTACGTCACCATGGCAACAGTGATGCAGGTTCACAGAGCGGCTAGAGCAGGTAGTCTACTGGCACAAACCTAAACACCGCATGCACAAGGTTGAGTTATTGAAATTTTTTGAGCAATTATCCATTATGAAAAGACAGGGTCACTTCTGCAGATTTGCTTCACTTATTATGGCAATTACGGCTCAAACAAAGCATTCAAACAAACAACTTTTTAGTTCCATGTCTGTTCACTTCCACTATTTGATCCTCATTAGGGAACTGCACTTGTTCCATGGACAATTAGAGCAATACAATAAAAAGAGAACTGTGATTTTAACTGAAACACATTGAATCAAATTCAGTTGCAGTTTATAGATTCTCTGAGTTTTATTTTTTGTAAATTGTCCTGGTTTAGTTTTAGTTTTTTCTGAAGGCAATCAAGATTTTTGGGTGACCTGGCTTTCAGGGTTGGACCATGTCGGCACATACTGTATAGAGATTATATAAATGACATCACAATATTCAGAATTTTAGCAGTGAGTGGTGAAATTATATCAGTCAATATGAGTAATGACATTTTCTCAAAAGAGCTCAAAACACATCTAAAATGTCTCATTACAATCTAATAAATCTACAACTTGCTTCTAAAAAAAATAAAATCAAGTGAACAAGAAAAGGAGGCTGGGGTTTGCCTTGTTTGAAAAATGACTTTGTTGCTGTACTGATGTGACTGTAAGCTCAATGGGAACATATTAAGAGTAATGTTGTGCCAGAGGTTCCTGTACAGGCCTGACTGGCAGAGGACAAAAGGTTGATTCATCTGGAGGAAGTAGAAAATCATTGGATAAAATCTGTACTCACAACCTGGGAAGAACTAATTTATATAAACATATAACCTAAACAAAGATGTTAAAATCTCTGTTGGCTTATTGTCAAAGCTTTACTCCTAGTTGAAGTGTCCTTTATCTCCCCCTGCTATTGACTAAGCGATAATGGAGAAACTCCTTTCAGTTTCTGAATTAATTTCAGCTAAACAGAAGCCAAAATGACACCAGTGCATAACCTCTATAGCTATTGCAGCCTGATGAAAAAAAAAGGAAAATCTTATGGTGCTGTGACTATGACATATGACCTTAAAGTCCATCCCTCCGTATCCGACCACATTCAACAACTTTTCCCTCTTTCCCTGCAACCTGAGGTCATCACCCTGTTCAGAGGGGCTGAGCAGAGCCTCACTGAGCTCTCTGTGTGAAAACGGACTCTTCTTTTCCACGCACCTCTGTCGTCTTTCCTGTTTTGCGATCACGTCTGGCAGTGATAAATGTGATGCAGCCGATAGCGGCGCAGCAGAGACCAGACGTAGCATGATCTCATTTCAGCGTCTCCACGGAGAGCGGGGAACACCGTCAAATTATGCAAGCTGCTCCTCTCCTCCCAAAACTGCACCACCTCAGAGGATCTGCTTTTGTCCAAACATGAGAAACATGAGGGTAAAAATATGTAGATTAACTTCTGCGTTCTAGTTTTGGGACTGGAGACAGGTATGAAAGTGATGATGTGATAAAAAAAAAAAAACATGGTGGCGGTGTGCTCAATATTAAGGGAAATGTGTTCACTGTGTGGTGCATCAGTTTGCAGATTTCACTGTACCCCAATATAGTAAGATTAAACCACATATGAGGAGCTTTCTCACCTGCATGGAGCTTGTAACCTTTCCAATTTCATGATACAAATTTTGTACTTTTACTTTTTAGTACTTTTAGTTTGGTGGTGCAGCATAAAACATATTTGTTAACATCAAATTATGGCGTTTAGTGTACTTTCATAATGTCAATATATAATGGATGTTTTGGATTGAAATAAAACCTACACACAGTCTAGTAAATATTTGTATTTTGACACCTGAATAAGTTTTTAACATTGTGCAGTTCCCTCAAAGCCATGGTTATTATCAAGCAAAACGCGCTCAGCTTTGTTTGTTGTTCCACATAATTTGTCAGTGTCAACGCTACAGTTGTACGTTTTGTCAACCATTTGCCACTTTGTCATACTTGATGTTTCCAAAAGACTGAAGAGCTAATGTACAGTTGAAGGCTTACAAATAGTGCTGTTTTACACTGCTCTTGCAAGTGTGTGGGACGGTCGATGTAGTATATATATATTCTCCTTAAATACAATTATAAAGCTAAGATCTGTTAAGCCTGTGTTTAGCATGCAGAGTAGTCTGGCTTTTATCGTAGCTAATGTGTAAACCACATTTTACTCTACGACCCCTTAAGCCATTTGGATGCTCTGTAATGGCCTATGCAGGAATTGACACTTAATGTTGCGTGTGTCTGTAACATTTTTAGGAAGTTTAATTCATCCATCCATCCATCCATCCATCCATCTTCTACCGCTTTATCCAGGGCCAGGTCGCGGGGGCAGCAGTCTAACCAGGGCTTGTAAAGTTAACATGATGAATAAAATAAAACTCTTCCACCTGCAATGGCCTAAACTGCCTCGACACAGCAAACTCAGCAAGATTGAATCATTTGCCAAAATTCATTCAAAGTTTGCACAGAAAGTAATAAGGCCACAAGCCGTTGAGTTGCTGCCTACAAAGACCAGGATGTGTCCCTAAAGCTAAAACAAACTGCAGTGAACTGACTTGTTCTAAATGCAAATGAGCTCTGATTTCAATAACAGACACTTTCAGACAGAGCACCTGAAGGAAGGACACATCTGTTCTCCTTCATGCAGCCCCGGTGGTCCACGCAAAACACACACACACAAACACACACACACAAACACAAACACGCATGCACAAACACGCACACACACACACACACATACACACACACGCACGCACAACACGCACGCACAAACACGCACACACACACACACACACACACACATGCACACACACAAACACGCACGCACAAACACGCACGCACAAACACACGCACAAACAGACACACACACACACGCACGCACACGCACACACACACACACACACACACACACGCACGCACACGCACACACACACACACACACACACACACACACACGCACGCACGCACACGCACACACACACACACACACACACACACACACACACACACACACACGCACGCACACGCACACACACACACACACACACACACACACACTTCCAAGCCTTGATTCTCCTCTCACCCTGATCCAAACCAGCACTAATCCTCTGTAGGTCTATTTACAGCACAATGGTGAGAGATCGAACCTAAACCTGTGGCTGGTGAACTCAGACAGCCTGTCACACGCAGCTGATGGAGTCACATGTCACTCATTCCGTCTCCGTGACAACCCTCCAGCAACTCATCATAACTCACATTAATGAGACTAATGCACATAATTAGAGTTTGACCTCCAGCACACTCCCATGTCACACTCACCTGCTGATGAAGAGCTGTGCAGGCTTTGGGTTCAACTGTATGTTACTTACTGGGGCTTTGGTCAACTTTGTATTGCAGTTAAAAAGTGATTAGTGACTTAATATGCATTGAAACAAAATCTAAAATACAGCAGTTTTTGCAGAATTTTTTGCTTTTTTTGACACATTATTGGTCATTACTCAATATTCTCCTTTTATTTATCTAATTTAGAGGTGACAAAGATAAATCTGTCAGAACTCCTGCCATGGACACAATCAGTGGATATCTTTGGCACAAAAAGGCTCTCACAAAAAAGACAAATAACAATTTATAATGGGATTGTTAAATGACAGACTTCAAATGAATTTTGCTGCATTTACTTCATTAACACAACATTTAATTCCCTCTGAGGAACTTTTTTTTTTTTAACATAAGTGCTTTTGACTCCTAGGCAGAGTCCACCCAGAAACAATGTATTTTTAGAAATGAATAAATATTTTCATTACATAAAAAGGTGCTCATTATATTGCATCAGTGCAGTTGTTAGCCTTCTTTCTAAGTGTTATTAGTCTACAATATAAGGCCTTTCCGATATGTTAAGCTCTGCTCAGTTGAACCAGTCTCATTCTTTGCGTGTGAATACTGCAGTTCCATTGTACAGATCAAATCACTTCCCAAACAGGCTAATTACACACCATTATTAAGGTTAATCTCCAGCCTTTTCTTTTCACATGTATTCATTCAACTGTTATTCACAGGTGACTGGTACACGTTACACAAACGCTTACCACACTCTGTTTACATATTTATATCCTCCAACCGCTGTATTTCCACGCTTCCTGACTTTCTGTTTCTTTTCTGTTTTGCAGGAGCGATTCCAAGTGAAAAACCCCCCTCACACGTACATACAGAAACTGCGCGGTTATCTGGACCCGGCAGTAACGCGGAAGGTGAGTGCTCCTCCTGTCTGTCACTCTGAGCCCGGTCCAACACTAGCTCTGCTCTGGCCCTGACCCCATCTGTGCAGGATATCCCCCCACAGCTGAGAAAAGAGGGGACACGCCATGGGAACGGCTGTGACACAACCAGCCAACCAGACACGGTTGTTTATCTAAAACGCCCTCGATCACACATTGCACCAGGAGGGAAACGTGTCGAGTACAGACTAGCTTTTTCACAAGCTTTAAAAGTTTGTAAAGGCAAAAGTGCAAAAACACAAACTGATTTATTTGACCTTATTTGTTTATATAATAGGTGGTAATAATAGCATGTATGATTTTTTTCAGTTTTAATCCACAAATACTTGGCCCACATTAGTTCTTCACTGTATCCACTGATTCAAACATAAATACTACGGAAATTCCATTAGAATTCTTACCTATTAGTATTTTTCTAGTGTTTTTTTTATTCAGAAGCAAGCTCAGTGACATTTTTGCTCTGTAAACTCAAATTTGTTGCTTGATTTGTGTTTCGATCTGACGTCAGTTAATCATAGAGAGAAAATGCGGTTTGTCTATTTCACCTGTTCACATCCATTATGGAATTTTGAATATTATTTTTTTAAACTTTACCATTTTAAAATGTAAAACAATCCAATTCAAATTATGCATATATTGCAGTTTTTCATATACCCGTAGAAAGATTTATCAGGAAATAAAGAAATGAAAGATGCACTATATAACTTTTCTGGCGTAGGGTCCGTCACCTGCTTGTCTCCATGGTGATAGCATTGTTTTGCCTGCAATGTTCTGTAGAATGGCATTAAATGTATCTATGTACGTTGCATTTATTCCACTACGGGTGCTATTATTGCTCAAAATAACTTGAAAAACATTGTGAGCTGTAACTTGACCCATGTGGGCTTGTTTCCATGGAGATATAATACCATACTGTGGAACGTTCTAGATAACATGGATACAAGCAGGTTATGGACTAGAAAAGTCACTTTAATTGGGAGCTTTGATTTAGTTAATTTCTTCATTTCTTTGTACTCGTTGATGAAAACACCAGTACTTTTTTTCAGTTTTGATGATAACTTTTTATTTAGTTTTTGTGAGCCAAATATTACAACGGCAAAAACTAAATATGAGTTGATGAAATGAACTGGCTGCGTACTGTAGTTCAGCTTTGTGAGAGACAGTGGTGAGAGGAGCAGCTCCATCAGACTGAGCGCCGGTGCCAGAATGAAGCCTTTTTGGCGCGCTCAAAGAGAGCTCTGTGATAAACAAATTAACCATCCGCCACTGCCAAAATGACTGCAAATCACTGCATGAATCAATTGGTTGTGGTGAGGCTTGAGTTTCCCATTGCAATATGCAGCTACACAGTGGCTTTGGAGGATCGAGTTTAGCACCGTCAGCTTTGAAGAACAACTGCAACGGTCTGTTTTTGAGCCATTTTCCATTATTACTTGTTGGTTAGAAAAAAATGTAAACAGAATGAGCATTCCATACATAAGAACACCAGGAATAGACCAAGAACAATTTCAAACAAAAATAGATTTATATAGATAGATTTTAATAGAGGCATTAGATAAATCTGTCTGTCTCAAAATAGTCTCATCCTTGAAAAACCTGCAATTTTACTGTGGGTTGAATCACCTCGTCACAGATCTGACTTATAACTTGACCTGATTGACTCTGCCATTTAATGCCATTCTGTCTAAGATTATATTTAGGTTCATGGTTGATCAACAGTGAAGCATTGGCTGTTAGTAATGCAGAGAAAGTCCAATATGGTGACTGGGTTTTATAGCATGTATTGAGTTTTGTGCCTTTATTTGAATCGTTCAGCTCAGTCCTCGGGCCATACAAAATAACTGGCATAGATTTTATGTCACCCGAGGCAAGTATTGTTAGTTTGGCCCTGAAAGCTTTGTATTTGTGCACGGCGCTTTACACATGGGAAATAACCTGGATGAAAAACAACTAAACAGCTTATTCTTTGAGCATTTGAACTTTAGATTGTTGTCACGCAGGCCCGGTGACGGACGCACTAACCTTCTACCAGTGCCACGGAGCAAAAATACATGTGGAAAAGATAGCAATTTTACATTGAAAATAACAGAAGTTTGTGATCTATAAATGTGTCATAAACAAAGTTGTTGAACACCTGATGTGAAAAATCAAAGAAATAACATTCTGAGCATCGCATAGTTATTGACATGGTTTTTGGTATTGAATTGTCTGAATATTGACTGCATTTCAAAAGGAACCAAAAGGCATACATCATTATTTTACATTTTGTTCATCGTAAATTGCAATATTGATCTAAAGCTCCACCGTTTCAAAGAGGAATTTAATTGCAACAAGTAGCTGATGGATTTTATTTATTTTTTTAACAGTAAAATGAAATTTCTTAACCCCAAATATAACCCGGAATTTGCTTCATTAATTGCAAGCAGTGGGCGGCAATAGGGGGAAGGTGAAGACTGTATTTATTTATTTTTAAGCGCTCAAGCCTCAAATTCAGCACAATGTAGGATTATTCAAACATGCATAAATCAAAACACAATTTGGAGCTTTAAGCAAATTATGAGCGAACACCAAGGTTAAAAGCTAATATTACGTAGATTTTACTTTGTATTTTCCATTTAATTAGACAGTTTTATCTAAATGTCACATATTTCTTTGCAGCAAAACCATTTAGAACATAGAATGAATGATTTATTCATGCTAAAATGCTTTTGTGTGCAGTATTCAACACATGCATTAGCTAAGCCCACAGCATTTCCAAGAATCTGCCTGATGTGTCTTGCTTCCACATAATGTGCCAAGCAAAGTGAGACAAACAGGATCCTGGACAATAAACTAAAGGTAAACTAAAGTCTCAACAGTGCGAGGAGGACAAAACCAGTGGTGAGGGACGGGGCAGGACTAGGAAAAGAGTTATAGGCTTCTCTCTACATTCCTGCTCCAACCCCCTTTTTTCTTCAAACTCAAACAATTGCCACTTTGTGCCGCAGCAAGAGCTGGAGGTCATTGCTCCTCTGCTTTCCATAGGCAGGCTCCGGCACATTCCTCCGACCACACTCAGCCAATCAGCACCCAAGGAGGATGAGCCGCGGTCCAGCCAGCCTCCAAGAATCTATCAGCTATTGATTTGTGTCCAGGATAAATCCCAGTGTACCAATTGTGCTCGATTTTGAATTTCCTCTGATTGTAACTTTTTCTTATTAAGTTAACATGGACACATTTGGGTAGTTTTCTGTCTTCTCCATCTGCAGCTCCACTTGCAGCTGGTAGCACTTAGAGGGTTGGGTGTTTGGTGGGAGTAAGGAAAAGGCCGCCTCTGTAGACTGCCCCAAAAATATGCTCGTCTCTCCACAAACACAAAGAACTCCTCCCTAATAAAAACGTTGAAAATAGCTCACAACTGGAACATTATAGTGAAATCATTGATAGCTTTTGATACAGACTTCTTTGCTCAATATTTTCTTAAACAAATTCACATACGCCAGCATCAACTATTGACATTAAAGGCGCTGTACTTGATTTTTTACCATCTTCAAAATATGGAAAACAGATCGAGTTCGAGTCCAAACGTATTCCAAGCATCTTAATTATTCATCCTGATCAGTTTATTTAAGCGCTTCACAACTTTTTGAGGGCGACCAGAACAAAGTTTTGCTGTCAAGCTATTGCTAACAACAACTAGCATGCTAACAGCACACTTCCTGGTTCACATAGGATCGAAAAAGCTCCATAATTAGATGCAGACAACACACATCTGTCTAATTTTGATCCTAAGAGCTGCTTTTACAATATATCTGTTCTGGCACAGAACTAATTTCACTTTATTGCTTAAAAGAAAATCAGGTACAGCCCCTTTAACATTGCCAATGAGCTACTTTGATCTATTTGTTGATTATTGAACGCATTACCAGCCAGACCACTTACACTTTACGCAAGGTCACTCGTCTGTCACCTCTTCCATTGACCATCTGCCTGACTATCTGTCTGTCCTTTTAATCACATTTAGTTTTATCTTCCGCCATTTGCTCAAAAGAAGGAGTTGCACTGCCAATTAGACTGTAATCACTTCTACTGTGTGTTTCACTATGTTGTTACTATGTTGTTTTCTTTTCTTTTGTTGTTTTAATATAATACAAACACACAAAATGGCAAAAAAGAAAAAGAGTAGTCTGTGAAAGGTCAGTTTGGCATTCATCCTCTTTTGTATCTGTTCCATTCAAATTCACTGTTAGTCTTTCCATTTAATCGGCTCCGTCGCTGTCATCCATCTCCATGTTATTGCTTTTTACACAGGTATCCATCTCTATTTTTACATTGTTGGAGTTTTACATCCGAGATACATTGTTTTAAAGTCAAATAGAATGTCGGTATTCAAGACAGTCTTCATTAACATCAACATTCAGCCCAGTATTTATGAATAGTACAGTCTCAAAACACATGGTAGTGAAGAGCTACTTGACAGTCAGTTTCTCCCAACAACTCCCCATGTTGCTTTTCAATAGTTGGCGACCGGTGTCCCATTTTTCAACCACATCTGCTTCTCATCTCTCCACCTCCTCGGCCCAAAGACATATCTCCTCATAAGAACCTAAACCGACCGCAAAAACCTCTACACATTGCGCTCACTGTACCTCTCCCCTCGCCTCCTTCTCTCTCATCAGGGATTTTTCGGCGTCCCCATGCTGCTAAGTGCGTTTGATCTCCCATGGCCATTCACTCTTGTGTAATGCCTTGAAGCCCCCTTTTGTTTTGCCTGCATGGATCCCTCCCTTGTCAGCTATTCAAAAGCTAAGGAGGTGCGCCATTATTCTTTAGATACTGTGTCTCTTTTACATTCTGCTGGCTCATACCTCTGCCCGAGCACTCTCCTTTTCTCTCTTGGGTAGCCACAGTAACAGCTGCAAGAATGTGTAGTGGAGCCGTGTGTGCGTGTGTGCTGCTGGTGAGAATGGAGAGGTAACCAATTAGATGGCTTGATTTTATCATGCAGCTACCAGTCAGGATTAGAGCTATATAAAGAGCCAGCATGAGCAAACGAGATAACGCTAACGCTCATGTGCCGCTTTTTCCACTGAGTCAGCTCGGCCTCTGTACTTGTTGATTTTCTGTTGGCAAGTGGAGATATAGTTAAAGCTGCATTACCTCCCAAAATCCCCCTCTCCTATTTCCAAATTTAGTCTCCATCAGAAATAGCCAAATTTATAAAGCAATTTACAACTACTAACCATTCGAGAATGTTGTATAAATCTAATGTTTGAGGTTCCATTGAATTGGCACTGAAATTGTAACCAGATGTAGGCTTCTAAACGATACTAAAACTGGAACTAGAGGATCGTTTGAACAAGGATCAATACTGCACACACATAAATATGACAACATTGTATCTTAGTTTATGAATGGTAACATTAAAGTGCACAGATTATTAATGGAGACATATAATGTAAAATAGTTCTTTATGAGCTGTACATGCAATTATTAAAACATTACAGGTAGTGCAGGTAAAAAACGTCATGACATTTTTTTTCAACCGATAAACCTACTGCTTGTTTAGATGAAACGTCACTATAAAGAGGCGGAGCTTATCAGTTCTGCAGTTGTGAACAGGAAGTCAATGAACTTGCAAGCTAGCATGAGTGATCCGCCATCTGTCCAGACATGGTTCTTGGTAGAATAAAGGTTCAGAGGTAGATCTAGTTCAGAGGTGTAGAAAATCTAGCTTTTCAGACCAGCCATCAGATTGAGAATTACTTTTGGATGATAATAAAAATGTCTTGACTTTTTTGACATTTTTTGGGATGAAATATTATAAACTTTATTACACTTTTGGTTCCTACCCTCCTTGAAACCAAATATATCTAATGAGCATTTTAAAAAATATATTAACTTACTTTTACTTCCTCCTTTTATGTTTGGATATAAAAAAATAAATTAAAAAAAAACTGGCACTTTTTCAAGCAATGTAGAAATAAAAAACAGTGGATCATAAATAAGATAAGATAAAATAAGATAATCTTTTATTGTCCCACATGGGGAAATTTCATTGTTGCAACGCAGGTAGATACAGAGGTAGATACAGAAGAAAAGAACAGATCACTTATAGGAAGTTTGAAAAACACTTTCAGTAGAAGATCTCCTATAAACAAAAACTCCCATAGACAAATAAATAAATAAATAAATAAATAAATACCATTGCATGTGATCACGACAGTAATTGCACATGAATATGTGTCACGACAGCACATAGATTGCACATGAATTTCACAGTAATTGCACATGAATCACGACAGTAATTGCACATATGACAGAATTACACATGGTTAGGTCAGTATTGCACATGTTCAGGGCTAGCAGTGTTTGTTATAAAGTCTGACAGCAGCAGGAAGGAAAGACCTACGAAACGTCTCCTTCACACAGCGAGGGTGGATCAGTCTGTCACTGAAGCTGCTCTCCAGAGCGGAGAGAGTGTCCTGCAGGGGGTGACACTCATGGTCCAGCATAGATGCGAGTTTAGCCAGGACCCTCCTGTCCCCCACCTCCTGGACCGAGTCCAGAGCACAGCCCAGGACGGAGCTGGACTTCTTGATGACTCTGTCCAGCTTCTTCCTCTCCCTCTCTGTGATGCTGCTGCTCCAGCAGGCCACACCGTACAGAGTCGTGACATCGCTGTCACCACCTACTGTTGATGGCACCTTTCTCAGATACTTGGGGAAAACACTGCACTGCTGGGTTAGTTTTCAGAGTTTAAATGTCACTATGGTAACACTGACCTTTGCATCGATCACACTTCCTCTTTTGGGAAAACAATCCAATAACAATTTTTACATTTACGGCTCTTTGTCTTTGTGATGTAAAAACCTTTCTAATACGAGCATTTCTTTATTTTTTTCCCCTCCACAGAAATTCAGACGGAGAGTTCAGGAGTCCACACAAGTCCTCAGAGAACTGGAAATTTCATTGCGGACCAATCACATCGGGTGAGTCACACAGGAGCATTGAAATGTACAAAACCCGGTAAGATTACAGAGGGAGAAAAAGTCAGACATTCCTGACACCCAGACACTAACTAGCACCCTCCCCCGTGCACCCTGGGCCTAATATTACACAGAGCTATGGGGCTGTGGAAAAACATGAATCCATTGATTGTTTGTGCTGGACTGACACATGGACAGTGTCGGAGGGAGGAAAAAGGAACGACTTTTCTCTTGTGGCAGCTGATGTAGAGCTGTTTAAGATTGGGGAATTGTTTAGACCTACATATACATAAGACTTTGTGCACATTTTCTGTGTCAATAAAACAATGTAAAGCTTAATTTCTTGGAGGAAGTTGAAAAGTAGTAGATTTTGAGCTGTTAATTGAAAGTTTGTTGAGTCAATTTCTTTTATTTTTTTTCTATTTATAATTTTTTAATTCAATCAATTTCTAAGACATAATGATACAATTTGGATCACATGTTTAAAGTGCATATGACAAGCTAAACTACTCATTTCACTTAAACGTACTGAACACGATTATATTCAAGATTTTACCCCCAAAAAAGTGTGTATTTTTCCCCAGTTTGACCATTTTGTTGATGTTTATAATGTTACTTCCTGGTTGGACATGAGCAGCAGATGTGACATAGGTAGAGGAAATTCCACAACTGTTACCTAGCAACTGGATTCTAAACAAGGGCCAAAAACCACATCAATTACACAATTCCTGTACCTTTAATGTGTTATCAAATGTGGGTCTAAATATTCACCACAGGCACATCTCCCCAATCAAAGTAATAATCGTCCTATACACTTTATGTTTGGATAGTTCATATATTTAGAAACAGTTTGTGTTTGTTGAACTTCTATTGGATCGTTTCCCATATTCACAACAAGCAAAACACAAATACAATTACCGTAGTTGCGTATGCAGTTAACAAGCCTCTACCTGCTGCTTCTTACTGACGCACCGATGCACTGCGAGCCTCCAGGAAAGATCAATATCTAGTGGAACGTCATGCTGTGGCAAGAATCTGGTTGTTCAATATACCATTTGCCTGATTTTGTGCACTGATATATAAGTAGTGAATTAGTGATGCACTGTGAGACATTGTCAAATATGATGAATTTACAGAGTCACTGCCAAAGAAGTTCCACACACTATTTGTCTCCTCCCTGCACGATTAAAAGTCCAATTTGTCAAACCCTCAGAACCTCTCGTGTTTCTGTCTGGCACGCAGCGTTTACATAGTCTGGACTTTAAACCAAATGAAATGAAACCAGAGATGCCCACTGTCTGCTGCGGTACTTAAAGACCTAATGAAAGCGAGCAAGATGTGTCTGTAGAAGTCAGCTTGTGATGAATGGAAGTAGAAGTAGTAGTAGTCAGAAGAATATCAACAGCATTGGAGTAGTATGATTAAGTTTAGCTGCAACTAATGATTATTTTTGTAGTTGACTTGTCAGCGCTTATTTCTTTGATAAGTCGATTATTTAAATAAAACACTGAGACTCTAAATACGCTATCAACCAAATAAAGGTAGAAATATGGTAACTGACTTCTAGATACAGAATAATTATGAATAATTGTTCATTCTTTTTGACATTTTGATTTGATAATGCCACTGTCTTTGTGTAGCATCAGAGTCAGTCAATTAATTGTTGCTGCCCTTATTAAGTTAATTGCATTCTGGTTAGAGTAGTATAGTAGTAGTATAGTGCTTGTAGTAGTATAGTATATGCTGAACATGAATTTACTACTGCAGGTCATGCATTTTCTTTTATTATTCTTTGCAAAATATAGATCAGGATCATCTCATCACATCTCATAGATTTTTCAGCCTAATGTTAAACTCATGGAGATCTTAAGATGCTAAATAAAAAATGTTTCCATTCAAAAATGTTCTGACTTGTAGTGTGATAAATGTTTTACCAGTGGTGTACATCAGCTTATTGTTGTTCCATGGCTCCTGTGTTTACTTTACATTACAGTTCCGGAACATAGTGATATATTGTATGGTCAAAACAATATCGTGAGCTGTCACAATATATCAAATCAGAATCGTCTTTGCTTGAATACATTGTTTTTTTTGCAGCAACAGCTGAAAATCAGAGGGACCTATATAGACCATGATCCTTTGCTCCATTTCAGAACAGACAATGATGAAATAACTTATATTCAGCACATTTACCCTTTGGATTATGAGAGTAATATTTGTTCCAAAGGCTTGTCAAGGCATTTCAAATAGAAAAAGTATAATTTCTACAATTCTGTTGGCCTCTCCACTATATCATGCTGTGACATTAATATTGTGCTTATAAAATTCTATGATACGCATATCTTTACATCCCTGTAATTGTTTTTGAAAAAAAAAAGTATTCCCCATTTTGAACAGGAATAACAATGCTCTTATATTACGTCTACCACATAAAAACTACAGTAATTTTACCACAGTAAATCTACATACACATTTGGATAAATAACATTAAATTTGTCCTATTAATTCAGTTTTTGCAACTACAGCTCCCACTGAACATTACACGTTCAGCACAGTTTACATTCTGTTCTACACAAAATGTAATTTCATGGATACCCCTATATGCCTCTTATAGTCCCTCATTTCTAAAATTGTAATACTTGCCTTGACTGACAATGATTTATCTCTGTCTATAGAAATATGTCCACACAACCAGAGCTAATGTAGCGTTTCTACAATGGTGAGTGGTGGGGGGCCGTAGCGATGGAGCAAGATGTCACTCGCTTAGACAGTGAATAATAAGTGCTCTTTTTTAGAGGTGAGATCCAGAATGGTATCTATCACACAGGGAGTGAAGAATGGGATCGTCTGTGCTCCTGCCGGTGGTCAACAACATGTGGTGAATGGGAGGATTGTTAGTTGCTGTCCTGTTCTAATCATTACCATGTGGCTGGAGCAGGCCACACCTCTGCCTGCTTCTTTTTTAAAAACACAGCATGGGCCCCGGAGGCAGTGCTTTTTATTGGACGGCCTAAGTCGCTCCCATGAAGTTGCACCACAGGGGAGACCATAAAGGAGCGGCCAGTGGAGTTTCAGAGTTGGACTTGAACAGCTTTATCGGCAGAAAACTTGTGTGCATCATGTTGTGTTTATGCTCTGTGAATGCAACTAATAATCCTCAAGCAATCGTGGATTCTATAAAAGTCATAGCACCTCTGTTTGATAGGGTAAAGATGTGGTATAGGCCACCTGGCTCGTCCTTACAGATATGACTCAATAAGTGATTATGTTAGTGAATACATACTGCTGCTTTTAAAAAAATATTTTTATAATAGCCCTGTTGCGTAACTAACTAAAACCACAAATATGAATAACTATCAGCACCTCATTTTACTACTATTACTACTACTACTACTAATAATAATACTAGTGCTAATTCTTGCTTCTCCTCCCACTACTACCGGTACATCTACAAAAACCTTTACTAGTTAATCACTAGTACTGCTGCATTGAGTACAATTACAACTGTTTCTTCTTCTTTTACCACTTGGTATGTGCAGGCCACTACTATTACTTACTTTCACAGTTACAAATACGTTTAATGTACTATTAGGAATACCAGTATTATCGTCCGATTTAGTTTTTTTATGGCCGTTGCTGCACTAGATTGAGAAAGATGGCCGAGATAATAATTTTAGACCAATTTGTAGGTTCCATTTTGATCATTTCCCCCAAATGATATAATATGAAATGGCAACAAACTAACCCACAAACCTATTTCACTGCAAACCCATAAGAGAGTTGTATATCATATTTTAATCAATAATTAGGTGGTCAGCCAAACCGACATATTGGTCAATGTTAGTGATTTAAAACCAATAACCTATTGGCTCAAAAGGGCAAATATCTGCTCATTACATTGGTCTATCTTCACCACTTAAAGTACTATGGTAAACACTGTAGTCCACCACCAGCCACTACCTCTGAAGTGGTTAAAGCGTTTGGTGAGAAAAGCTCTTTCTCTGTGTTAAAGTGAAAGCAGTGTTGAATGTGTGGCCTGCTGGACTGTGGGGAAAGGTGAGAACGGTCTTTTGATCACTCTGGGCCTGTCCCCAGCACGACGGGGACAAGAGGGACAGGCGCAGACTCCATAATGAGCTGGTGTTTGTGTTTGTGTGTGAACAAACATGTGTCCAATCACGTGGGGCGCTGAACCAGGCATACGCTTCCTATATGAGTCATTAACCATATCTGAGTATAACCTGCACACTTCTGTAACCAAGGTCAACCTTATAAAAATGCATTATGCCATACAATATTTGTCATTCTTTCATATTCACAGTGTTTACCTGGAGAAAGTTATTAGTTTATCCACTTGAAGTCCGTCTAAAATCCCTGATCTCTATTTAAAAAAGTACCGGTTCTTTCTTTTCATTGTATGTTCTAATGATTTAAAGCATAATGATCCATACATTTGTTTCAAAACTATTAAAATACAAATGTAATATGGGGAAATGAAATGAAGGAAAGCATTTGGTGCAATGCTGGTTTCAAAAATGTGCTTGAGCATGTAATTGGAATATTTCGCCTTTATGCAATCGAATATTATACCACAATTATAGTATTTTATAACCACCTTGTAAAAATAGGCTGTCCAGATGAAATGTGTCGCCATCATAAAACTTCATAGTAGAGTCTAGAATAAACACGTTTTTGCATTGTTGATTTAAAGTCTAACTTAAGATGTTTGACAATTATTAACGCTTTGGGTTTGCTTGTCATAACTGGGCTCAAAACAAGACTAAACCAGGACAATGTGAATGTACTTTTAGTTAAACATTTCTTTTCCAAACCTTTGCCCTCTGACCTTGTTTTGCCTCTGTGTCGCAGGTGGGTACGAGAGTTCCTAAATGAAGAGAACAAAGGCCTGGACGTGCTGGTGGAATATCTTTCTTTTGCCCAGTATGCCGTCACGTAAGTCCCTCCGAGGCCTTTCACCCCTCGGCGTGTGCACGGCCACTGTTTCCTTGCACAATAACGCTATTCTGCACCAACCAGTGACAAACCCATCCACCACCGCTCCTACCAGAAATCCTGACTCAGTATTTGTTGATACTGTGCGTATTCCCACCTATTCATAGATCCAACTTGGTGATTATTACTCACTCACTGGGCCACAGGGTTTGGCAGGTCATTTGAAACCCCCAGCACCGCTTCTTTTTCACCATATGTTATTACGGCCAGTCCGCGTTATGGATGGCTCGCCTTAAAAATGTGCTCACTGCTCACCCATGGGCTCCTATGCCGCAGCCACTGGAAGTCATGGAAACAGAGCTGCCATGTACAAGACTCTAATTAGCCAGGCTTTCCACAGCATATACCAAGTAAAACAAACATGGTGGGCATCAGCGACCAATACGACCGTGACATTTTATGGGCTTCACGGTGCAAAATTTACCGCTCTTGTAAATCGTGGTCCTTTGACATCACTTGGGATACAAGGCATATATTACAGATGTAATGGTGGGCAGTATTAATGAAAAATGATATCTGTTTTTTGTTTTTTCCCCCTGAATAATCATTTAATATGTCTGAAAGTGCTCTTGCAAATGTCTTGATTGAGGTTTGTGTTGCAGAAAAGTGAATGAAAAGTTAGATTAAAGGGGACATATTATCCTTTTTTCCCCAGGTTTTCAATATTACATACAGTATAAGTAGATCATAACTATACTACAAAGCACAATATTGATCAGAAACGTCTTAATAATAGAAACAGGTCCATTGACTCTAACAACTGGGTCTTTCTCCCTCTTTTCCCACCGCCATAAAACACCAACAAAGAAGAAGTCCAGAAAAATGACCGTATACCCTGGCCAATTTCAACATATTGCCCTGGATGTGATTATTTGGACCGACAGGTATCTAAATAAATAACTTTTTTACTGTAACTTGCTGCAGATTTGATGGAGACTGCTTGGAAAATAACCCAGATGCTATGGATAAGAACAAGCCCTGGGGCCGCTCGATAGAAGACCTGCATGGAGGAAGCACTTTGCCATCTCCCATCACCGGGAACGGACTCACTCGCATGGGACGACACTCAACGCTAAGGTATAGGGCAAACACACAAAACAAACACCCCATTTATTATTTCAAATTGAGTACAGCCAGTCATGCTAAATTGGTTTTAGTCTACTGTAGTTTCATTTTCTAGATAATATTTGGAGATATCTGGCACCCACACCAAGCTTATTTCTCACGCATGTAACTTACCACTGCCACTAAAGCAAAGCTGGCTCTTCAGTGCTTGTAGAAGAGTATAATTACTTGCTTGTTGAAACCACTTTTTCTTCATTCATAACTGGAACATGGGGTTCTTGTAGATTATTGGGATAGTTTGTAGTTTCTGCCTTTTTGTCAGTTCTCCTGGACGTGTTTAAGATTGAACAGAATCCTATAATCAAAACATCAATTGCAAATCTGACCTTGCTTTTATTTGTAACGAGTTTATGGATGTGCACTAAATGGCTTACTCACAGCTGATAATGCGTGGGTCGCAGCTTTGCTTTGGAACTATGGAGATGGCGGCTCGCCTGGTCCTGCTTAGATCTTATCAATGTCTGATAAGATCTACTACTACAGAACTTTGTATATGACTGGCAGGAAGTAGTAATAACAGTCTATGTTACCGCATTAGAAACAAAGGTCTTGCATAATCAGTGTTCAATCATTCAAGTAGATCTATAAATGGATAATATCAAATTTGATCCTATTAACTTTTTGCTTTTGCTTTTTGAGAATTTCGTCTTTGGTGTATTCTGTGAGATTATTTTAAGAAGTCACACATTTCATATGACTCCTTCATGTGGTCATGTGTTCTGTAAGACTTTAAATGGCTTAATATACAAGAACAATAGTATTTAGCTGGATGATTATAAAAGCATTGTAACGCAGCGCTGCTCGACTGACAGGAACGTATCCGCTGCTGGATGACACAGACTTTGAACTAATTTGTTCAGGCTGCAATTTATATAAACAACCTTGGTGTTTGAGTGATTGTTCAATAGTTTATTCATAACCCGGCAGGAAATATACGGCCTCAAGCGCAAAACATGCTCTTAGAGATCAGCATTTCTTTGCTAATCCTCTTTGTCACTTCATTGATGTCTTGGCTGCAGCGCTGACTTTTGTGACCACTAATCCTTTAGCGTCAAGAACTTGTACACAATAGTCCTAATGACACAAAATGGCTCATGTTTTACTAAATACAGCTTAAGTTTAAATGTGTTTGCAATTTAAGTCAAAGTAATAATGGAAAAGATGACAAGTTAAAGTGCTTGAAAGTAAGTATTATTTATCTTGTTTTCTGATCCTAAATTAAGATTGCACAAGAAGCAAGCATACATTTTTACTTAAATAAGAAACAAATGCTAAAGCACTTGAAATAAAATGAAAACGTACTTCTTTCATTTTAGGAAAATCTAAATATTTTCAAATAAAGATAAATACTACTTCATTCAATCACTTTTTAACATATCTTATTTAATTCACTTTCAGGCTATGTTAAAATATGTACTGATTTTATTTCACTTTTTAAGAACATCTTGCTATTTTTATGTTTATGGAGGTTTTAAAATTAGAGGTTTGATTCATGTCATTTTTTTAGGTTAATCTTTCCATACATTTTTCCTTGCACAAAACAGACTTTTACAGATTACACAGTCAAACCTTGTTTTTATTGACATGTCCCATCTTTTAAGCCTGATGTATTGGAAGGATTCTCCCTCCTATAGATATTTCATTGCTGAATACCAATAATAGCCTGAGGTTGGCGTGTGTGGGTCGATGCGCATGCTTGTGTAACAATATGTGTCTGTCTCCTCTCTTCTGTATGGGCCATAGTGACGTTCTCTACTGTCTGCCAGTCCTCAACAGCAGGCAGGTCTCAGCTTTGCACCGCTGCTCCCCTGTAACAACAACAACAACAACAACAACAACACATAAATACTAACTCGCACAACCCCCCTCGCTTCATTATACCTCCCTGCTAGCCGTTAGCCTTTAGCCCCTGTTGTATCCCAGTGTCTGTGCCAGGGATGTGAATGATTTGTCCTGCCAGCCTCCCCTCCTGCGCTCAGGCCCGGATTCTTCTTTTTCCTTAGAGCAAATGGCTTTTTCTGTGCCCATTGTTCTTGCCTGTGTGCTGCTTGTGTGGCTCCCTAAATGCCACCGCGAACAGAAGCTAGCCTAGTTTCCACAGCAGCCCCTAAGCGCTAAAGCATTAGCCAGTATCAAGCATGGACGTCGTTATGAAAACGGAGTGTTAGTTAGTTATGCTTATTATGAAACCCCCATGATTACATTATCATTATTCTCCCTTAAAGTGCATATGACAGCTTCTCTTTGGTGGGATCATAACTATTGTGTGATATGGAGTTGGGCTCGTGTTTACAATATGGTTGCTAGGTACGATTGCAGCGTTCATGTGTCCTCGGGAACTCTTCCTGGTTCCGGAAAGTCATGTTTTTTTATTTTAAACAATAAGAGTCCGCTCTTTAACAGTGTTAAAATAGAGAAAGTAAGTTTTGTCTTTGTTATCTTTTCCCAAAGCAAAACATTTGCTAGTTATCTGTTTTAGAAAACATCTTAGTAGTTTTACTTTTGTAGCTCACGTTACATCTTAAATAAACAGTGGTGTCGGGTCTTTTTGCACAAATATGTTGCTGTGCCCTGAACCCCTAAATGTGGTAACGTTTAGTCAAAGAGCTCAAATATTTAAGATTCCTTGACAAACCAGCTGATATTGGCCTCAGGTGACGCGCGGTGTTAAAGTCGAGCAGCAGCTTTTGACCCGAGTTCACGAGTAGTTTTCCCGACGCATCGGGAGCGCTCATGTTCCCGAGGAGCTCATGAACGCAGCATATGTCCTGCTGCTAATGTCCAACCAGGAAGTAACATTATTAACAACCAAAATGCTCAAACTGGGGAAAACCGCCAACAGTTTTAGAAAAAGCTTAAAAATAGTCATGTTAATTCCATTTGTCATATGCACTTTAAGCTTGCTTCAGTTTGAAATGTTGATTACGACGTGTATCTTTCTGTACGTTTTACTTGAAGGGCGCCAAGTTCACTGACCTGTCCCAGGTGTGCTCAAATGAAAAGGTACGTCTGTTAGCATCACTGCTAAAGGAACAGCAGTAGAAACAGAATGTGATGCTGACTTCAAGCTTTGTTAGCACTTTTAGCTTTGTAGTTTTGTAGTAATGTAGTGGTATAGTTTTGTTGTTAGCTCTTATGTCTAGAGGAACCCACAACAGAAGCTTGTTCCATTGAAGTGGCTGCCACAGTTATTTCGACGTGAACCAAAGCCTCACATGTGGCTCAACTGAAGGAAACAAAGCACAAAAACAATAGGACAACTTAATAACCAAAGATGACAACCAATTGTATTATTATGAATAACATTGTTGTAGAAATAAAGACCTTGCTACTTATAGAGACTTCACAATAGGCTCGGCTAGTTTTAGGTTTTACTGGACAAATACTTACAGAAATTACAATCGTTTTTCATTTAACTACAGATATTTACATTTACTAGAAAAGAAAAGGTTCTCCATTCTTCATAATAGAGAGGAAAACTGACATCTGTCCACTGAAAATTCAAAAGTGAGCAACACTTGAATATTTTTTTGTTTCTACGAGCTAAAACCATTTGTATCTTTAAAGTGTTTTATGGTCTGCTTAATTTTTATGGCATTTTGAGCAAAAATACATAGGATTTTAAATGGTCTCTAGGTTACACTGTCAAATCACACTGTTTGTCTTTGCAAACTACATATTTTAGACTATTAATACCAGCATCATATTGATTACTGTAAAGAATACTAGTACACACTCACACATTACTTGATTTAGCCAACCCTCTTTGTGATTTTTCTTCAAACTGGGAGTATGCTTCCAACTACCTGAAAGAACACATTAAAACCACAAAATACTACACCTCCTCCACCTTTAAGATTAGTTTTCCTCATTCTGTTGTGACTCACGGGGGAGTCATGTCCCCGGATTGGAAACTGTTGGTGTCTGTCTGCTGGTCGCCTGAAGACACATTTTCTCCCTGATAATTGAACCTTGTGACAAAAGTCTGAAAATAAACAGTTTTGAGCTGTGGCCTGCTGAGAATATCGCTGATAAACGGCTGCTTCCATTCCCCAAACAGGAGTAAGTGCACCATCACGCCTTGCATTCAAATGACCGCTATTGTGTCCGTGCGAGCTATCTCTGTGAAGGATGTGTAAAACAATTCAAAGTGGGCATCGTTGTGGTCCCTGGCGAGGCTGTAGATTATATAGTCTTTGTGTGTGTTAATGGCCCCTGTTTATAAAGCCAATGGTGTGTGAGGGCCACAGTCACGAATGGCAGCTGTTAGACTTGTTTGTCCAAGCTGTGTACGCTCTCTGATGCCAATAATCCACTCACAGTCAAATGTGCACTTCAGATCCATTCAGTAAACTCACCGTAGTGTTTTTTTTACCTACCTTTTCAGATGTAACACACTGCCAAGCCGGAGGACGCTGAAGAACTCCAGACTGGTGTGTAAGAAAGATGACGTCCACGTTTGCATCATGTGCCTTCGCGCCATTATGAACTACCAGGTCAGACTTCTGTTACACTCCCATGCAAAGCAACGAGGCAGACGTTTAACTAAAGCCAGACTGAATCATCATCTTTCATTTTCCACATCGGCCCCCCATTGTATTAATTAGCTTGTTTTGTCTCCGTCTTCTCTCGTTTCTCATTGCAGTACGGATTCAACATGGTCATGTCGCACCCACACGCTGTGAATGAAATTGCACTAAGTCTCAATAATAAAAATCCAAGGTAAAGTATATTTGGAGCCAATTTCTGTGTCACAAGTTAAAGAAATGATAAATAAGCAATCGTCTTTTCGAGTCTGGCTTTGAAGAGTTCATTGGCAAAAACAGATTTCTCTGTTTTGAAAATACAAACTTATAAATGACAGGTTTAGTTGAAGAGAATCATATTTTTACTGTAGCAAATTGATACATTTTTAGAAAACACCGCTTGAAAAAGTAACTTTTCACTCTTTTTTTCAAATGAACTCTTTAAATGCTGTAATTACGGAGGAAGAAACCATGGAACTATGGCTATACATTAAATATATTATGGGACTATTGAAGATTCCACCTTCTCACTTCATTGTCATTCATTATGACAATTTCAAAAGTGTACTGTTCCTGTTAATGGGGAAATAGATCCTGCTCGACCCTTTAAAATACTACGTCATAAGAATGTTCTAAATTTCAGAGGCGACTGGAGGCAAAGTAATATCTAAATGCTAATGGTTTTATATCTTTACAACAAAAATAAGCAACAATTGGAACTTCCAAGTTAGAAATGTCAGTTAGTTTGCTTTTCTATTTCAACAAATGAGCTCTTAAAGTAAAACCAAAATCTCTGTATTTTGCCTTAAAAATGTCAACTGTCTATCATAATCTCCTATTCAATAAACAAATGCAGTAAAATATAATAGTACATGCATTTAAACCAGACACAATGATATCACTCACATGTATCTGTATTCTTAGGTTATTCCCAGTTTTTCCATTGAAATCACATTATGTTCCACTTCAATTTTGCCTCCTTTCCAGGATTTGTGTATAAACTTTTAAAGGGTCTATGAGCTTAACAAAATAAGTGGAATAGTTTTTGGGCTTGTTGCACCTGTTCTGAGACAGAGGAGATTCAGGTTTGTGTAGTGAGTCTGTGCAGCCCAGAGGCACATCCATCGTGGCTGACAGCGCATGACTCCAGCACATCAGCCGCTGCCGACAGAAGGAGCGGCTCCACGCAGCGTGTGCGTCTGGGCGTGTCTCACTCCTGCCCCGGGCTCAAGGATTTCCCCAAAAGTCAAAGTCAAACCGCAGCTACATGAACTGTCACCTGTCTGCTCCAGTGACATCAAACCTGCTCCAGTGACATCAAACTTGCATGAATGAGAGAGTCAGTGAAGCTGCTTTTTGTGCCGCAGACTCCACTTTTGATGATTTTTAAAAAGATGATCAAGACGAACGAACACAAAATGATTAAACCAAGAAGAAGTGTTTCTCTAGCATAGTGCTTGCCATCCCTTCCTCAATATAGTGATCATTTAGACAATTTGCAAAGTTTTACAAACCTTTGTGTGAGTGGCTCCAACTTTTCAGTTTGAGAATTAGGACAGTGGAATCAAAATCACAATTTGACTGGACGCAAATAGCAAAGACAGCAATTTTAGTCCCATTATTTCAACAAAATATCTTATTCTGTGTAAAAATGACTGTTCTGGTGTTCGGGGGAAAAAACAAGCCATTCTTTTATTTGTTTTTCAGTTCACGGGGAACTTTAAGCAGAATCGAATTATGATTTAAACAATTTTCCAAAACCGAATTATTTTAGTACTATTTATGGACACGTCCAAAGTAAGTGCTACAATAGTTTGGCTGCAAAAAGACCCTTTATGAATCCAAAAAGACTGGGACACTTTGATCAATAAATCACACTTAATTCTACTTAAACAGTCCTGTGCCTACAATGACCTCATTGTGGCAGTTTTTAGCTCACGTTTTGTGGCGTGTCCTTGTAGCTTTTTAAACACATGCTGACACTCCACGCATTTATCATTTACTAACATCCATCCCTTGTATTTTTTGTTTTAGAACAAAAGCTCTCGTACTGGAACTCTTGGCGGCCGTTTGTCTTGTGAGAGGGGGCCACGAAATCATCCTTTCCGCGTTCGACAACTTTAAAGAGGTATGCGGCGCACGGGACGGAGCCGGGGGGCAGTGGGGTCTGCATGGAGAATAATATATGTCATTACATTTGTGGAGTTTGGAAGGCATGAGTCAGCGTGTAGAAATGTGCTCTCCTGACACACTTCTCCTCCGGCTGCCTGGGGTATTGTGTCTGGGAATGAAATCTCAAAGAGGGATTACTGCTTTTGTAGTTTAAGAATCCAGTCAAACTCTACAGAAAATATTGGCGAAAGGTACAATCACAATATACTAAAATTGTATGTTTTCCACAAGTTTTATATTCATCTTACAACTTTATTTTACAACAATTTTGCCTGTGATTAACGCCACCATATCTGATCATTACTGTGGGAAAATAATTCACCTTAGTAAATGTATTGACTGAAGTGACATTGTACTTGTCCGTGTCTGTTTCATATGCCTAAACCAGTAAAAACACAGCAATTAACCAAAAAACGTTCCCAAATATTTGCCATTTTCACAGTTCAAAGACAAATTTCTCACCCTTTTTCTTAGAGATCGGCGATATATCGGTTCCAGTATATTTGTATCAGCTAATATCGACAGATTTTCACCAATATGTGTCATTCTCTGTTTGTCCTCAGTGCATTACATTTGTCTTTTTAACAAACAAATGTGTAAAAATGGAACAAGAAGAACAATTATCCTAAAAAAAATATGTGCTTTAAGAAAGAATCATGCCACAAATGTTTGTATTGCAGAGATCAATACGTTCTGTTATTATTATTACTAAAGTTAAAAGTGTATTTGTGATCTTTGTTCTTTACTTTAACTTAAGATTGATTTGTGGTCTTTGCTATGGATTTTATTATCTAAATATTGGCTTTGGCAAATATCGATGCAACAGGAGCAAGCCAAATATTGGATATCAATATTGGCTCAAAATCATATCGGACCATTCCTACTTTTGAATATGAACAAAAAGCTCGCAGACAGAGACAGAGCCCAGTGCCTTACTTGACCTTTGTTGTCTGCATAAAACCTTTGGGGGCTGTGATGGAGTAGGCGAGCACTTCTTCCCATTTCCAATCTTGGGGTCGGCAAACATGGCCTGACTGCAGTTAATACAATATTTACACGGCTGAATGAAATATTGAGTGTTGCTCTCGGAGGCACTGGCATTAGTGGTAGATTAAAGCGCTGGGGAGATGTAGGTCTTTTAATGAGATGGGGATTGAGAACGTGGTTAATATATGAGGCGCCTCCCGAAATCCCCTTTAGGACTTGCATTGGTTTGGTCGTTGAAAGTGCAGGGAAACAACAGGATGCAAACAACAGATTTCATGCATGGTCTGGATGCACCCCTCCAAAGTCCCCCACAAACACCCCTCTCCCCCATTTCCATCAGTTTGTCACGCTCCAGCTCTTTTGTCACTCTCTGGATGAACTCACTGAACTCCTCAGGATCAACTCTCCTTTTCAGTCGCTTTATCTCCACGATTTCATATTCACAGATTGTCTTTTGATTTAACCAAGATGTAAACACGTATTGGGGTAGGAGCATTAAGACACTACTTAAAGGTGCACTATTCTGGTGGGCCTGTCTTCATAAAGATGTCAGAGTGCAGATTTGTTGTCCTGGTTTATGGTTCATATCTCTAATCACTGTTCAAGTTGATTGTCATCTCTGTCAGCATAAATAAACCAAAGAGACATCAACCTTTAGTAGGTGGTGCCATTATCCAACCCCAAAGCTTGGATTGTGGAGCCAATTCCAAATAAATAAAGATATGGTTCAATTGTTGTGATTTTGCATAGTTCTGTCGATCTCGAGCAAATTACTTCTACACTGACTACACAAAGCTGTTTTCCAGCCGCCCAGAGAAACGCTGCAGTCTTGACTTGTTGGTGCACATGAACGTTGAATATTTTATACAAATTAACCAACTCGATATCATATTTTAGCTGTAACACTTTCCTCTAGTTCTTAGAATTTAATGGGATTCCTACTTAACCATAAATGGAATTTGAAGTAGCAGACAGAAGTAAAAATGGGTTAGGAATAAGGTGACCTTGAAACTAAAAAAATACACTTGTTTTAGAAAAAAAAGTACTGCACAGTAAGTGCATTTCATATTACAATACAATAAGAGTACGTTTGCATTTATTCAATATCTTGTTTTTATTGCTGAAATATACATTTAAAAGCACACATTTTCTTTGTGAGTGGCTAAAATGACTTAGTCTACCTTCATCATTGAACACATATTTATTCATATTTATGTGACACAGAAAAGATGTTTTAAGCGAAGACCCCCAGTATCAAGAGGGCAGTAAAACAGATCAATACAGTATTTATAGTATCTATACAATATGCCTGATATTTGATGCCTGATATTTAATTATTTCTGATTTCTTTATTCAAAAACAAGAACATCTCATGTTTTAGTCTTGGACAGGCCTGGATACTAAGTTTTAGTTATTCATTTAAAACAGTTTATTCATCAGGGACAGTGTACATAAAATATTGACCAACAGGAAAGATGTTTGTGCCAGGTTATAGTAGGTGCTCATTTCCACCTGCAGTCCCTGGACAGGTGACGTCAAAATTACATAATGTACGGTTTCAAGTATATTAAATACAATCACACATCCAGTCATTCATTTAGTAAAACCAGCCCCACTAACCCCACTAACCCTAACCCCACTAGCCCAAACCCCACTAACCCTAACCCCACTAGCCCAAACCCCACTAACCCTAACCCCACTAGCCCAAACCCCACTAACCCCACTAACCCAAACCCCACTAACCCAAACCCTAACCCTAACCCCACTAACCCTAACCCCACTAACCCTAACCCCACTAACCCAAACCCCACTAACCCAAACCCTAACCCTAACCCCACTAACCCTAATCCTACTAACCCTAACCCCACTAACCCTAACCCCACTAACCCAAACCCTAACCCCACTAACCCTAACCCTAACCCCACTAACCCTAACCCCACTAACCCAAACCCCACTAACCCAAACCCTAACCCTAACCCCACTAACCCTAACCCCACTATCCCTAACCCCACTATCCCTAACCCCACTAACCCTAACCCCACTAACCCTAACCCCACTAACCCTGACCCCACTATCACTAACCCACTCCAAAACACTATCTCACACACATTTTTAAAGAATTTATATTTAGTGCTATAAATGTTTTGTGCTCTACTACTCTTATATTTATTTTCCTTTGACTCAACATTCTGTTTTTCTGATTGCCCTTGGTCACCAATTCTGTACAGTTTTATTCCTACTTTATGTAATCAAAATTAATTCATGTCAGCAGCAATGTTCTTTTTTATCTGTGTTTGTATAATTGGCTTCGCTGGTGACTGACTTGTGTTTGTTACAGGTCTGCGCAGAGGAACAACGGTTCGAGAAGCTAATGGAGTATTTCAAAAACGAGGACAACAATATCGACTTCATGGTACGCTCCACTTTCCTAATGACTATTGATGCCAGTTTAATCCCCAGAATCCTGCACACTTCTCTGCAGAAGAGTTTCTGTTCAGTGTTTCTACCTGAAGACAAGCTTAGTAAAAGAGTTATGCTGCCTCCCTTCCACTTTTGCCTGGAGCTGTAAGTCTGTATTGTGCAAGAGGAAGAGTGTGAGGAAAAACGGGCCCAGATATGATGCAGCCTGTGCATTAATCTTCTGTACCAGTAAAGAGTTTTACTGAATATAAAGCTCTATGTATGTTCTATATTCCTTTCCTTTGTATTCTGACTACAATTCCAACAAGGAGAGACTAAGATGAATCATTGTAGTTTAATTGATTGTTTTGGTGCTTAGATATTGGCAGGTAAAGGGAAAACTGTCTTCTTTAAGCTTTTAACCATGTTATAACATTGTTTCCTCATCAAAAACATACCCTTAAGTTGGATTTATATTTTATTTATAGCGTCATTCACACTTGTGTGATGAATCTTGCTTAGTAAGTCATCTCCTTTCAGGCCATAAATCCTCACCAGACTCATTCTGAGCAAAATGTTGTCAAATCACATTCATTACAACTCCACACTTACATAACCTTTTTGTTATTGCGGTGTTACTTTTAATGGCAGTTGGCAGCCAGCTGAAAAGGTGCATTTACCGCCACCTACTGCAGTTGTGCGTCTTCAAAGTATGTGTTTTATGCTATACCGTATTAAAAAATAAGGCGCAAGCTAGCTTTTATTTCCTCAGGGTAATTCCCTTTGCTGCCAGTAGATGGAGTGCTAACACAAAGCACAAAGTAATGTGATTTCAAGAGATATATTATTTTAGTTTAAATTCTAAAACATGAGATGCCAAAGCAGAGATACTCAAGAGCAGGTCATTAACAATACAAACAATACAAACAATACAAACAATGCAGAATATGCCTCCTTTAAAAAGTGAGTTGTGAAATATGCAAAACTATACATTTTAGTTTATTTTACACTGGGTCACAATCCTTTGTAAATTCTGAAGAGAGCATCGATGTCGCTACTAGAAAGTACACATCCAAAATACACAATATGAATTATCAGCACCACATACGCAATGTACCACACACTGATCTTCTCCCTCGTGTGCCCGCTCCTAGGTGGCATGTATGCAGTTCATAAACATCGTTGTGCACTCAGTAGAGGACATGAACTTCAGAGTCCATCTCCAGTACGACTTCACCAAGCTGTTACTAGATGACTACTTAGACGTAAGTTCAGATCAATACTGAATGTTGTGTAATGTAAAGCTCCATACATGGGATGAAAATGTCTTGTGGTTGTTACAGAAACTGAAGCACACAGAGAGCGATAAGCTGCAGGTGCAGATCCAGGCGTACTTGGACAATGTGTTTGACGTGGGAGCTCTTCTGGAAGACGCAGAGACCAAAAACGCAGCCCTGGAACGGGTTGAGGAGTTGGAGGAGAATTTGTCCCATGTAAGATGTGTTCTTCATTGAGTGACTGCATAATGCAATAAGATATGTTTATGCTTGGCGCGCCCGCGAGGTCTTCAAGGGGCCGCGCGGTGAAATGTTGTAATTTTTGCTGAGGCGCCCCCTCGCACACGGACCTGATTTTCTGCGTCGTGTCAGGGTTAAAATTGTAACCTTGTTGACAACACATGAAACCCAAGCAGACTATAAATATTGCCAACATCTTCTCCTCTGCCCTTGGCTTCTTCTTTGGGGTTTTATGGCGGTTGGTATCCAAGTGTTGCTTTGCCGCCACCTACTGTAGTTGTATGTCTTCAAAGTATGTGTTTTACGCTTAACCGTTAAACATTTTTTTAAAGGAGAAAGAGATAGACTTTAGACTTTATCTTTAGACTTTATTCTTTAGACTTATATTACTCTTTAGACTAAATAAACTCATAAAACTACTTCTTGACTTTTTACTCTTATAGATGACGGAAAAACTGCAGGATACGGAGAACGAAGCCATGGCCAAGATTGTGGAGTTGGAGAAACACTTGATGCAAAGAAACAAGGATCTTGAATCTATAAAGGTCAGCATTACAACTATTACAACTGTATTCATCCCTCTTTATAAATTAACATGTGTATATAACATTATATTCATATCCATCACAGGAACAATACAAAGAAACCACTTCTCAAGTCCTCATATTGAGGAGGATATTGAAGACGAAGGAGGAGGCCCTCCAGAGACAGTCAAAGCTGGAGAAGGAGATTCATGAATTAGAAAAGCAGGGCACCATCAAGATCCAGAAGAAAGGAGACGGCGACATATCCATCCTGGCTTCACCCTCGGGAGTGGCAGGAGGAGTGCCCGGGGCAGTCGTTGGGCCAAATACCACTGCACTCAGTCCCAACCATGTGGAGATCACAGGGGGCATGTTCGCTCCACCATCGCCCCCTCCGCCACCGCCAGTCAACGGCACATGTAGGTTTGAATTCAGTTAAAATGCAAAATGTCAAGTCAAAAGTACAAGTCATCTTGACCTGTTTAATACTGCCAGAGGCTGTATGCATTGCCTTTAATTTCAAACATTTAAATGGGTAAAATAAAGAATAAGTGTGCACTTCATGCTTTCTCACGGGCTTTGCCCGTACGGGCTTCGCCGTTTACAATGATAGTGTTCAACTGTGATTGTAATTGTGGAATTGTGATTGCCAGCGCTTATGCTTAAGTATGCTCTGCGCTGTTGTTGTCAACAAAAAGTGCAGTGCTGCTTTTGACACTGTCGATCATGGGATCCTCTTACAGAGACTAGAGGACTGGATGGGCATCACTGGCACTGCTCTAAATTGGTTAAGGTCCTTCCTAGACAGGAAGTAGTTTGTTGAAATTGGTAACTATGTCTCAGACCACATGCCCCTGACCTGTGGGGTGCCCCAAGGGTCAATCCTGGGACCTCTTCTGTTCAACCTCTACATGCTGTCGTTAAGTCAGTTGATAAGCAGCGAAAATGTGTCCGATCACAATCATGCAAACGACACTGAATATGGACATCCAACAGATCAGTGTGTGGATGCAAAACAACTTTCTCCAGCTGAACTCAGACAAGACTGAAATCATCGTCTTTAGCCACAGAAACAAAGCGAAAATATTGGCAGTCACCACCAGAGTCTTGCTCTAAAACCTACATATCAAGTAAGGAATCTGGGGGTAATAATGTACTCAGACTTGAACTTTTAACAGCCACGTCAAATCAATAACATCAGCAGCTTTTTATCATCTAAAAACATTGCCAAAATCAAAAGCAGCGTGTCTAAACCAAACTTGGAGAGACTTATCCATGGGTTTGTCTCCAGTAGATTAGACTGATTGTAACGGTCTGCTCACTGGCCTCTACAAACGAGCTGTAAAACAGCTGCAGTACATCCAGAACGCTGCTACAATTTATTAGAACCAAGCGCCACAAGCTGGCCTAAAATAAGGCAGTGTAGAAAGCCTGTCTCACACCTTCAGGAAGAATGTTCCAGAGTTTTGCTGCATAAAACCTGAAGGATTATCAAGTTTTGCCCAAAAGAGTTGCTTTCAATTTTCATGTCTTGATAAACAGACGAGATAAAACATGCAGATTTGACTCAATCCTCTCTTCTCTCTTAGTGCCAAATGGACCACTATCGGTTGTCCCCCCATCAGCTCCTCCACCGCCACCCCCTCCTCCTCCACCGCCCCCACCTCCAGGACCAGTGATGTCCGCTCCACTGCCTCCACCGCCACCACCTCTAGCGCCCCCTCTGCCCGGGGCTGGTACTCCCACGGTCATCATGAACTCTGGCCTTGCAGGTAAGGAAAGTGCACATGACAGGTTTCCATGATTTACTCATTAGGCGAGAAGTTGTTTTGCGAGCCCGCCGACGTCAAAAAACGGAGATCCAAAACCTCAATAAAAATAAAAGTGTGCATGCGCACTCCCCCATGCGGACTGATACAACACACACGTGCGTTTGTTTATTAGCGCGGCGGATCGCATCGCATCTGTCGTCTCCCATAGATTTTCATCTCTTATGAGACAGCTAAAACAGTCTTTCTCTGTCTTCATTTTGTCCCGTGGACTGAGGGAACTATATTATGATAGATCAATGCGCCTAGACACGCGGAAACGTAGGGACGAACCACACGCGGCTGCAGGTGAACGGTAGGTGCGTTTTATGATTGATATGTGGCAGGACTAATCGCCAGTCCACGCCACGAGGAAATAAGACTCAGATTTGAGTCAAAAAAATCTTCCATTCAACCTTTAAGGCATACGAAATACATCTTCTAGAATGACAAAAATGTATCAGCAGCTAGACAAAATTCTTCAACAAATTTGCTCTTATTTTTTAGATGATTGACTGAGGATGGATACATTTTAAATATGTTTTTTCAAGCACACAATTATTATTTTTTTTCTCCACTTAACTTTGTAAATATGATATTTACCTATAATGTTTATCAAATTAAAGGTCTCATTTGCTATATTTTTAGTAGCTATGAGAATATCTACCCCTGTTTGCGCATGCGTGGTTGCTATGCCGATGTGTGTTCAGCAAAGCTAGCAGCGAGTTCCTTCAGTGTAGCTCCAAACTTCGGACCCAAAGTACAAAAATGGCTGAGGGACGACAGAGAAGACTGTTCAAGCTGGCGATCCGGTTGCGCTAATAAACAAACACACGTGTAGCATTGGAGCTGTAGCGTGCTCATGCATGAGGTTTGATGGGAGGCGGCCTCTGGGCAAGAACAGGAGGGTGGGGCTAAGTGTGCGCATGCGCCTTAAAAAAAAAAAAAAAACTAAGCCGCTGATTTCTCCAAAATCCTCTATTCAAGTTTTTGAAGCCTTTTCAATGTCACCTTGTATCTCAGCTCTTGTCAGAGCATGCTGGAATTCAGATACCGGTCCAAAGCCACACTTATCTCTTCTGTAAACGTCTGTAAAGAGACATAGCACACAAATATAGTCTGTTCAGCCACGATCCATGTTTCTATTCCGTGTCAATAAGTCTCTGACAACGATCTTTCTCTGATTATTTCTTTGCCATCCAGAGGGACCCATCAAACTTTTCTGTAGGTTCTGCTCGTCAAGATTCCCCACCAAACATTCCCGTCTTTCCCTGTTTGTTTTGAAGTGTGGTCCATCGGCTTTCCATGCTGTTTTATGGGGTTTACAGTTTATGGGGTTTACAGTTTTCTAAAAACAAACCTTTTTATGTATTAGAGAAATAAAAAGACAAACTCATATTGAAGAGAATGAAAAAAAAAAAAAAGATTTTAAATCCAAAGTCCAGTTGTTTTGCAAATTTAGAATACCGTATTCAGAGTATTGTCTTTAATACAAAAAAACCTGATACAAGAGTTAATAAATTAAAATGAAAGACACTTGCAATCGAAATTGGGGACATTATATGGTAATTTTACACAAGCTTTTCTTCTTCTTTAGGCACATTTTAGCACATCTCTGATACCATGTGGTTATTGTTACTGGAAGAATCTAAAAACTTATATAGAGGCAATCATTTTTGTCAATATCACTACTGCTTTATAAATAAAGAAGTTGATTTATTTTTTCAATATATTAAACATTAGAACGCTGTTTAGAAATAGACTGCAGAGAAAATGAAATGGAATTGGAAATATCCATATTTATAACATTTGAATACCAATACAAATGAGAAAAACAGTCACATTTAAAAACATTGCATGGTTCAATACGACACATTGCTGTGGTATTGTTTGTTTGTAGTGAAGTGTCACCGCCTTAACAGACACTTGCATGGCACGGTTCACGTCGTCATGCCTACTCCACAGAGTGACAGACATATCACAGAGCTAGAACCCTGTTTATCTTTTCCGTGACGGTTTTATCCTTCTGCATCTGCTGCTGTTCCTCTTGAGGCTGACGCGGCGCAATCGCACCCTGTGAACCATGTGACCACGAGTGACTTTAATCTCTGTCGCCGCCGCGTCAAGAAGGAAATCGTCACCTCATGTGCCGCATTACACCGCACGCTCCAGGCAAAGACAAACGTTTTTCACAGATTTTAGTTCAATGTCTGTCTACATCAACAACATGTCCATAAAGTCATGTGCCAATGCGTGTGACCAGCCCCACATTCCTCTGTTCCCTGCATGCCTGTGGATGTAGTGTGTCCAAATATGTAGCTACAGATACAGTAGCTATGGTCACACTAATATATATGTGTTTCCTGTTTAGCGGTGAAGATCAAGAAACCCATCAAGACCAAGTTCCGCATGCCTGTCTTCAACTGGGTGGCACTGAAGCCCAATCAGATCAATGGCACGGTCTTCAATGAGATAGACGATGAGAAGATACTTGAGGTACTAAAAATGTGGTTGCTAGATTATGGAAGGTAATATTAGTCATGAATATGTGGTCATAATTTAAATCCTGGTTATTTGGAACAATTTATTGTCAGTACATTTTAAAAGCAATAGGTACTTCTAACATTTCCACTGCAGAATTATGTATATATGTATAATATATATATATATATATATATATATATATATATATATATATGTATATATATATATACATACATACATACATACATACATATATATATATATATATATATATATATATATACAATCTCACCTCACCCTCCACGGGTGGTCCCCTTTCAAGCTCGGGTCCCCTTTCAAGCCCGGGAGTTTGAGGGCACTGCGCAGTATCTTTGCTGTTCCTAGCACTGCACTTTTCTGGACCGAGATCTCCGACGTCCTTCCTGGGATCTGCTCAAGCCATTCTTCCAGTTTGGGGGTCACTGCCCCAAGTGCTCCGATCACTACGGGCACCACAGATACCTTCACGCTCCAGACCTTCTCCAGCTCCTCTCTGAGGCCTTGGTATTTCTCTAGTTTCTCATGTTCCTTTTTCCGGATGTTACCATCCCATGGCACCGCAATGTCCACCAACACGGCTTTGCTCTGACCCTTATCAACCACCACTATATCTGGTTGGTTCTCCATCCCTTGTTGGGAAATGGGAGGTTTTGTCTATAGGAGTTTTTGTTTATAAGAGATCTTCTACTGAGAGTGTTTTTCAAACTTCCTATAAGTTATCTGTTCTTTTCCTCTGTATCTACCTCTGTATCTACCTGCGTTGCAACAATGAAATTTCCCCATGTGTGGACAATAAAGGATTATCTTATCTTATTACCATTCGGTCTGTCTATATCCGGAAGTCCCAGAGGACCTTGGCTCGGTCTCCAGCCTGTACTCTGCACAGATGTTTCTGTACACTATGCCAACCACCTGGTTATGGCGCTCCATGTATGCTGTCCCTGCCAGCATCTTGCACCCTGCAGTTATGTGTGGGATTGTCTCAGGCCCCCGTTGCACAGCATACACCTTAGGTCTTGTCTGGTGTGGTAGATCTGGGCCTCTATTGATCTGGTGTTCAGGACCTGCTCCTGTGCTGCCATGGTCAGGGCCTCTGTCCTGTCCTTCAGACCGGCCCTTCCTAACCATTGGTAGGATTTCGTGATATCAGCCACTTCAGTAATGTTCTGATGATACATCCCGTGTAGGGGCTTATCCTCCCATGATGGTCCCTCCAGCACCTCATCATCCTCTGTTCCCCAGTGTCTGAGACATTCACTGAGCACGTCATCTGTAGGAGCCTAGTCCTTGATGTACTTATGGATCTTGGACGTTTCGTCCTGGATAGTGGCTCTTACGCTCACTAGTCCCTGACCTCCTTCCTTCCGGCTTGTGTCCAGTTACAGGGTGCTGGATTTGGGATGGAACCCTTCATGCATGGTCAGGAGCTTTCGTGTCTTAACATCTGTTGTCTGTATCTCCTCCTTTGGCCAACTGATTATTCCTGCAGGGTATCGGATCACTGGCAGGGCGTAGCTGTTTATTGCCCGGGATTTGTTCTTAGCATTGAGCTGGCTTCTGAGGACTTTCCTCACTCGTTGTAGGTATTGACCGTAGCCGCTTTCCTTGTTACCTCTTCAAGGTTGCCATTTGCCTGTGGGATTCCCAGGTACTTGTAACTGTCCTCAATGTCTGCTATTGTTCCGTCTGGGAGACCCCCTCTCTGTGGACTACCTTTCCTCTCTAAGTAACAATCCGACCACACTTCTCTAGTCCGAATGACATTCTGATATCTGAGCTGCAGATCCTGGTGGTGTGGATCAGGGAGTCAATTGTCCCGCTCGCTCTTAGGATACAGCTTGATGTCATCCATGTAGAGGAGGTGACTGATGGTAGCCCCATTCCTGAGTCAGTATCCATAGCCAGTCTTGTTGATTATTTGGCTGAGGGGGTTTAGACCTATGCAGAACAGCAGTGGAGACAGCGCATCACCTTGGTATATGCCACATTTGACGGACACTTGTGCAAGTGGGTGCCATTGGCCTCAAGGGTGGTTTTCCACAACCTCCGCCATTATGCCCGACAAGAGCTTCCATGTTGTGAAGATACAGGTTATTGGCTGATAGTTGGACGGGACGGTGCCCTTTGAGGGATCCTTCTGGATCAGGATTGTACGCCATGCCTTCGGTTAGCCATTCTGGGTGAGTTTTGTCCCTTAGTAGTGTGTTCATTTGGGCAGCAAGGTGCTCGTGGAGTGAGGTGAGTTTCTTAAGCCAGTATGCATGTATCATGTCAGGGCCCAGTGCTTTCCAGTTTTTCATGCCTGAGACTCTTTCCTGTATGTCTGCCACAGTGATGGTAACTGGGTTCTGCTCAGGAATGTTGCTGTGGTCCTCTCTCAGAGCCATCAGCCACTGTGCATCTCGGTTACGGGAGCTTCCCTCTCCCATATGCCTTTCCAGTACTGTTCAGTTTCCATACTTGGTGGGTCTGCTTTGCTGTTATTACCCTGCCATTGAGCATACACTTTTGCAGGTTGAGATGAGAACAGCCCGTTTATTCTCCAGGCTTCATTCTCTCTCGCTGTACCTCTTGCTTTCGCATTGCATCTTTTTGAGCCTCAGACAGTTGGCTCACCTCTCTCCGAGCTGTCTTGATCTTGGCCTCCAACCTCCTTTTCCATGGTGGGTATTTCATCTCATGGTTTCTCTTACGATAGCCGAGTGTCTCAAGGATCACTGTTGCTGAGTTGTGTATCAGCTCATTGGTTTTATTGATGGTTGTCGTACATGCTGCATTCACATCCTCTAGAAGACTTTCTGAGAGTACTTCACTGAGCCTCTGTAATGGGCTTCAGGGTTGCCTGTTGTTCATTCTCGCCATGATCTTATCTTTCAGGTCAGTTGCTGCCGTGGTTATTGGGGGCTTCTTTACCAAACTCTGGATGGGGAGTTACAGCTAACTCCCCTCTGACCTGGAGCGCTGGCTCACCCTTGCTATTGTATATAGCATTTGTGTTGTATCTCATCAATCTCTAGTTGTGATAGCAGTTTCCCCTTGTGGATGTTGGAACACTGAGCTACTAATTGTTTAGTCATTAGTGTTGACCGTGGATTTCGTACTAGCCATTCATCCCACATTCTCTGCATGTAGCCCCTCTGACTAGGGTTACTGGAGTAGTAGCATTCTAACAGAGCCAAGTTCAGAAATAGATTGAACAAGTTTAGTTACAGTTTAGTTAGTTAAATGTTTTTCAACTACACAATTTTTGTAATTGATTGTAGCCATAATTAGAATCACACAAAACATGTGATTAGTTGTGACACTGCCTCATAAAAACGTTGATTATCTTTTTATTAAATAGGATCTGAATGTGGACGAGTTTGAGGAGATGTTCAAGACCAAAGCCCAGGGCCCTGCCATTGATCTGAGCATGAGCAAACAGAGTGTCATCCAGAAGGGACCAAACAAGGTGACTCTGCTGGACTCCAACCGAGCCAAGAACCTGGCCATTACACTGAGGAAGGTGGGCAAGGTGCCAGAAGAGATCTGTAGAGCCATCCAACTGTAAGTCACTCAGAATATTAAGTGCTGTGACGATGGGTAACGCTACTTTAAGAGGAGTGTCATGATGGTTAACGTAATACTTCAGACTTATTCTTTTATTTTGAATAATGCGATTTCTGATCAACCAACCCAAATAATAATGCAAGATTTATCACAATCAAATTGAATTGCAATTTGAATGGTCGCAATAAGCTAATTACAATGACTTAAAGAGATTATTTGTCATAATTTATCTCTGTAGTTTAACTTCTACCAACGTGTTCTAAAAAGCATGTTATTCTTGTATTAGTTTTGACGTTCATATTTTAGTCTTCGCTCAAGCAGTAATGCTCCTGGACACCTTTGAAATGTAAATTTCAGCCAATTTCAAGTCCTTTGAAAACTTTTCTTCCATGTTCAACTCCAAGCCAAATTAGGTATTTACACCTTCGATTCCTTTAAAATGTAAACTTAAGGTAAATGCAATGGCAATCAAAATGCATGTCAGTAAAACCTAAATTGAATATTTTCCTAACATTCAGCCCTTTTGTATAGCCAAAATATTTGACTTAAAACTGGACAAAGCTATTTTCAAGGGCAGCCAACGTCACAGCTCTTTCATTTCAAACATCCTCCCGCTAAATCAACCCTATTTCAATCCTACGACCAATTCATAACACAGATCAGAAAAAAGATCATAATATTCACCGAAGTCAAAGACTATTTCTTGCCTTTTCTTTCTTGGACAATAGGATTGCTCTGCTCTATTATTCCACTCAATATGCTCTATGCCTCCAGGTTTGACCTCAAGACCCTTCCCGTGGACTACGTGGAGTGCCTGATGCGCTTCCAGCCCACAGAGCACGAGGTGAAGGTGTTCCGACAGTTTGAGAAGGAACGGAAACCCGTGGAGAGTCTGACGCACGAGGACCGCTTCATGATGCAGTTCAGTAAAATCGAGAGACTCATGCAGAAGATGACCATCATGGCCTTCATCGGAAACTTCTGCGAGAGTGTGCAGATGCTAACGCCGGTGAGAACTGCTCTTATTGTCAAAAAGAGATATTACATTGTAGTTGGTAATATGTAAGGTAGTATATGTAGTACTAATGGAAGTTGAAGTAGCAGCAGCAATAGGAGTGTAAATAGTGAATTAAAAAGTTGTGCTCTAAAGAAAAAAAAGTAGCGACCTAAAGGTAATAGTAGCAATAGAAAGTAGTAGTAGCAGTAGAAGTAGCTGCAGCAGCCGCAACTGAGCAGAAGCAGCAGGAGTAGTAGCACTAGCATTTGTATAAGTAGCAGTAGTTGTAGTAGTATTTATTATTTTTCTATTTGATAGGGACAGATACAACAAACATAGATTAGCCGTGGTAATGAGAACGGTGGAATTTTTGTTGCAGTAGGAGTAGCAGTTGTGTAAAAGTAGTAGAAGTAAAATCTGTGATAGTGTATAATGTAATAACATAATAAAATATAATATATTTAGATGTATAATATATATTTAGATATAGATAGATATATATATTTAGATAGTTTGATTCCCAGGCCAGACCAACATCACATGATCTCTCTGGGTGGAGTTTGTGTCCTCCTCGTGTTACTGTGGGTTCTCTGGCTTCCTCCCACCGTCCAAAGACATGTATGTGTTGCAAAATTGGCAACTAGTGAAGTGTGTCTGTCTCTGTGTTAACCCTGTGACGAGCTGGCCCCTGTCTAGTGTGTACCCCGCCTAAAGCTATGTTCACACCGCTGCGTCCAAAGTGTCCAGATTACATTCAAAGTCTTATGTGGACGCGCCTCTTGGGCGTCCAGCATTTTTGCGGCACGAATCCAGCGTTTTTGCGGTGCAAATCCTGCAAAAAAGTTGATTAAAGCTGATTAAACTTTTTTTGCGGCAGACACGGCGCAGCAACCAATCAGAGATTACGCTTCAGTGACTTACATACGCACAACCCGGAAGAAGACCCAAAACAAACACCGCAACAATAAAAAAAAATCCTCAAGACGCAGCTCTTGGAGCAAATAATGATATTGACAAAACTTTGCTCAACTCCCAAGTATCTGCGGGTCCCAGACAAGCCCCGGAGCCCATCGCCTCAGTTTTTGGACTTTGTAAAGTTAATACACCAAAGCCACTTTCTCCACCTGTTCTGCCATCGCACAGCTACACAGGGAAACACAACAACTCCTCCACTGAGCATCTGCCTTCAAATGTACAGGCGTCCAACTCCTGCGTCGGGCACGAATTGTACGCAGCTGTGTGAACGCCCCTAGGCCCAAAGTCACTGGGATAGGCACCCGTCACCCCGACCCCGAATGGGAACAAGCGGTAGAACATGAATGAATTAATATCTAGATATATAATATATCATTATTTTGTGTGTAAACATATTTTGTATTGTCTCTACAGCAACTGCATGCTGTTATCGCTGCATCTGTATCCATTAAGTCGTCACAGAAATTGAAGAAAATTTTAGAGGTAAACACATTTTTTTGTATCACAATATGAGTAGTTTATCTAGCAATTCTTACATTGTACATTTTGCTCTTAGATTATTTTGGCATTGGGAAACTACATGAACAGCAGCAAAAGAGGAGCTGTTTATGGATTCAAGCTTCAAAGTTTAGACCTGGTAGGTTTTTCGCTCTTACCAAGCCCTTATCCACCATTTCACACCCTGTAAACATTATCCTCATTTATTTTACGCTTTCCCCAGCTACTCGAAACCAAGTCGACGGACCGTAAAATGACACTCCTCCACTACATCTCCAACGTGGTGAAAGAAAAGTACCAGCAAGTCGCCCTCTTCTACAACGAATTGAACTATGTGGAGAAGGCGGCAGCAGGCAAGTGGCGGAACAAGCCATCTAGTGCTACTTTATGACGCTTCCCTGTGGCTCATTCCCGATGTTTTTCCCCCACAGTGTCGCTGGACAATGTGCTTTTGGATGTGAGGGAGCTGCAGAGGGGCATGGAGCTGACCAAGAGGGAGTACAGCATGCACGGACATAACACAATGCTGAAAGAGTTCATCACACACAATGACGCTAAACTCAAGAAGCTGCAAGACGATGCCAAGATTGCACAGGTAATGTTTAAACCGTTTTTTGTTTTTATATAAAGGAGGTCGTTGCAAAACTGGCTGACTTTGTTTGTAATGTTATTCATTTTGATTATGTATTCAACAGGACGCATTTGACGAGGTGGTGAAATTCTTCGGGGAAAACACCAAAACGACACCGCCATCAGTCTTCTTCCCCGTGTTTGTGAGATTTGTGAAGGCTTATAGGGTAAGTTGACTTAAAAGCTAACGTAAAATCCAAAAATACATTGCGATGCGTTTACAAAAGTTTAAAAATAATTCATATTTTATCACATGTAAAAATCAACATGTGGACATAGATGGCCCCTCCTTGAACCGACACCTTTCCGTGGTGGAGGGGTTTGAGCGGCCAAATAATCTAGGAGCTATGTTGTCGGGGGCTTTAAGCCCCTGGTAGGGTCTCCCAAGGGAAACAGGTCCTAGGTGACGGGTCAGATGACAACAAAAACAAGGCCAGTTACGTCGCCCGGATTGGCGTTACCGGGTCCCCATCCTGGAGCCAGGCCTGGGGTGGGTGCTCGAGCAGCTCGGGCTGGTGTGGGCTTGCTTATAGCCCCCCAGCTTAGCCGCCACGTGTTGGAGTTCACCCCGGTGGACAAGAGGGTCCCTACGCCTTCGGGTGTGGGACAGGTCTCTCACTGCTGTGTCGGCCTACGGGCCGAACAGCAGTGCAGAGTACCCGGCCTTCTTGGAGTCCTTGGGAGGGGTACTGGACAGTGCACCGATCGGGGACTCCTTGTTCTACTGGGGGACTTCAACACCCACGTGAACAATGACAGTGACACCTGGAGAGGGGTCATCGGGAAGAACAGCTTCCCCGATCTGAACCCGAGCGGTGTTCAGTTATTGGACTTCTGTGCTAGCCACGGATTGTCCATAACAAACACCAAGTTCAAGCACAAGGGTGTCCATCAGTGCACATGGCACCAGGACACCCTAGGCCGGAGGTCAATGATCGACTTTGTTGTCGTGTCATCTGGCCTCCGGCCGCGTGTCTTGGACACTCGGGTGAAGAGAGGGGCAGAGTTGTCAACCGATCACCACCTGGTGGTGAGTTGGATCCGCTGGCGGCGGAGGAAGCCTGACAGACTTGGCAGACCCAAGCACATTGTGAGGGTCTATTGGGAACTGTGCAAACCCTCTGTCAGTAGGGTATTCAACTCACACCTCCGGGAGAGCTTCTCCCATATCCAGGCTGGGGACATTGAGTCCGAGTGGACCATGTTCTCCACCTCCATTGTCGATGCGGCTGCTCGGAGCTGTGGTCGCAAGGTCTCCAGTGCCTGTTGCAGCGGCAACCCCCGAACGCAGTGGTGGACACCGGAAGTAAGGGATGTCGTCAGGCTGAAGAAGGAGGCCTATCAGGCCACTCTGGCTTGTAGGTCTCCTCGGGTCATTGACAGGTATCGGCAGGTCAGGCGGGCCGCGGCTTTTGCTGTCGCAGAGTCAACAACCCGGGGCCTGGGAGGAGTTCGGGGAGGCCATGGAGGAGGACTATCGGTCGGCCCTAAAGAAATTCTGGCAAATCGTCTGGCGCCTCGGGAGGGGGAAGCAGTCACCAACACTGTTTACGGTGCGGGTGGAGACCTGCTGACCTCAACTGGGGATGTCGTCGGACAGTGGAAGGAATTCTTTGAGGATCTCCTTAATCCATCTTCCGAAGAGGAAGCAGAGACCGGGAACTCAGAGGCTGGCTCATCCATCACCCAAGCTGAAGTCACTGAGGTTGTTGGCTAACTCCTCAGTTGCAGGGCTCCGGGGGTGGATGAGATCCGCCTTGAGTACCTAAAGTCCCTGGATGTTGTAGGACTGTCTTGGCTGACACGTCTCTGCAACATCACGTGGCGGTCGGGGACAGTGCCTCTGGACTGGCAGACCGGGGTGGTGGTCCCTCTGTTCAAGAAGGGGGACCGGTTCCAATCTATACTTTCCATTGGGTGCTCGAGGGTTCATGGGAGTTTGCCCAACCAGTCCACATGTGCTTTGTGGATCTGGAGAAGGCTTTCGACCGTGTCCCTCGGGGTGTCCATTGGGGGTGCTCCGGGAGTACGGGGTCCAGGGCCCTTTGCTCAGGGCTGTCCGGTCCCTGTATGACCGGAGCAGGAGCTGTGTTCGCATTGCCGGCAGTAAGTCAGACCTGTTCCCAGTGCATGTTGGACTCCACCAGGGCTGCCCTTTGTCACCGGATCTGTTCTTAGTTTTTATGGACAGAATTTCTAGGCGCAGTCAAGAGTCCGAAGGTGTAAAGTTTGGGGACCACAGGATCTCATCTCTGCTGTTTGCAGACGATGTTGTCCTGATGGCTCCATCAAACCCGGACCTGCAACATGCACTGGGACGGTTTGCAGCCGAGTGTGAAGCGGCTGGGATGAGAATCAGCTCCTCCAAATCCGAGGTCATGGTTCTCAACCGGAAAAAGGTGGCTTGTCCTCTCCAGGTGGGTGGGGAGTCCTTGCCCCAAGTGGAGGAGTTCAAGTATCTTGGGGTCTTGTTTACGAGTGAGGGAAGGATGGAACGTGAGATTGACAGGCAGAACGGTGCAGCGGCTGCAGTGATGCAGTCGCTGCATCAGACAGCTGAGTCGAAAGACAAAGCTCTCGATTTACCGATTTACCCTCACCTATGGTCATGAGCTTTGGGTAATGACCGAAAGGACAAGATCGCGGATACAAGCGGTCGAAATGAGTTGCCTCCGCCGGGTGGCAGGGCGCTCCCTTAGAGGTAGGGTGAGGAGCTCAGCACACGGGAGGAGACGGAGTAGAGCCGCTGTTCCTCCAGCTAAGATGGCTCGGGCATCTGTTCATTTTATGCACAGTAAAATATATACCTATGTTTTGAATTTTTAAAAATTATATTATATATATGATTCAAAACAAAAATTATTTTATTTTACCAATTAAGAAGGGTTTGGTGAATGCGCTTATGAAACTGGTGGGGTTCAGTACCTACAAAAAGGTTAAGAACCACTGCTTTAGACATAAAATGAATAAATAAACCAATCAGCTATGTGGTAACTAAATTATTTTTCTGAAACTCCATAAACCACCAAGTCTAAAACATTTTGCCAAATTTTAAGTGTTGCACCTATAAACTCTTAACATTTGACATTTTAAAGATTAGTGATGACAGTTTTTAATTTCAGAACGTAACAGAGTTGGAAGTGGACGGGACTGTTGCGCTCCATTAGATTATGCAGTAACACTTTAGCAATAATACATGAAATGTTTTTGATGTATTATTTATTAAAAATAATAACTACAAATGTTCCACACTTAATGGTAATAATAGCAGGATAAGTTGCCATAATGCTCTTAAGTAATAGGTTTAAGTCCTCTTTTTCTATAATTCTGCTTTTCAACATGTGCGTGTGTCTCAGCAAGCAGAGGAGGACAACGAGCAGAAGAGGAGACAGGAGCAGCTCATGAAGGAGAAACTTCTAGAACAGGAGGCCATGATGGAGGAGGACAAGAAGGTTTGGGACTGATTCACTCTCTCTCAAAACAGAAACTCTCTGACAGCATTTTTCAAAAAGATTCCCCCTGAAAATCTATAGACACTTGAAAATTGCCACAATTCTAGTTTTATAGCTCAAGGTGATAAATGTTACCGTGGCACTTTTTGTCTTTGAGTTATGTCTCCATTTTGTTTTTACGGCAACAGCACTTGATATTAGATGTCTGGCTGCAGCACGAGACTTTTATATGTCACTAAACAAAGGAATAAAACAAAGATTAAAGAAAGCTCAGGTTTATGCTGACAAACTCTCACAGTCTATAACTACGGCAGTTTATTGCAATTCACATACTGCAGTATGTACAGACGTGTGAGCGCTTGCCTTCATTTTACAGCCAAAAAATACATATAGCATTGTAATTTATTTTATGCAGGCATTTTACAGTGTATTTATTTTCACTTAGTAAATAGAGGTTTACACATTGCATTATTGATCAATAACACACCTCATTCATCTACGTATACACATTAGGCATAAATGGGTAGAGTAGCCAAAAATAGTACTAGAAAGAATACTGTCACTTCAAATTAAAATGACTTACTTAGTGGAAGTACAAATAAGTACAAAACTCGCCTGATTTATGATTCGAAGTTAATGCAATTGGACGAACAAAACATCCAATAATATACAAAGTATGGCCACAATAATAGTTACTGTTACATAGTAACCAGTTCACCCTGGAGCAACCTTGGCGCTCAGACCCCGGCGGAAGACATAGCGATTATGGGCACTCCATAATCTAAATGAGACTGCCTGTGCGCTGATTTGGAGCAGAGGAGGTGCCATGCCACGGGGAGGAGTGACTTGGGTGCGTTGATTGAGGATGGAGAGCAGGTGCGAGGGAAGATGTTCCGGGACCCTCCTTCTTGGCCAGGAAAAAACTCCAAAAAACCTCCTGGGAAAAAGTAGAAACCTGGAGGAGTTCCGCGTGAAGGAGGGATCTGACTCTCACAGACGGACAGGCGGACGCCCGACTTGGGTGCGTTTATAGAGGCTGGGGAGAGGTGGCCCTGGCATGGCAGTTGACGCAGATGGAGTTAGGTCTTCCAGATGAACTTACGCAGGCTTCATTACTGTTACTTCAATCAAATATCACACAAGTAGGAGTAGAAGGTACACACAGACATCTATAGGAAAAGTACTCTGAACAGTACACATGCATGAAAAAGCTACACAAGTAAATGTAAGTGAGTACTAGCCCAGCTCAATGACACGACGGCTCAATGCACACTGTTGTGTATTGTACAGTGTGCAATACAATGTGCAATACACAACCGAATGCATGATGCCTTAAATGCTACTGCGACCAAAAAAGTGTTTCCATGAGGTTGATAATAGATGTCTTCCATAGTCTCCATCACATAAAAATAAGAAGCACCAGCAGCAAGAACTGATCCAGGAGCTGAGGAAGAAACAGGTCAAAGACAATCGGCATGTATACGAGGGCAAAGACGGAGCCATCGAAGACATCATCACGGGTAACGCACAAGACAAGACACACCAAACACACGCTTTCTACGCACATTATTCTGTATTTATGTCCAGTACATCCACACATGCCACCAGGGCGCTCTGCATGTGCTCTTTATATTTACTCATTAACACAGGGGAATCTACTACAGCAGCCACTAACAGAAACAGCTGTCATATATGTTTGACGAGTACTATCTGTTAACAAGTGCAAACATGTCTGGACGCCTGTACGGTTACATTTGGAGTGAGCTCAAATGTGATAATCCGTGCTTAAATAATCTGCTCTTTCTATTGCTTTGTAATGCTGTTTCTGTCTACAGGGCTGGGTTTCCAACTTAGTCGAATGTATGTTTGTATGTAACAGTAAATTATCTTCAAGGCTAAATATACTCTATATATATTGAGGCTTAACTCCGTTGGAATATACTGTTAGAGATAATGTTGTATAAAATATCATAAGCACAACTTTCATTATATAAAGTTATGTGTAAAATTAACATTACTTATGTAACCACAGTTCTATGACTCTCGGGAGCCCACATCTTTTTGCATATCTTAAAAGATAATTGTGATATAGACAGGGTTTCGATATATCTCCCCCCTCCAACTTACACTAGTAAGGAGTAGGGCAGGGAATCACAGGGTCCCTCATGATTTGAGATATCACAATATTGCGATACATGCAATAATTGATACATTGTGCATATTCTAGGATAGATCACATTTTTTTAAAGAACCCATCACATGACCTACTCAAACTTACAATGAAATACACCCATTTTAATTATCAAAACAGTGAATATGCCAAATGTATCTAAACAAGCAACAACATTGTAGCACTGGCACAAAAGAATTCTGTAAATTATACAAAAAATTACTCATGGAAATATATCGATACGGCAGCCCACATCGATACTGTATCATGATATAACGATATTTTGGCATACTCCTAGTAATAAAATACCAACATCTCTACGTGTTCGTGTGTTTGTTCTATAGCCATAATCACACTTCTAACATTGCTAGCTCTATAGTTCAAATCGTGTCCCATTATGTTAGAATAGTCTTGTTGCCATGTCTGTAGTATCAGTAGTACTTTCCGGCCCCTTCCTGAGTCTGCCGTGGGTATTTGCTCAGCTCTAACAGTGCTAAACCCTGTAGACCTGCTCTCTCTTAATGTTGTGTGTGTGTGTGTGTCTTGTCCTGGCTGTTGTCCCGTCCCTGTCCTCGCAGTGCTGAAGACAGTGCCCTTTACAGCTCGCACAGCCAAGCGCGGCTCCAGGTTCTTCTGCGAGCCCCTCAGTGACGACTACCATTACTAAGCTTTAGACTTCTCTCTCTTCTCAAAGGTCGTCGAATCATATCAAGTTCCACCTTCTCGTTTTCTCCTCCAAACCTGCATGCTTGTTAACCGCCACACTCCGCAATCACACACGCCGGACGGTGCTTTGTACACGGCGGAGTTTGTGATTTGTGAATTCACGTGTTGTTCTTCTCCTGAGCATGTTTATAAGCCTGTTTTAGCCGTGGGAAACTGTAATGTCACAGAAGAGCCATAGTCTTTATCTCAACATGTAAATAACCAGAGGACTGTAGCTAAGTGCTGCTGCCCTCTTGTGGTCACAAATAGAACACTCTGTTGAAAACCAGCAGTAGTCAAAAGTCTCCAGAGTATCATTGATCACACTACTTTTACTTTGCACTTTTAGTTACCCAGACCTCTCTGTGACATTAAAATCTCCTGTGTATTTTGAGTTTTGATTTTCAAAGAATGTATTTCCAATGCTGATTGCTTCTCAGCTTGCCGCATGCTATTTTCCCGCCTAAAATGCACCTCCACATTTTATCTAATTTATTTAATGCATGTTGACTAACTTTCCATTTGTGATATTTCAGGCTTACTAATTGATTTGCTTACCCTGTTTAAAACGAAAATGTTTCACTGTATATATAACTTTACCTTTTCTTCACCACAGATTTTTTATGATATTTTTGCATGTGTTGGGTGTGCTAAATGCAGAGACTTCTCGTGTTAACTATAGGATGTTGAGTGCTCTGTCCTGCTGGTAGCCTCTTTGCAAAGCAGCCATTGTTCCACAAAGTGACAAACGCTCCCCGTAGTCAAACCTAACCATTAGCCGCATTCTGCTACAACACTGTACGTTAGGCCTGTTCCCATAAGCGATCTGCCGCCATCTTGCTTTGCCAATGCTGCTGTTGTAAAATGGCGTGCTAAATGAGTTAATGATTTTGTCTTGTCTTCATCCAGCCTTAAAGAAGAATAATATTACTAAATTCCCCAATGTCTACTCGAGGGTAAGGAAGTCCTCCAGTAGCACGCCTCTAGTGGTGGATGTGTCCCGAACCTGGCAAGCACCTCTTTATTATCTAGCTTTTTATCTAGCTGTACTGCAATGTAGTCTTCATATAAGTGCATATTGTTCTTTTCTTATAGACTTCTACTGCTGATATAGAGTATAGTCACTTTATGCTGCAGAATGTGGATATAAAATCTTAATGCCATAATGTGTATATTCCTCTAAATCTTTTTTTATTTTTATTTTTAATTCCACTGAGGGCTGCATATTGAAACACAGGCCAAGCGGCGGGGGGGAAACTTATGAGGTTTTAAATGGCTACAAAATCTTAATTAAAGGTTGAATGGACGATTTTTATGGCTCAAATCTGAGTCTTATTTCCTCGTGGCGTGGACTGCTGATTAGTCCTGCCACGTATCAATCATAGAACGCACCTACCACTCACCTGCAGCATCGTGCGGCTCGTCCCCACGTTTCCGCGTGTCTAAGCGCATTGATCTATCATAATATAGTTCCCTCAGTGTACGAGACAAAATGAAGACGGAGAACGACAGTTCGAGCTGACTCAGAAGAAGACAAAAATCTATGGGAGACGAGCGATGCGATGTGATCTGTTGCGCTAATGAACAAACGCACGTGTGTGTTGTATCAGTCCGCACGGGGGAGTGGCATGCGCACTTCTGCCTGAGTTCTCAAATCGCCGAAAAATCGTCCATTGCGCCTTTAACTCTCAGAACCCCAATTTCAGGTCTGACTTACACCAAGATGTTATTTGTATGGCAGATGATTTGAAACGTGCAGAAAAAAGTTTCAATATTTACTGTAAAACAGAAAGAACTGGTGTAATGCTTTGTAAAAAAATAAATAAAATAAAAATAATAATAACTAAGTTCAGTTGGTACATTTTGAAAATGTCCCCGAAATTTTAAATATTATATAAAAAAAAATTGTTTCAGATTAGTTTCAACCGCTAAAGAATTTTACACTATGAAGACTTGGGGGTTTTGCCTTTATTTTCTTTAGAACATTAGCACTAAATCTATAGGACTTTATATACTATAGGATTAATAGATATTGGGAAAATATTGTTTTATGTAATGTAAATAAATAATTGAATCAATACAATTTAGAAACAAATTCACCATTGCAGAATAACATTTCAGACATTTTAAACACCAAAAATGATTGAATGAGAATTGCAAATTATGGCATTCAGGTTGTATACACATATTTTTAGAATGTGGTTTATACTTTACACCAATAATTTGCGACATAAATGCATCTTGTATTGATGCGCTTGTGGCTGTAACAGACTGTGACCGCAGGGGCTTATTATATATTATACTCCTATAGAACTGGTGCTGCTTTGGACTGTCAGGCTGCCAGCGCTCCTCACCCGCTCTCTGACAAACTCACTGACAACCTATTCATCCTCTTTCCCCTTTTCACCCCATTTCCTTTCCATTTTCTTTTAAACTTTTCACAGATTTGAGGAACCAGCCTTACAGAAGAGCCGACGCCGTGCGCAGGAGCGTCCGGAGGAAATTCGACGACCAAAACCTGCGGCCGCTCAACAACGGAGAAGTTTTCATGTAACGAGGGAGAGAGGAAGTTCAGACAGGAAGGCTAAAGGAGACGCGTGCAAGAACGAAAAAAGAAAAGAAGGTTGAAAGAAGGACAAGTAAACGTAGCAGAAACCAGAGAGACTATTATCTGTATATATATTTTACGTAATTAAACTGCATAGCTGTGGTAGTAGCAGCTTTTCTATGAAGGACTGGACCAAATGGAGTCTCGATGGGAAAACCTTGGACCAAGACAAGTGCCTCTGTGTTCGTTTGTCGACTTTATTTTCCTCACACTTGGAGCAATACATGATACAACCAGGTTTTAACCCGAAGACCACGTGCAAAACTGGACTTTTGTATGAAGAAATGGCAACTATGTAGTTGTCTATGTTACATTTAGCATGAACATTTAGCCTGGCCTGCCCAACTCTCTCGTTTGTATCAAACTGAAGACTGTTTTTACGCAATCCAGTGATATTTTATCTCTGGGATGTGTATTGTTTGTACATTAGGCTAGTTTCTATGTTCAAATCTCCATCAGGAAGGTTAAGGCTGATAACTTAATGATAATATTTGCCAATGTTTTGGTAAAAATGAATTGGAAACGTAATTTAGAAAAAGCAGAGAATTTAAAAAAAATCTACACTATGTGGGCAGTTAGGTAGATCTTTTCCTTAGAGACGGGCTGGTCAGGCTAAACATCTGTCGGAACCTTCCACTTTACCATTCCTCAGTGTTGAAACACTTCTGTAGCATGTGTTACGTCTCATCTGAGGTCTAACGAAGGGCTAGATGCTACAACCATGGCAGAAAACTGGGCAAAAACTCTGTCCATTCAAAAGCAAACTGAACTTTTGGATTGGGGCGTGATTGTTAATCGATTGCGTTCATGAATCGCTGAAGTTTACTGGAACAGGTCTGAATCTGTGGTAGAATTGTCTGTTTAACTGACAGATTGCAGATTTGTTGACCTGGTTTATGCTTCTTATCTCTAATAACTGGGCCTAAATGAAACAGTAACTGAAATAAAAAGAAATACAATTACATTTTTTACAGAATTGCCTCAGAAAGTGGCGCAGTTGTTCAACTCCAAAGACGTTCAAAAACAGTAAAACTCCCATAGTTACACAGGCCCCGCCCACCACCTGAAATTATAACATGAACACAACCGATTAAGTACATTTTGACTGCTTTGCAATTCAAAACAACAGACTGTACCCTCTTTCAGAACTGGATATAAACTTTATAATATCTAATTTAACACATTTCTCATCTACCAAGCTGTGGCCACTCACTTTGATGTAATTTGATGTATAGTATTTAACCACTTGAGACTTTGTATGCTTTTTGCTGTTGTACTTCTACTACAGCAGTCTTTCAAAAACATTAAAAGTACACAAAGGCTTCCAATATGTAGATATTTTGCTACTTTTTTACTTAACATTGCCAGATGGTTAATATTGTACATACTGTTTAAACATTGCCTTGTGATATACAACTTGAATGTGTTATTTTAACTTATAGTTTTTACGCTGTCATCAGTTTTGTATATTTAATAAGAAGCCAAACGCCATCAGTCGGGACCATCTCACTCCATAACGGGCGACACTGAATCACGTGTTTTGAAGGTAGATCAAAGCCAGTTATTAACACAGGAAGCGTGTTTTAGTCATAAAAACACAAGATGGGTCGTAACTACATCATATAATTCAAAATGGTGGTTAAAAGCTGTGGAGCGCTGACTTTGAAGCTCCTGTTTGGACCATAATTATCTTCACTAAAGCCGTTCATTTGCATCTCACTCTGTAACAGTCATGTCTCCACTTTGGCATGTTTTTTACTTTAGGACGTTTATGGTTATTATCAGATAACAATTTAGATTTTCAACAACTATGATCGAATAAACTATCTTGAATAAAATGGATGTGTTTGGACTCTTTTTTTTTGGGCAATATTCTAGTGTTTCTGGAATAGTTTTACATGTTCAGTCTGAAGAAGTAGAAAAGAAAATTACAAACACAGCCACATGAAGTCAGTATTTCATAACCAAAACTAGTACTTAAAATGATTACTAGTATAAAGTAGTCACGCACTATTCAAATGAAGAGAAAGGGAATATACTTTCTTCTTCTTCTTCTTTGGTGTTTTATGGCAGTTGGTATCCAAGTGTTACATTCCCACCAGACTTTATTCTTTTTGAGGTTGGTATCCAAGTTGTTGTTGTTGTTGTTGTTACTTTTAATGGCGGCTGGCAGCCAACTGCAAAGGTGCATTTACTGCTATCTACTTTATTCTTTAAACTTTAAAATTACTTCTTACATTAACGCCACCTACTGTAGTTGTAAGTCTTAGACTTGTTGTTGTTGTTTTATAGCGGCTGGTATCCAGCACAGTGTGTCACATTACCGCCAGACTTTATTACTTAGACTTTATTCCAGCTGGCCTTCTTCCACGCTAGACTGTATTCTTTAGACTTTAAACGTCTACCCAACCCTGTGTCATACAAGTAACTAACTACAGCCTTACACAAACCCTGTGACTCAAATGTAGATTGAATTCCTGCCTATTATTCTGAAACCACAAGGCCAACCCGGTCCTTTCTCTTTCACAAGCCGCACAGCGAATCAGCACGTGCTCTACGTCTCTGGCTCTTGACAATGATTACACAGGCCGGTCGGATGTTTGCCTTTCCAACTCTGTGACCAATTAAATCCTTGCCTGACCAGCCATTCCCAACACGTTTTGGCAAACTACTCATCAAAACTGTGTGAGGGTCTGGGGCTCGACCGCTGCGTTTCAATTTCTAGGGCGGAGTTTAGAGCAGAGACAGAACCAATCACATTAACCCAGAAGTGACGCAAAAAACACGATGCGCTTAACCGGATACTACGTAGCCCATGTCAACAAGGCGTGTTCCGCGTTATCCGTCCCCGAACGCAGAAAATGTCTCCTGAATCGCGATGACGCCCTTCGTATAACCGCATCCAACACACGTTCATCATGGCAAGTAGAGCGGACTTTCCTGATTGTTCAAACCGAAGCGAGAGCAGAAGTAAACACTCAGTCACGAGCCAGGTCCGCCATCTTGAAAGTTTTGGAACGGGGGTGGAAAGCGCTACTTCCGTATCTCAGTGTGACGCGTTAAAACCTCCAACTGGGATTGGATAGGTAAATGGGTTACCAACGATTTCATTGGCTCTGACAATGAAATCGTTTCAGACCCTTACGCATTCAAACAGAATGTGGGCGGGGCTGGCGGGTCAGGCAAATTAAATCCAGTATGGCCCATCCTCATGCGAGCAAAGGCCCTTTCCTCCCCCGCGCGTTCCTGCTCATGGATCTGCATGGACCAACACTACCCTGTATGTGATAGAGATGCTGTCCAGTATCACAACGACTCCAAAAATCCTGCCAAAGGCCGAACACGTGACTCTTGATAATAGGCTTGATTTCAGATTTGCTTAACTCATCCGTCACAACAATTGATGGCCGCCTAAGTGTAACCCAGGTGATTTTCTGCTCCTGGACCGTTTCTGCCTCCGTTTTGCCTGCCTGGTCCGTCTCTGCTGAACTATCGCGAGACTTCGTTCACGTATCGCGAGATTTGCGGCGCTAAGCTCTTTAAAACATGGCCGCGCGCAGTTGTTCGGGAGGAGTGTGGGCCTCGAGGTTGTTAAGCGGCTGCAGATGCCTCTTCCTGTGATCTTGTGTTTTGTTTGACTGATATACTTAAAGTGGACCTGGCCAGGTTCCAGAACTGGATGGCGAGCTAAAGAAACCAGAACGAACCGAGAGAGTGCAAACATCTGCCGGTGCGGTAGGAGGCGCTGAAGCCGCTCCCCACACATACATTATATCCTACACAATATCCCCTGCTAGTGGATACACTGATTCATACTCTGAAACCCTTGGAAGTTACCCGTGGATTCTATTTTTGTGGACTGAGCTATGCAGCACTGCACTTGGAACTTTGTTAACGCGTTGAACTGATTAAGTTCAGAAATATGGACCATTATTCTAATTGTGCACAACTGTAAATATTGTATATATTTGTCAATCACTGTAAATAACACCACTCAGCGCTACAAGCATTTTGTCAGTTGTCTCATTGAATACACCTCATTTTCCTCCGAGCCGAACCTTAAACTTCTGGTACTAGTCCAACTCCAATTTTAATGCACTGCAGCATTATATATGCTACATAAATGTGGCGAGCCAGCCAGGAGGAATTGGGTTGTGTTTAATGTGCATTGTTCATTTTCATTTTGTTAATTTGAAAAATATTGTCAAAAATGGATGTATTTTTGAGATTTGGCATAAAAATTCCAAATGCTGTTCTGGTTGAGGGCATAACAGAGAAAGTAGAAGATGAAATTATTGACTTTCTAAAACAGTATGGCTCTATTCATAATAATGTAATCATTTCTGAACCGGAGTTTGAGTTTGATGGTGCGTTAGTGGTTGAATTTGCGAGCGGTTCTGCGTTGGAAGCATTGCGTCCCATATTACCCTACACTTTTGTTACTGCTAAAAAGACGGATACTTTTTGTATTTCTGAGCTTTCCACTGTTTATACCGAACACTTTGCTAAAACTAAAACAAAGTCGTACCTTTCTGATTTGCATAACATTGCTAAACTCACCGGGGTTGATTTCGCTGAAGTTTTAAAAACTATGATGACTCAGATTGGACTGTCTATCACTGATCCCCAGCTGACTGCTCGTGGTGAAGAAGAACTGTCCTCTACACGTCCTTCACCCACCACCGGACCACAACCAGAGATGAAACGCACAATCCCCAGCGTGGACGTCCATCCGCCTGAGATCCAGAGATATGTGGTTGAACACATTGTGAAGAATGAGGAGGGTGCTATACACCATCAGCGGCTCAGGGCATTCTCTGGACGGCTGCCCCGACCTGCACATGAGGCGGATTATGAAACTTGGAGGTCGGGAGTTGACCTGCTGTTAAGGGATCCATCTGTGTCTGATCTCCAGCGCTCCCGGAGGATAGTCAACAGTCTCCTGCCTCCAGCGGCTGAGGTGGTGAAGCACCTGCGTTCCGATACAATGCCTGCAGTATATTTGGATACTCTTGACTCTGCTTATGGAACTGTTCAAGATGGAGATGAATTGTTTGCTAAATTCATGGACACCTTTCAGGACACTGGTGAGAGACCATCTGCTTATCTTCAGCGGCTCCAGGCTGCCTTGAACTCTGCTTTAAAGAGGGGAGGAGTTATTGAGTCTGATGTCAACCGGCACCTGTTGAATCAGTTTTGTCGAGGGTGCTGGGATAATACACTAATAGCTGAGCTTCAGCTGAAGCAGAAAAAGACTCGACCACCCACGTTTGCAGAACTGTTACTACTCTTGCGCACAGAAGAGGACCGGGAAGCCGCTAAAGCTATGAGGATGAAGCAACACCTGGGGTCTACGCGCCAGAAAGTCACTGCCCATGCACAGTTCATGCATCCTGATCTTGAAGGAGGGGCAGTTGCTGCTTTGACAAACATCACGGAGCAGCTCGCAGAACAACTAGCTGATGTCCAGCGGCAGCTTGCTATGCTAACGGTTGGCAATCAGAGGACTTCTGCCAAGCCACACTTTAATGAAAAAACTATACCACAACAGTCACGTCGACCAACATTTCCTCAGTCCAAGCCCGGTTACTGTTTCCGATGCGGGGAAGATGGCCACATTCGTCCACAATGTGAAAATGAGCCAAATCCTGCACTGGTTGATAGAAAAAAGAAACTGTTTTCCAGAAGACAGCAGAACACTTCCTCCAGACATTTAAACTAAGTCCGGTTCCTGTTGTGGGACAGATGGGAGCCAAGGGGGACCAAATCCGTCCCAAGAAAGAGAAGAAGAATGTTAAATGTGCTGAAATGTTACAATCAAAGAACAATATGCCAATCCAACTTCCAAAGGGGCTGGTGGGCTCGAAGTGTTCCTCCATTGTTAAAGTTTCTGGACTGAGCCACTACTGTCTCTTGGATACTGGGTCACAGGTGACTACAGTTCCAGTGTCATTTTATAATGAGATCCTCAGTGAACAACCCGTGAATCCACTCTACAATTTACTACAAGTGGAGGGAGCAGCTGGTCAGTCAGTTTCTTACCTCGGCTATGTGGAAATAACTATTACCTTTCCAAAAGATTTCTTGGGAGTTGACTTTGAAGTTCCAACACTTGCCTTGGTTGTGCCGGATGCCCATCCTGATTCCAATTCACTTGTTTTAATTGGTATGAACACTCTGGAGCAATTATATGAGCAGTACCTCGGCAGTGATGTCTCCAACTTCCAACCATCCGCCAAAGGTTATTGTGCAGTCCTGAAGCTCCTGCAATTGAAATATCAACAGAGCCGAGAGGGCAGTGCCGGAACTGTAAGGTTGCTGAGTCAGACGACAGCTTTAGTTCCAGAGGGGCAGACTGTTGTCTTGGAGGGCTCTGCCAGAGTGAATGACCCCTCTACAGTCCAATGGGCCACAATTGAACACCCCACATCACCACTTCCTGGTGGTCTGTGTGTTCAGAGTTGCCTCATCACGCTCCCAACCCGTGCTCCATACAAAATTCCTGTTGTCATCCGAAACGAATCTGAACATAATGAGCTTATTCCTGCAGCAGCTGTCATCGCAGACATTGCAGCTTCTCCAACCATCCTTGCCCAACAAACTGTTAACTACACTCAGACTTCATCTAAATCCCAGCAAGACACTTTGGAGTACACTTTTGGAGATTCTCCAATTCCAGCTGACTGGAAAGAGCGAATAACATCTAGGCTTAACCAAATGACTGAAGTGTTTTCTTGCAATGATCTGGATTTTGGTTGTACGGATAAAGTTAAGCATAACATCAAGCTCCATGATGAAACACCGTTCAAGCAACGAGCCAGGCCAATTCATCCCCACGACATTGAAGCTGTTCGCAGCCATTTGCGAGACCTGCTTGAAGCTGGCATAATCCGGGAGTCAGATTCACCCTTTGCTTCCCCAATCGTGGTGGTCCGTAAACGGAATGGCGATGTGAGGCTCTGCATCAACTATCGGAAGCTGAATTTACAGACTATAAAAGATGCCTATGCCCTGCCAAACCTTGAGGAGTCGTTCTCTGCTCTTACTGGATCTAAATGGTTCACAGTTTTGGATCTTAAATCTGGGTATTATCAGATACAAATGGATGAAGCTGACAAGTTTAAAACTGCTTTTGTTACGCCACTAGGTTTCTGGGAATGGAATAGAATGCCGCAGGGGGTAACAAATGCTCCCAGTACCTTCCAGAGACTCATGGAGAAATGTATGGGGGATTTAAACCTAAAGGAAGTTCTTGTGTTCCTCGATGATATTATAATATTTTCTGACACTTTAGAAGAACATGAGAAGCGGCTATTGAAAGTTCTCCACCGTCTCAAGGAGTTTGGTTTAAAGTTGTCTCCTGATAAATGCAAGTTTTTCCAGTCTAGTGTGCGTTACCTTGGACATGTGGTGTCTGAGAGGGGTGTTGAAACGGACTCTGAGAAGACATCCTCACTCAAATCCTGGCCAGTTCCCCGAAACCTCAAGGAGCTTCGGTCCTTCCTCGGTTTCGCAGGATATTTTCGGAGGTTTATCAGAGACTATGCCACAATTGTGAAATCCCTCAACACCCTTACCCGTGGCTATGCACCCGTCCATCGGTCTACTAAAGACAAAAGTCCTACTGTGAAGTACCATGACCCGAAGCAGTCTTTTGGAGACAGATGGACTCCAGAATGTCAAGCTGCTTTCAACAGCATTATCGAGAAGCTAACATCTGCTCCTGTGCTTGGTTTCGCCAATCCAAAATTGCCTTATATCCTGCACACGGACGCTAGTACTATCGGTTTGGGAGCTGTTCTTTATCAAGAACAAGATGGTCAGCTCCGAGTCATCGCCTATGCAAGCAGAGGCTTGTCTCAAAGTGAGTCTCGATATGCAGCACATAAACTTGAATTTCTCGCTTTAAAATGGAGTGTTACTGAAAAGTTTCACGATTATTTATATGGTGCAAACTTCACAGTAGTTACAGACAACAATCCTCTCACTTACGTACTCACATCTGCAAAACTTGATGCCACAAGCCACAGGTGGTTAGCTGCATTGTCCACATACTCTTTCAAAATGTAATATCGTGCTGGTAAACATAATTTTGATGCTGATGCTCTTTCTAGACTTTGCCATGCAGAAGTTCCAGACGACGTTCACGCAAGGAAAGAATGGAACCTCATTCACCAGCTAGCATCTGGGCCAGTCGAGACTGCAGAGCTATCACCTGACATCGTCGACGCCATCTGTCAGAGCAGCCTTGTTCGGACGTTTCATCGATCCCGGTTGAGTCACTCTGATGTTACACTGGTCGAGTCCCTTACAGTTTCTGCAGAAGTCATCCCTGCTGGCTTTGCTGAAGAAGAGTTGCACGGTTTACCTGTCATTCCCTCTTTTTCACACACAGATTTGAGGGATGAACAGCGTGCCGATCCTGCAGTTCGAGAAGTCATCCACCAGCTGAATACTGGAGAAAAGATTCCTCCTGGCGTTCGAAAGGAACTTCCTGAGCTCCCCCTGCTGTTACGGGAGTGGAATCGGTTGGAGTTGGAGGATGGAGTCCTTTATAGACGAAAGCGGGAGGAGGATAAAGTTGTTCTTCAACTCATTTTGCCACCAGCCTTGCGTTCTACAGTTCTGAAAAGTCTCCACAATGACATGGGGCATATGGGCATAGAGCGGACGCTGGATTTAGTGCGACAACGGTTCTTCTGGCCAAAGATGGCAGTCGATGTGGAGCACTTTATCAAGACTTGACCGGTGCGTGCGACGCAAAACACCACCTGAAAGAGCAGCTCCATTGGTGAATATTCAAACTACTCGCCCTCTGGAACTATTGTGCATGGACTTTTTATCAATTGAACCGGATAGTAGCAATACAAAAGACATTCTGGTGTCAACTGATCACTTTACAAAATTTGCTGTCGCAATTCCAACTGCAAATCAGAAAGCTAAAACTGTTGCCAGATGTTTATGGAATGACTTTATGGTCTATTATGGAATTCCCGAACGCTTACATTCAGATCAAGGACCAGACTTTGAGTCACGGCTGATTAAAGAACTTTGTGATGTGGCTGGGATCAAGAAGACTCGAACTACTCCATACCACCCGAGGGGTAATCCGGTCGAGCGCTTTAATCGAACTCTCTTGGGCATGCTTGGAACGCTCGAGAGCAAGCAGAAGTCAAAGTGGAAGGACTATGTTAAGCCACTCGTTCATGCATATAACTGCACTCGTAATGATGTGACTGGCTTCACGCCTTATGAACTTCTGTTTGGGCGATTGCCACGGCTCCCGGTTGACTTGGCTTTTGGCTTACCATTGCGTGAATCGCTTTCATCTTCACACTCCCAATATGTGAAGAGTCTGAAAGCACGTCTTGAAGAAAGTTACAAGCTTGCATCCCAGAATGCCCAAAAGTCCGGTCAAAGGAATAAAAGCCGATTTGATCAGCGTGTAAAACCTGCAAGTTTAGAAATTGGTGATCGTGTTCTTGTACGAAATGTCAGAATCCGTGGAAAACACAAGCTCGCGGATAAGTGGGAGCAAGAGGTTTATGTGGTTGTTCAACGTGCCGGTGATCTCCCAGTCTACATTGTGAAACCAGAGACCAGGGATGGGGCTACTCGCACGCTCCACCGCGACCTTCTTCTGCCCTGTGGGTTTCTACCAGACTGTGTCTCTGAGGACTCCCAAGAATCTGCTCCTGCTCGAAGACCACCCACTCGTAGCCAGAGTCAACAAGCTGATCCTGCGCCGGAGAGTGAGGATGAATGGGAGACTGAGTCTGTCATCCTTGAGTATTCTCCTCAGCTACCGGTGAGATTTGGTGTGGAAGGAGCCTGTGAACTGGAGCAAATGCCAGAAACCAATATCACTGACTCGGCGCTTCCACTGCCACAACCTTCTGCTGGAAGCCTGTCAACTGCAACACCATCTGAGAACCATGTACCTGCAGGAGAATCCAGACCAGCTGAGGCAGAAGTTCCAGCAACACTCAGCAGCAATGAGTCAGAAGATGAAATTGCCTCACCTGAATCCATCGATCTACCTGAGGGAGGAGAATTACCCAATAATGTGCCTGAAGACTCTTTGTCCGGGGCTGAAATACCTCTGGAAGCTGGGGATCTTGGGCCGGTTCAATCTGAGTCATCAGAGGGTGACATAGGGGCTAGACGTTCGCGTCGTAATCGCCAACCACCTCAGCGTCTTGGCTATTCCACACTGGGTAACCCACTAATATCAGTTGTTCAAAACTTAATTCACAGCCTGTCTAATGTTTATGCTGAGGTCCTTAGTTTCACTCCTGCAGCAGGCTCCGTCTCTAAATTATAATACTGGTATAGATCCCATACAACGGGACGTGCATGATCTAAAGGGGGGAGGGTGTAACCCAGGTGATTTTCTGCTCCTGGACCGTTTCTGCCTCCGTTTTGCCTGCCTGGTCCCTTTGCTTCATTTTTGCCTGCCTGGTCCGTCTCTGCCGAACTATCGCGAGACTTCGCTCACGTATCGCGAGATTTGCGGCGCTAAGCTTTTTAAAACATGGCCGCGCGCAGTTGTTCGGGAGGAGTGTGGGCCTCGAGGTTGTTAAGCGGCTGCAGATGCCTCTGCCTGTGATCTTGTGTTTTGTTTGACTGATATACTTAAAGTGGACCTGGCCAGGTTCCAGAACTGGATGGCGAGCTAAAGAAACCAGAACGAACCGAGAGAGTGCAAACATCTGCCGGTGCGGTAGGAGGCGCTGAAGCCGCTCCCCACACATACATTATATCCTACACAATATCCCCTGCTAGTGGATACACTGATTCATACTCTGAAACCCTTGGAAGTTACCCGTGGATTCTATTTTTGTGGACTGAGCTATGCAGCACTGCACTTGGAACTTTGTTAACGCGTTGAACTGATTAAGTTCAGAAATATGGACCATTATTCTAATTGTGCACAACTGTAAATATTGTATATATTTGTCAATCACTGTAAATAACACCACTCTATTTGTCCACCACTTATATTTGTCAATCACTGTAAATAACACCATGCTACAAGCATTTTGTCAGTTGTCTCATTGAATACACTTCATTTTCCTCCGAGCCGAACCTTAAACTTCTGGTACTAGTCCAACTCCAATTTTAATGCACTGCAGCATTATATATGCTACATAAGGGAACGTTTAGCCAGCGAATCAGCCACTTTGTTACCATCCACCTCCACATGCGCAGGAACCCAAATGAAGGAAACCTTCACGTCCTTCCTGGACAGAGAGTATTAGACAGAAGATGCTATATAGAACATCCTGTCTGCAATCTGACTTCCCAGATTGAATGCTTTGCTACCACAATGCTGCAATACTGTAAAGTTGATTCAGCCAATAATAACCATATTGCTATGAGTTCCGCAGTGAAGACAGAGAGGCGATCTGTTCTCGACCTCTTCTTGACCACTACCTCCAGGTTAGGTACAAAATAAGCAGCGCCAGTTCGCCCACTCTCAAGAACCTTAGACCCATCGGTATAAATAAACACATCATCTGAATGCTTATCAATGAGCTCTTGAACAACGAACTGTGGTGCCCTCTTAGTGCCTCCTTTAAGTTGGGGCTGCAAGCTAATATCAACAGGAGCCGGAATAAACTTGTAATAATGTAATAAACTCGCCAAATGGACAAACGACTCGACCGCGGTTGCTTTTCTGTGTTTCCACCTAATACGTATTTGCTCTGGGGTCCGCGTGAAGCCACCTTCTCCCAACTGCTCGGCAACCTTTTTGAAGAGGTCTCCATTCCTCGTGTTTCCCACGTCCATGTACTTTAAAATGTTCAACTCCTTCAGAAGGGTTAATGTTGCACTCTCGAATGATATGATGATACATTCCGTTTTGCAACTTTTTATAAGTCCACGGTTCAGAATACTCACATTTGAGGCATGCAGAGTTACAACACCCAGAGCACACCTGGGCCACACTCAACACAATGAGTAGGCGTCGCTGACCTACTACTCCACACACCGTCCAGGTACAGCCCCTAGCTCCTTGGAAGTTTGTTCCGGCTCCTGTTGATATTAGCTTGCTTGTTTGTTGTTCAAGAGCTCATCGACAGGCACTCAGATTATGTATTTATTTATACCGACGGGTCTAGGGATCCTGAGAGTGGGCGTACCAGCTCTGCTAATTTCGTGCCTGACCTAGAGCTGGTGGTCAAGAAGAGGTTAACAGATCGCCTTAGCATTACGGTTAGCATTGGAATGGACGGAATCTACTTTAAAGTGTTGCGGCATTGTTGTGGCCTCTGACAGCCTTTCTGCATTGCAAAGCATTGAATCTGGGAAGTCAGATTGCAGGATGTGTTGAATGACATCTTCTGTCTGATACTCTCTCTGTCCAGGAAGGATGTGAGGGTTTCCTTCATTTGGGTTCCTGCGCATGTGGGTTGGATGGTAACGAAATGGCTGATACACTGGCTAAACGTTCCCTTAGGCAGCCATCAATTGATGTGGCGGTTGAGTTAAGCAAATCTGAAATCAAGCCTATTATCAAGAGTCACGTGTTTGTCCTTTGGCATGAATTTTGGAGCCATTGTGATACTGGACGGCATCTCTATCACATACGGGGTAGTGTCGGTCCTTGCAGATCCATGGGCAGGAACGCGGTGGAGGAAAGGGCCTTTGCTCGCATGAGGATTGGTCACTGAATAGGATAGGCAAACATCCGACCGGTCTGTGTAATCACTGTCAGGTTCCAGAGACTGTCGAGCATGTGCTGATTCGCTGTGCGGCCTATGAAAGAAAAAGGACCGGGTTGGCCTTGTGGTTTCGGAATAATGGGCGGGAGTTCAATCGGCGGAACGTTCTTACATTCCAGTCACAGGGTTTGTGTGAGTTGTTGTTGTTGTTGTTGTTGTTTTATGGCGGTTGGCATCCGAGTGTTGCATTACCGCCAGACTTTATTCCTTAGACTGTTGTTGCTGTTGTTATTGTTTTATGGCAGTCGACAGCCGAGTGTCGCATTACCGCCAGACTTTATTCCCCAGACTTTGTCGTAGTCCTAAAAGTTGTTCTTCCAGTGCTTTGACCTCCAGTGCTTTGACAAAGCCCAAGAGGTCATGAGATGCCTTTGTTATTGTATCCTATAGAAGTTCTTCCTCCCCTCAGACTTTGTCGTAGTCCTTAAAAAATCTTATTCCATTGCTTTGGAAGTACAAAGCCCATGAGGTCATGGGACGTCTTTGTCGTTTTATCCTTTAGAAGTCCTTCTTCCATCACTCTGTCGTTTCTAGGCCCATGAAGTCAAAGCGCGTTAGAACATCCTCTTGCTCCTCATCCTCGGCTCAGTCTCCAACACCCCCCACCTCTATAAACGTTTACCCAGCCCTGTGCTACATAAGTAAGCAACCACAGCCTGACACAAACCCTGAAAGGATCAGGATCATTGCTAAAGCTGCAGGGAGATTCCTTGGAACAAAGGAGCTTGATTGGGCAGATATAGGAAACAGGCTAAAGGCGCTAAATGGGAGTCGGAGTGATGGGGGTCTGCTTTTGGGGAGTCAGAGTGATCAGAGTGACGAGGTGGGGGTGGTCTCCTGTCCTCGTCCAGTCTCGTAGACGCACGGCTACCAAGCAGCGACATCAGTGGAAATATTAAAGCCTATAGAATGAAGCCTAAAGAATAAAGCTGTACGGTGGAAGCACCGAACGTCAAAGAAGGAGAGGAATGCCAACCGCCATAAAACAACAACAACAACAACAACAACAACAACGGAAAAGTCTGAGGAATAAAGTCTGGCGGTAATGCAACACTCGGATGCCAACCGCCATAAAACAACAACAACAACAACAACAACAGACACAAACCCTGTGACTGGATCGCCAGAACGTTCCGCAGATTGAACTCCCGCCCATTATTCCGAAACCACAAGGCCAACCCGGCCCTGTCTCTATCATAAGCCTCACAGCAAATCAGCACATGCTCGACAGTCTCTGGCACCCGGCAGTGACCACACAGACCGGTCGGATGTTTGCCTATCCTACTCAGTGACCAATTGAGTCCAGTATGGCCAATCCTCATGCGGGCGAAGGCCCTTTCCTCCCACGCGTTCCTGCCCATAGACCCGCAAGGACCCACACTACCCTGTATGCGATAGAGATGCCGTCCAGTAACACAGTGGCTCCAAAATTTCTGCCAAAGGCCGACCACATGACTCTTGATAACGGGCTTGATTTCAGATTTGCTTAACTCAACCGCCACATCAATTGATGGCCGCCTAAGGGAACGTTTAGCCAGTGTATCAGCCATTTCGTTACCATCCACCCCCACATGCGCAGGGACCCAAATGAAGGAAATCCTCACATCCTTCCTGGACAGGGAGAGCATCAGACAGAAGATGCCATTCAACACATCCTGTCTGCAATCCGATTTCCCAGATTTAATGCTTTGCAATGCAGAAAGGCTGGTTTGGTTTGTGTGAGGCTGTAGCTGCTTACTTATATAGCACAGGGTTGGGTAAACGTTTATAGAGTTGGGGTGTGTTGGAGACTGTGCCGAGGATGAGGAGCAAGTGGATGTTCTAACGTGCTTTGAACTCATGGTGTTGTAACTATTTATGTGTCTATGCATTAATTTGTTGTTGTTGTTGTTGTTGTTGTTTTATGGCGTTGTGAGTTCCGAAAATGGCATAGTGCAATTTATTATTTATGTTACATTTATTTTGAAATACCGCTACATCTTATTTTGAAGAGTAAAAACCCGGATGTGAAATGTGTGTCGTCCGCCATCTTGACTAAAAAAAAAGGGTACGAAAATAAGTTCGGTGCTGCGTTGCAGCCGTTCAATAATAAACGGTAACCCGCAGGTTACAACAAAGACGATCGCCTCTGTCATCACTGGGAAGACGTTCACTCCATTACACATGGGCTTTGAAACGCCAAAGTGATGGAAGAAGAACTTCTAAAGAATACAACAACAAAGACATATCATGACCTTATGGGCTTTGTAACACCAAAGCAATGGAAGGACTACTTTTACGGACTACGACAGTCTGAGGACTACGAAAAGTCTGAGGAATAAAGTCTGGCGGTAATGCAACAATTGGATGCCAACCGCCATAAAACAACAACAACAACAACAACAACAACAACAACAACATCTCATGAACTCATAGGCTTTGAAACACCAAAAAGAACACCAAGAACACCAAGAACTTCTAAGGAATACTACAAAGTCTGAAGAATAAAGTCTGGCGGTAATGCAACGCTTGGATGCCACCCGCCATAAAACATGGAAGAAGGATGAGGAGCAAGAGGATGTTCTAACGCGCTTTGACTTCATGGGCCTAGAAACACCAAAGTGATGGAAGAAGGACTTCTAAAGGATAAAACGACAAAGACGTCCCATGACCTCATGGGCTTTGTAAAACAACAAAGACGTCCCATGACCTCATGGGCTTTGTACTTCCAAAGCACCGAACGTTGTTGTTGTTGTTGTTGTTTTATGGCGGTTGGCATCCGAGTGTTGCATTACCGCCAGACTTTATTCCTCAGACGTTTCGTAGTCCTCAGACTCTGTCGTAGTCCGTAAAAGTACTCCTCCCATCGCTTTGGCGTTACAAAGCCCATGAGGTCATGATGTGTTTTTGTGACTAGAATAGTTGTTGTGTCAGAGACCAACCGGCTTTATTCCAGGGAGACTCTTCTTCACCTTCCTCGCCCTCTTTGACGTTCGGTGCTTTGGAAGTACAAAGCCCATGAGATCATGGGACGTCTTTGTTGTTTTACAAAGCCCATGAGGTCATGGGACGTCTTTGTCGTTTTATCCTTTAGAAGTCCTTCTTCCATCACTTTGGCGTTTCTAGGCCCATGAAGTCCAAGCGCGTTAGAACATCCTCTTGCTCCTCATCCTCGGCTCAGTCTCCAACACCCCCCACCTCTATAAACGTTTACCCAGCCCTGTGCTACATAAGTAAGCAACCACAGCCTGACACAAACCCTGTGACTGGATCGCCAGAACGTTCCGCAGATTGAACTCCCGCCCATTATTCCGAAACCACAAGGCCAACCCGGCCCTTTCCCTATCATAAGCCTCACAGCAAATCAGCACATGCTCCACAGTCTCTGGCACCCGACAGTGACCACACAGACCGGTCGGATGTTTGCCTATCCTACTCAGTGACCAATTGAGTCCAGTATGGCCAATCCTCATGCGGGCGAAGGCCCTTTCCTCCCACGCGTTCCTGCCCATAGACCCGCAAGGACCCACACTACCCTGTATGTGATAGAGATGCCGTCCAGTAACACAGTGGCTCCAAAATTCCTGCCAAAGGCCGACCACATGACTCTTGATAACAGGCTTGATTTCAGATTTGCTTAACTCAACCGCCACATCAATTGATGGCCGCCGAAGGGAACGTTTAGCCAGTGCATCAGCCATTTCGTTACCATCCACCCCCACATGCGCAGGGACCCAAATGAAGGAAACCCTCACATCCTTCCTGGACAGGGAGAGCATCAGACAGAAGATGCCATTCAACACATCCTGTCTGCAATCCGATTTCCCAGATTTAATGCTTTGCAATGCAGAAAGGCTGTCAGAGGCCACCACAATGCCGCAACACTGCAAAGCAGATTCCGCCCATTCCAACGCCAACCGTATCGCTATAAGTTCCGACGTGAAAACAGAAAGGCGATCTGTCAACCTCTTCTTGACCGCTAGCCCCAGGTCAGGCACAAAATAAGCGGCGCCAGTACGCCCACTCTCAGGATCCCTAGACCCGTCGGTATAAATAAACACATCACCTGAGTGCTTATCGATGAGCGCTTGAACGGCAAACTGCGGTGCCCTCCCAGCGACTCCTCTAAGCTTGCCATGCAAGCTAACATCAACAGGAGCCGGGACAAACTTCCACGGAGCTATAGCAGACAAAGCCACCGACGGGCTCACACGCAGATCACCAACCCCCGCAAGCCGCGCCTTCGCATTTCCTACCTGGCTGAAAATCATACCGCCAGCCTCACTCTGCCCCCCATCAACCCTGAGAAAGTCCCTCACCGGGTGAGAGCTCGTATGACCTTGCACATTCACCCAGTAAGCCAACAGAAGTTCTAGCCTCCGGAGCCGTAACGGCAATTCCCCCAACTCAACCTGCAGCGCCGAGACAGGGGAGGTCCTAAAAGCCCTACAGCAGATGCGCAAGGCCTGGGCTTGCTCCACATCAAGCTTCTTTAAGTTAGTCTCAGCCGCAGACATGTAGGCTATACAGCCATAATCAATAGCCGCCCTCATGACGGCCCGATAAATACTCAGGAGCGACCTTCTGCTGGCCCCCCAGTCCTGGCCGGATAGACAACGAAGCAAGTTATTCACCCTTTTGCATTTACCACTGACCTCATCAATGTGCCGACGCCAACTAAGCCTCTCGTCAAAGGTGACCCCCAAGAACCTCACCTCCCTGACCTGTTCGAGCACCTGCCCATGCAGTCGAAGGGAGACGTCCCTATGTCCATTGAAGAAACAGATCACTTGAGACTTCCGTACGGACAGTTTAAACCCCCACTTCAGGGTCCACTGCTCCACCTGCTGTATTGCCCTTTGCAGTTTCGCCTCGTAAAACCGGAGATTCCTCCCTCTCACCCATAGAGCGCCATCCTCAGACTCTGTCGTAGTCCGTAAAAGTACTCCTCCCATTGCTTTGGTGTTACAAAGCCCATGAGGTCATGATATGTCTTTGTGACTAGAATAGTTGTTGTGTCAGAGACCAACCGGCTTTATTCCAGGGAGACTCTTCTTCATCTTCCTCTCCCTCTTTGAATAAAGTCTGGCGGTAATGCAACATTTGGATGCCGACCGCCATAAAACAACAACAACAACAACAACAACAACAACAACAACACAACAACGAACAATACCTCGTGCACTTGGATGCCAACTACCATAAAAAACTACAACGACAACAGTTTGGATATTACGGCAACATAGAGGAACGCCTCGGTCCGTATGACGGGGAAGAAGAAGAGGAAGCGTGACCTGGTCGGTGACAATATGAACAGCGGGGAGGACTCCCCTGGAGCCACTGATCCTGTGCAGCGTAGGGCGTCTTCTTGCTCGTCTATGGAGGGCTCTCTCAGTGAGGACCAGGGCGGGGGGGTTGCAGATGTCGGTGATGTGAGTTCAGAGTGTAAGGTGTTCATAAAGCTCGCGCAGGATAATGCGTCCTTTAAGGGGTGGGATCCGATGGCGTTGACAAGGAGCCTGACTGTAGCTGTGGGAGTGGTCAAGCATGCGAGTGTCCTTAGGGATGGCTCGCTGCTGGTTGTGTGCAAGGACGTGGCTCAGCAAAGGAAGGCGATTGAAGCTAAGTGTCTGGGTGGGAAGGACATTCTTGTGTCTGATGCTGTAAGAGGCACGGTCAGGGGAGTTATAGTAGGCGTCCCTACGACGACATCTGTGGATGACATAAAGGAGAATTTGACTGGAGCTAAGGTGGTGGATGCTAGGCGGTTGAAGATGACCCGGGATGGGGTAAGGTGTGACAGCCTGTCGATAATGATTAGATTTGAAGGTGGGATCCTGCCTCGTGTGGTGTGCGTTGGGTACATGCGCTATGGCGTACGCCCATATGTTCTGCCGCCCCTGCGTTGCTTCAAGTGCCAGCGCTTTGGGCATATTGCAGCGGTCTGTAGAGGGAAGCAGAAGTGTGGTAAATGTGCAGGAGACCACGAGTATGGGAAGTGTGACGACGGAGCAAAACTCAAGTGCTGTAACTGTGGGGGAGAGCATAGCTCTGCCTACGGGGGATGCGTGTTCAGCAAGAGGGCTGCGGAGGTGCAAAAAGTTAGAGCCTCTCAAGGCATATCCTACGCGGATGCGGTCAAGAAGGTGTCTGGTAGTCAGGTGAAGGTGGATGCAGTGCTGCTGGTGACCTAGGCGACAGGGGAGGGGGCAGCGTTGCCCGCGGCCAGGGGGAGGTCCCCATTGGGATCCCTGTGAGTGTGGCTTCCACGGGCAGAGGCCCTGTGGGTGCGGAGGATCTACTGGTTGTGAAGAGGAAAGATTTCTTCCTCTTTATGGTGGAAGTGATTAACTGTACTGGTCAAACCAAGAAGAGATCCGAAAAGACTAGGATCATCGCTAAGGCTGCAGGGAAGTACTTTGGAGCTGGGGGTCCCGAGTGGACGGAGATAGAGGATGCGCTGCGGGAAGGCACCCTGCCCCATTCTGGCAGTGGGAGTGGGGGGGCTCCCGATGCGCCCTCAGGTTCCGGGGGCTCATAATGGCGGTGGTTGTCTTGCAATGGAATGCGCGTAGTCTTCGTGCTAATGGCCAGGAATTTAAGCATTTTGTCTCTACCTTGTTGAACAAGCCTCACGTTATGTGCGTGCAGGAGACTTGGTTACAACCTAGGTGGGTTTTTGGGATACAAGGGTATGTGTGTGTTAGGAATGATAGGGAGCAGGGTAGAGGCGGAGGTGTGGCTGTGTTTGTCCGAGATGACCTAAATTACGTTGTTGTCAGTGTGAGTAAAGCGCCGGAGGCTCTGGCGGTGAGGGTCTGGCTGGGTGGTGAAGCTGTTACTGTGGTTAGCCTTTATAATCCGTGTGGTGAGTTAACGTTAGAGTCCTTACATAGTATCGGTAAGGATGTTCGGGGAAAGGCCATGTGGTGTGGGGATTTTAATGCGCATAGCGCTTTGTGGGGCGGTAGTGGTACCGATAGGTATGGGCAGGTGGTAGAGGGTTTTATCAATCAAAGGGAGTTGGTTTGTCTGAATGATGGGAGAGTGTCCCGCTATGATATGGGGACCGGTACGGAAAGTGCAATAGATCTTACGCTTGTGTCCAAGGAGTTAGCTGGTGTTTGTAGTTGGGAGGTTCTTGGTAATCTTTCTTTTGGTAGCGATCACTATCTAGTCCGCACCGAGATTGGCTTTGGGAGCTATGTGGTCAGGGGGACGAGGATCCAGAGGTGGCAGTTGGCAAGGGCGAACTGGGGGGCTTTCCTGAGGAAAGCTGATGATGGTTCTAGGGTTCTGCAGGAAGGAGGATTGACTCAGGTGGATGATCTCAATAGTGCAATTGTCTCGCTCATCACGCAGTCAGCGGTAGGCACAATTCCTAAGAGTGGTGGTAGTGGACATAGGAAGCGGGTGCCGTGGTGGAATGAAGCATGTGGTTATGCTGTTAGGGCGAGAAATGCGGCGTTTCGCCGGCTAAGGGTTACCCACACTGAGGGTGCCCTCATTGACTACAAGAGGGCCCGCGCTGTTGTGCGGAAAACTGTAAGAACGGCCAAGAGTGCCTGTTGGAGGCGGTATTGTTCCAAAATTGGGAGAGAAACGCGTCTCGGGGATGTTTGGCGGATGATTAAGCGGATGCATGGGGTTGAGCGCCGTCACGGGACCCCGGTCCTAATACAGAATGGTGTTGAAGCAGTCAGCGACGTTGACAAAGCTGAACTGTTGGCCAGCACCTTTGTGTCGGTGCACAGCTCTGACAATCTCTCACCTGCGGAAAGGCACTACAGGGAGAGTACTTTGGCCCAGAATTCTGAGCTGATTGGGCACCAGCCTTCGACTCAAGATGACCTTGACCTTCCGTTTAGTTTGTTTGAGCTAAGGAGAGCACTTTCTAAGGCGAAACAGACAGCCCCGGGTAAAGATGAGGTGTGCCATGACATGCTCTCTCATTTGACTGATGACACGCTTGGGCTAGTCCTGGGTCTTTTCAACCGTGTTTGGGATTCAGGTTGTGTTCTATCTGCGTGGAAACAGTCTACGGTGGTGCCGGTTCTGAAGCCGGGTAGGCCAGCGTCTGACCCTTCAAGTTATAGGCCGATTGCCTTGACGTCTCAGCTCGGGAAAACGATGGAGCGCATGGTTACCGAGCGGTTGGATTACTTCTTGGAGAGTCAGGGTTTGCTTCCCGCGCACCAGAGTGGTTTCCGTAGGGGCAGGAACACCATGGATTCCGTGTTGTGTTTGGAATCTGATATCCAGCTGGCCAGGGCTCAGAAAGAAAAGGTTATTGCGGTGCTCTTTGATGTGGAGAAGGCGTACGATATGGTTTGGAAGGATGGGCTCCTCATTAAGCTGCGGAAGTGTGGTGTGAAGGGTAAACTGTTTAACTGGGTCCAGAGCTTTCTGTCTGGCCGGCGTATTCAAACCAGAGTGGGCGCTGCTTACTCTGGGGTTTATGAGGTAGAGAATGGGATCCCGCAGGGGAGTGTGTGTAGCCCTATCTTGTTCAATGTTATGATTAAGGACATCTTTGACGACGTGGATGGGTCTGTTGGGAGGAGCCTTTATGCTGATGATGGCGCTCTATGGGTGAGAGGGAGGAATCTCCGGTTTTCCAAGGCGAAACTGCAAAGGGCAATACAGCAGGTGGAGCAGTGGACCCTGAAGTGGGGGTTTAAACTGTCCGTACGGAAGTCTCAAGTGATCTGTTTCTTCAATGGGCATAGGGACGTCTCCCTTCGACTGCATGGGCAGGTGCTCGAACAGGTCAGGGAGGTGAGGTTCTTGGGGGTCACCTTTGACGAGAGGCTTAGTTGGCGTCAGCACATTGATGAGGTCAGTGGTAAATGCAAAAGGGTGAATAACTTGCTTCGTTGTCTATCCGGCCAGGACTGGGGGGCCAGCAGAAGGTCGCTCCTGGGTATTTATCGGGTCGTCATGAGGGCGGCTATTGATTATGGCTGTATAGCCTACATGTCTGCGGCTGAGACTAACTTAAAGAAGCTTGATGTGGAGCAAGCCCAGGCCTTGCGCATCTGCTGTAGGGCTTTTAGGACCTCCCCTGTCTCGGCGCTGCAGGTTGAGTTGGGGGAATTGCCGCTACGGCTCCGGAGGCTAGAACTTCTGTTGGCTTACTGGGTGAATGTGCAAGGTCATACGAGCTCTCACCCGGTGAGGGACTTTCTCAGGGTTGATGGGGGGCAGAATGAGGCTGGCAGTGTGGTTTTTAGCCAGGTAGGAAATGCGAAGGCGCGGCTTGAGGGGGTTGGTGATCTGCGTGTGAGCCTGTCGGTGGCTTTGTCTGCTATAGCTCCGTGGAAGTTTGTCCCGGCTCCTGTTGATGTTAGCTTGCATGGCAAGCTTAGAGGAGTCGCTGGGAGGGCACCGCAGTTTGCCGTTCAAGCGCTCATCGATAAGCACTCAGGTGATGTGTTTATTTATACCGACGGGTCTAGGGATCCTGAGAGTGGGCGTACTGGCGCCGCTTATTTTGTGCCTGACCTGGGGCTGGCGGTCAAGAAGAGGTTGACAGATCGCCTTTCTGTTTTCACGTCGGAACTCATAGAGATACGGTTGGCATTGGAATGGGCGGAATCTGCTTTGCAGTGTTGCGGCATTGTGGTGGCCTCTGACAGCCTTTCTGCATTGCAAAGCATTAAATCTGGGAAATCGGATTGCAGACAGGATGTGTTGAATGGCATCTTCTGTCTGATGCTCTCCCTGTCCAGGAAGGATGTGAATCAATTGATGTGGCGGTTGAGTTAAGCAAATCTGAAATCAAGCCCGTTATCAAGAGTCATGTGGTCGGCCTTTGGCAGGAATTTTGGAGCCATTGTGTTACTGGACGGCATCTCTATCACATACAGGGTAGTGTGGGTCCTTGCGGGTCTATGGGCAGGAACGCGTGGGAGGAAAGGGCCTTCGCCCGCATGAGGATTGGCCATACTGGACTCAATTGGTCACTGAATAGGATAGGCAAACATCCGACCGGTCTGTGTGGTCACTGCCGGGTGCCAGAGACTGTCGAGCATGTGCTGATTTGCTGTGAGGCTTATGATAGAGACAGGGCCGGGTTGGCCTTGTGGTTTCGGAATAATGGGCGGGAGTTCAATCTGCGGAACGTTCTGGCGATCCAGTCACAGGGTTTGTGTCAGGCTGTGGTTGCTTACTTATATAGCACAGGGCTGAGTAAACACACAACTTCTATAGGGTACAATAACAAAGGCATGTCTGGCGGTAATGCAACACTCAGATGCCAGCCGCCATAAAGCAACAACAACAACAACAACTCATGACCTCTTGGGCTTTGTCAAAGCACTGGAAGTCAAAGCACTGGAAGAGGAACTTTTAGGACTACGACAAAGTCTAAGGAATAAAGTTTGGCGGTAATGTGACACTCGGCTGCCGACTGCCATAAAACAACAACAACAAGAAGAGCTAGTCTCCGGTCTGGAGAGACTGGAGATGGCGGAGGAGAGTGGATCGGTGGTCGAAGACGTTCTGGACGGCGTGGAGGAGCAGCCTTTTCTGGCTGCACGTGCCCGGAAACGTAAAAAGTCCCTTAGCTCGTCCGAGGGTTCTGAGAATGAGCAGCAGGATGAGGCTGAAGCAATTGATATCCGGAGTGAGAGCAGAGACTGTAAGGTGATCATAAAGCTTGCACAGGATAGTGCATCCTTTAAGGAGTGGAATTCAGTGGCATTGTCAAAGAGCCTAACTGTAGCTGTGGGAGTGATCAAGAGTGCGAGTGTCCTTAGAGATGGCTCGCTGCTGGTCGTGTGCAAGGACGCGGCTCAGCAACGAAATGCGATTGGAACTAAACGTCTGGGTGGAAAGGACATTCTTGTGTCTGATGATGAAAGAAACACGGTCAGAGGAGTTATCGTAGGTGTCCCTACGGCGACGTCTGTGGATGAAGTTAAGGAGAATTTGACTGGAGCTACGGTGGTGGACGCTAGGCGGTTGAAGGTGACCCGGTCTGGGGTAAGATGTGACAGCTTGTCGGTAATGGTAACACTTGAAGGGAGGTGCCTGCCTAGTAAGGTGTTCATTGGGTTCATGTGCCATGACGTTAGGCCATATGTTCCACCACCCCTGCGTTGCTTTAAGTGCCAGCGCTTTGGGCATATTGCAGCGGTCTGTAGAGGGAGGCAAAGATGTGGTAAATGTGCAGGAGATCACGAGTATGGGAAGTGTGACGTGGGAGCAAAACTGAAGTGCTGTAACTGTGGGGAAGAACATAGCTCTGCCTATGGGTGATGCAGGTTTAGCAAAAAGAGCTGCTGAGGTGCAGAAAATAAAGGTCTCTCAAGGTATATCCTATGCAGATGCAGTCAAGAAAGTTTCAAGTAACGAGTTTAGAGTAAATACAGAGAGAGGAGCCAGCGCTGCTCCCAGCCAGGGCGAAATGAGAAAGGCCAGCGTGGCTCCCAAGAAGTGTGAAGGTTTCAAGAGTGGAGGTCCCAAGTGTGCAGGTTCCAGAATTAATGAGAATACCCTGGTTGTGGATAGAGAGGATTTTGTACTCTTTATGGTGGATGTTGTAAACTGTGCTGCTCAGACTCAAAGCAGAACTGAAAGGATCAGGATCATTGCTAAAGCTGCAGGGAGATTCCTTGGAACAAAGGAGCTTGATTGGGCAGATATAGAAAACAGGCTAAAGGCGCTAAATGGGAGTCGGAGTGATGGGGGTCTGCTTTTGGGGAGTCAGAGTGATCAGAGTGACGAGATGGGGGTGGGGGTGGTCTCCTGTCCTCGTCCAGTCTCGTAGACGCACGGCTACCAAGCAGCGACATCAGTGGAAATATTAAAGCCTATAGAATGAAGCCTAAAGAATAAAGCTGTACGGTGGAAGCACCGAACGTCAAAGAAGGAGAGGAAGATGAAGAAGAGTCTCCCTGGAATAAAGCCGGTTGGTCTCTGAAACAACAACAACTATTCTAGTCACAAAGACATATCATGACCTCATGGGCTTTGTAACACCAAAGCAATGGAAGGAGTTCTTTTACGGACTACGACAATCTGAGGACTACGAAAAGTCTGAGGAATAAAGTCTGGCGGTAATGCAACAGTTGGATGCCAACCGCCATAAAACAACAACAACAACAACAACAACAACATTTATAGAGGTGGGGGGTGTTGGAGACTGAGCCGAGGATGAGGAGCAAGAGGATGTTCTAACGCGCTTTGACTTCATGGGCCTAGAAACGACAGAGTGATGGAAGAAGGACTTCTAAAGGATAAAACAACAAAGACGTCCCATGACCTCATGGGCTTTGTAAAACAACAAAGACGCCCCATGACTGGAAGTCAGGGCACTGGAAGAGGAACAACAACAACTACGACGGAGTCTGCATCTCATGACTTCTTGGGCTTTGTCAAAGCACTGGAAGACAAAACTGTGAGGAGACCTTGCTCAACACCCGGTCTGGAGAGACGGGAGATGGCGGAGGAGAGTGGATCGGGGATGGAAGACGTTCTGGACGGCGTGGAGGAGCAGCCTTTTCTGCCTGCACGTGCCCGGAAACGTAAAAAGTCCCTTAGCTCGTCCGAGGGTTCTGGGAATGAGCAGCAGGATGAGGCTGAAGCTATTGATGTCCGGGGTGAGAGCAGAGACTGTAAGGTGATCATAAAGCTTGCACAGGATAGTGCATCCTTTAAGGAGTGGAATTCAGTGGCATTGTCAAAGAGCCTAACTGTAGCTGTGGGAGTGATCAAGAGTGCGAGTGTCCTTAGAGATGGCTCGCTGCTGGTCGTGTGCAAGGACGCGGCTCAGCAACGGAAGGCGATTGGAACTAAACGTCTGGGTGGAAAGGACATTCTTGTGTCTAATGCTGAAAGAAACACGGTCAGAGGAGTTATCATAGGTGTCCCTACGGCGACGTCTGTGGATGAAGTTAAGGAGAATTTGACGGGAGTTACTGTGGTGGACGCTAGGCGTTTGAAGGTGACCCGGTTTGGGGTAAGATGTGACAGCTTGTCGGTAATGGTAACACTTGAAGGGAGGTGCCTGCCTAGTAAGGTGTTCATTGGGTACATGTGCTATAGCGTCAGGCCATATGTTCCGCCGCCCCTGCGTTGCTTTAAGTGCCAGCGCTTTGGGCATATTGCAGCGGTCTGTAGAGGGAGGCAAAGGTGTGGTAAATGTGCAGGAGATCATGAGTATGGGAAGTGTGACGTGGGTGCAAAACTGAAGTGCTGTAACTGTGGGGAAGAACATAGCTCTGCCTACGGGGGATGCAGGTTTAGCAAAAGAGCTGCTGAGGTGCAGAAAATAAAGGTCTCTCAAGGTATATCCTATGCAGATGCAGTCAAGAAAGTTTCAAGTAACGAGTTTAGAGTAAATACAGAGAGAGGAGCCAGCGCTGCTCCCAGCCAGGGCGAAATGAGAGAGGCCAGCGTGGCTCCCAAGAAGTGTGAAGGTTTCAAGAGTGGAGGTCCCATGTGTGCAGGTTCCAGAATTAATGAGAATACCCTGGTTGTGGATAGAGAGGATTTTGTACTCTTTATGGTGGATGTTGTAAACTGTGCTGCTCAGACTCAAAGCAGAACTGAAAGGATCAGGATCATTGCTAAAGCTGCAGGGAGATTCCTTGGAACAAAGGAGCTTGATTGGGCAGATATAGAAAACAGGCTAAAGGCGCTAAATGGGAGTCGGAGTGATGGGGGTCTGCTTGTGGGGAGTCAGAGTGATCAGAGTGACGAGATGGGGGTGGGGGTGGTCTCCTGTCCTCGCCCAGTCTCGTAGACGCACGGCTACCAAGCGGCGACATCAGTGGACATATTAAAGCCTATAGAATGAAGCCTGAAGAATAAAGCTGTACGGTGGAAGCACCGAACGTCAAAGAAGGAGAGGAAGATGAAGAAGAGTCTCCCTGGAATAAAGCCGGTCACAAAGACATATCATGACCTCATGGGCTTTGTAACACCAAAGCAATGGAAGGAGTACTTTTACGGACTACGACAGAGTCTGAGGACTACGACGACAGAGTCTGAGGACTACGACAAAGTCTGAGGAATAAAGTCTGGCGGTAATGCAACACTTGGATGCCAACCGCCATAAAACAACAACAACAACAACAACTACGACAAAAGTCTAGGGAATAAAGTCTGGCGGTAATGCGACACTCGGCCTTCGACTGCCATAAAACAATAACAACAACAGCAACAACAGTCTAAGGAATAAAGTCTGGTGGTAATGCAACACTCGGATGCCAACCGCCATAAAACAACAACAACAACAACAACAACAACAGGTACAGCCCCTTTCATGGACGTGCACCCTAATTCAAGTGCTCCATGACCAATGTACAATCAAACACACAGAAGTAATAATAATTTAGCAGTGTATTGTACCATCACAATTAAATATTACATAATAAATTAGATGAGTTACATTAACATACGCACAGTCTCTTTTTGTCTGTTTCTTGGAGATTATGCCATGCTGCTGCTTTGGTGATTCTTCTCTTGTGAGTAAATGTGGTTGTTTACTTCCTTATTAGCGACCGGCCTTCTTGTCTGCTTTTGTTCCGGGGTCATACGTCAACAGGGGCCGTGGAGCATGCACACAAGCCTTGTCCAGTTCCAGTGCGATTAAGGCGTATACATGCCACGAGGAAACCGAACACAATCGTATAATCTGGGTGTCTCAATCGGAGATTTTGAACGCCGATTTCTATCAGAGAGAGTTTACATGCACACGAAGATGTCTAATTGTATCGGATTAAAGCAATGATTTGTTTTTTTTCATTTGCATGTAAACCCACTGACTAACTCCAGCAAGTTGCGCTTTTGCATTTCCTACACAGCTAAAACCCCCATTGTCAACCTCATACTGTCCCCCATCTTCTCTGAGAAATCCCCTCACTGGGTGTGTGATTGTATGACTCTGCACATTTACCCAGTAAGCTGTTTTGACCTTCGGGTCCGTAACGGCAATTCTCCCAATTCAAGCTGCAGTGCAGAGACGGGGGATCCTAAAAGGCTTACAGCAGCATACGGAAGGCTTGGGCTTGCTCCACATAAAGTTTCTTTAAGTTAGTCTCAGCGGCAGACATGTAAGCAATACAGCCATAATCAATAGTTGCCCTCATGATAGCCCGATAAATATTCAGGAGTAACCTTCTGCTAGCTCCCCAGTACTGGCTGGATAGACAACGCAGACGATTATTCATCTTTTTGCATTTATCACTGACCTTATCAATGTGTTATTGCCAACTAAGCCTCTCGTCAAAGATGTCTCTCAAGAATCTCACTTCCATGACCTGTTCAAGTACTTGCCCATGCAGTTTAAGGGAGACGTTCCTATGCCCATTGAAGAAACAAATCAATTGAGATTTCTGTGCACCATCGTCGGAATAAAGGCTCCTTCCAACAGATTGATCCACATCTTTAAATATGTCATTAATCATGATATTGTACAAGATAAGGCTGCACACACTTCCTTGTGGAATTCCATTTTCTACCCTATACATTTCAGAGTAAGCTGCACCCACTCTGGTTTGAATACACCGGCCAGACAAGAAACTCCTTTCCCTTCACGCCACACTTACGCAACTTGATGAGGAGCCCATCCTTCCAAACCATATCGTACACTTTCTCCACATCACAGACTACTGCAATAACATTTTCTCTTCGAGTCCTAGCCAGTTGGATATCAGATTCCAAACATAACACAGAATCCATGGTATTTCTGCCCTTGCGGAAGCCATTCTGGTGCATGGAAAGCAAACTCTGCTTTAACCAAGAAATAATCCAATTGCTCGGTAACCATGCGCTCCATGGTTTTCCCTTGCTGCGACGTCAAAAGTAATCGGCCTATAGCTTGATGGGTCAGACGGGGGTTTACCTGGCTTCAGGATCGCTACCACAATAGATTGTTTCCATGCTAATGGATACATCCTGAATCCCAGATGCGATTGAATAGACCTAAAATTAGACCAAGCGTGTCATCAGTTAAATTAGAGAGCATAGAACATCTCATCTTTACCTGGAGTCCTTTGCCTCATCTTTGAAAGCGCACTACTTGAACAAACTGAAAGGGAGGTCAAGATCATCTTAAGTCAAAGGCAGGTGCCTAATCAGTTCATTCTGCGCCAGAGTATTATCTCTACTTTGCTTTGCCGCAGAGGGGGATTGTCATAGCTGTGCACCGACACAAAAGTACTGGCCAACAGTTCAGCTTTGCCAATTTCGCTTCAACACCATTCTTTATTAGAACTGGAATCCCCTGACAACGCTTAACTCCATTCATACGCTTAATCATCCCCCAGACATCACCGAGTCACTTTTCTCTTCCAATTTTGGAAAAGTACTGCTTCTAAAAGGTTCTCTTGGCCGTTCTTACAGTTAGTCGCACAACTGCATGAGCTTTCTTGTATTCAATGAGGGCATCCATAGTGTGAAGAACCATAACCTTCTCAAACGCTTTATTTCTTGCCCTAATAGCTTTACCACGTGCTTCATTCCACCACAGCACTTGCTTCTTATGACCACCACCTTCACTCTTCGGAATCGACCATGTGATGAGTGAGACTATAGCACTATTTAGTCCATCCACCTGAGTCAACCATGGGCGAAGCCAGGCCCTGGCTTTGGGGCTTGAGCCCCGGATCTTTGTCCAAAAGCCCCGGATCTTTTTATCTTTTAAAAATGCATCATGACTTCACTAATGCTCTTTACCGTTTCATTTGTTATTTTTGTTGAACTGATGTATGATTGGCTGCAAGTAGAAAGTGGGCGGGAGCGTAGAAAGTGCGCAGTGTTTATAGCACGTCACGCAATCTGACCAATTTGGCCTTTTCTATCATTTAACTGAGGTTTTGCAAAAAGTGAAGGGCATAAATAAGAGCAGATCGACTGGAAAAAAGACATTCAGAACATGTGCTGAAAAACAAAGTTTATCTAATGTAGAATAGACAACAACAGCACATGATCGTTCAAACCATGAATTCATTGTGGTTGTCGGTGTAGCAGTGGCTCAGGTTTTATTCATCTACAAAGCTTAAGCAGAGAAACTACAGGACAAACAGCTCACTGAGGAAGGTGTCTGCTAAATAAAAGGTAAGACTGACTTTTACTATCTATAAAGATCACTGTAACTCTAAAACAGTCATTAATCAACAAATGGATGACTAGCCCAGACAGCAGAGTGTCGGTCTGTGGACGTCAGTGTTGTGAGTTCAAGCCCTGTCAGGGGCATGTTTTTCATATTGTTTTAAAGAACACCAAGATGTACAATTTCTTGAATAACTAAATATCTCCTCTGCTGTTCTGTTCAACATTTTTTGGAGGGAGGAGCTCTCTCAGAAGACAAAAAGTCTGTTTTTGCCTTTGGAGGGTTACTGTATGTAACTGCACTAAAACCACATCATATTGGCCAGAATGAACCCCCTCCCTTTCTTTTTGGGCTAAGCCCCGGATGTTTAGAATGTCTGGCTCCGCCTCTGGAGTCAACCCTCCCTCCTGCAAAACCATACAACTGCCATCAGCCTTCTTTTGGAAAGCCTCCCAGTCCGCACCTGCCAACTTCCACCTTTGGATCTTTTTCCCTCTGTCCACAAAGGTTTCAATGCCAATCTTAGTGCGTATGAGATAGTGGTCACTTCCAAGCGAAAAACTGCTAAGAACCTCCCAACTACTAATACCCGCTAACTCCTTGGACATAAGCGTGAGATCTATTGCACTCTTCGTATTGTTCACTATATTATAACGAGTTCCATGCCCATAATTCAGACAAACCAACTCCCTTTGATAAAGTCTTCCACCACCAACCCATTCCTATCTGTACTACTACTGCCCCATAAAGTGTTATGTGCTTTGAAATCTCCACACCAGATGGTCTTTCCTTGAACATGCTTGCCAATACATTTTAAAGGGTCTAATGTTAGCACACTGCACGGGTTATAAAGGTTAACCACAGTAACAGCATCATTACCAAACAGCCAAAGCTTCAAACGCTTTACTCACATTGACAACAGCGTAATTTAGGCCAATTCGAATAAACATAGCTCCACCTCCACCTCTACCCTGCTCCCTGTCATTCCTAACACTCACATATCCCTGTATTATAAAATCCCACCTAGGTTGTAACCAAGTCTCTTGTATACAAATAACATGAGGCTTGTTCAGCAAGGTAGAGACAAAATGCTTACATTCTTGGCCATTAGCAAGAAGACTTCGCGCATCCCATTGGAACACAACAACTGCCATTACAACCCCCCCCCGAACCTGACAGCAAACAGGGAGCCTCCCCACTCTGAAAGAGATACATCTCCATCCCGACTCCCATGCAGCGCGCCTTGATTCCCACACAGCGTGTTTTCTATCTCTGCCCACTCAGGACCTTTAGTTCCAAGGTATTTCCCTGCAGCCTTAGCGATGATCCTGGTCTTTTCAGATTTCTTATACATTTTACCAGTACATTTAATCATTTCTTCATAACCAAGATATCCTCAGCGCTCTCGGAGGCTCCACCCTCGGAGGCTCCACCCTCGGAGGCCCCACCCTCGGAGGCACCACACTTGGAGACCTCCTTGGGGACTTCCCCCTGGCTGTGAGCAACACTGGCTCCTCTCATTTCGCCTAGGCTGCGAGCAGCGCTGGCGTCCCTCACTGCATCCACTTTCACCTCCCTACCTGACACTTTCTTGACTGCATTCACATAAGATATGCCTTGAGAGACTTACATTTTTGCACCTCAGCAGCCCTTTTGCTAAACACGCATCTCCTGTAGGCAGAGCTATGTTCTTCCTCACAGTTACAGCACTTCAGTTTTGCTCCTTCGTCACACTTCCCATACTCGTGATCTCCTGCACATTTACCACACCTTTGCTTCCCTCTGCAGACCGCTGCTGTATGTCCAAACCACTGGCACTTGAAGCAACGCAGGGGCGGCGGAACATATGGCCTTACTTCATAGCTCATGTATCCAATGAACACCTTACTAGGAAGGCATTTCCCTTCAAGTTTCATCATTACCGACAGGCTGTCACATCTTTCTCCAAACCGGGTTGTTTTCAACCGCCTAGTATCCACAACCTTAGCTCCAGATAAAGGAGGGACGCCTGTGACAACTCCTCTGACGGTGTTTCTTTCCGCATCAGACACGAGAATGTTCTTTGACTTTTAATCTCAATCGCTTTCTTTCGCTGAGTAAACAATAAAGGGAGTAAATAATTATATTCACTTCCTTTTGAACAAGCAGTGTCATGTATGCATTACATATACAATTTATATTTAGTCAAGTTGGATTAAAATGCATTTGGGGGAAACACTACTTCAGTCTGAGTAACATATTTCTACAAGAACTGACAAATACTAGAAATTGTATACAACATTTGTCACTATTGGACTTACTTATACTCAAGTCAAAATTCTACTCTGCGAAGTATCTTTACTTTATAGTTACTCCAGTAAACGAATTACTAGCACTCTCCGACTCTATCCAAATTAAATCACTCAGTTATGTTCAGAGGGATCACAATAAAACGTATAAAACTCACATAAAGAATGTGAGTGTAAGTGCACTGCAAAACGTAAAATAAAGTAATGCAAAAACAAGCTTTCCATTCATTTTTTAATTAGTTTTTTCTCAAGTGCCTTAAGAACACACTTCAGCTTCAGATTATGCTTTTCATTGGATTTAGAATGTAACTGGAAAACCTGGACATCTAAAGTCAACTAAACTCAATTAAAAAAGGAAAAAGGAGAGAGAGAAAGAGAGAGACTTAGACTATCTTTAGACTTGACCAACTTCTTTGGCGTTTTATCCAAGTGTTACGTTACCGCCAGACTTTATTCTTTAGACTTTTATTTTTTTCTTTAGATTTTATTCTTTAGAACACAAGAGTTCAAAGCCCACGAGTTCAAAGCAAACGAGTTCCAAGCACATGAGTTCCAAGCTCAAGAGTTCCAAGCACATGAGGTCTTCTTCTTCCTCCTCCTAGGCGCTCCATGGCGGCCGGCATCCAAGTGCCACTCCAGCGCCACCCACTCTTCCTTCCTCTTCGGTGTGTCTCCCCATCATTGCTGCCGCCCCCCATGTCAGATTGTAGTGTACCACACCCTAACTCTGTAATCTTCCACTCAACCCTGTGTTATTATAGTAAGTAAGTACAGCCTTTAGACTTCTTCTATGGTGTTTTATGGCAGCTGGTATCCAAGTTGTTGTTGTTGTTGTTGTTGTTGTTTTATGGCGATTGGCATCCAATTGTTGCATTACCGCCAGACTTTATTCCTCAGACTTTTCGTAGTCCTCAGACTGTCGTAGTCCGTAAAATAACTCCTTCCATTGCTTTACCGCCACTCACTGTAGTTGTAGACTTTAGACTTTATTCTTTAGACTTTATTCTTCTTCTTTTGTGTTTTATGGCGGTTGGTATCCAAGTGTCACATTACAGCCAGACTTTATTCTTTAGTCTTTATTCTTTAGTAGACTCCTCCTTTAGACTAAATAAAGCAAAAAGAATAAAGTCTAAAGAATAAAGACTAAAGTCTAAGACGTCCAAACGCCAGAAGAGTCTCCCTGGAATAAAGCCGGTCGGTCTCTGAAAAGCACTGGAAGTCAAGGCACTGGAAGAAGAACTTTTAGGACTACGACAAAGTCTAAGGAATAAAGTCTGGCGGTAATGCAACACTCGGATGTCAACCGCCATAAAACAACAACAACAACAACAACAACAACAACAACTATTCTAGTCACAAAGACATATCATGACCTCATGGGCTTTGTAACAATGGAAGGAGTACTTTTACGGACTACGACAGAGTCTGAGGACTACGAAAAGTCTGAGGAATAAAGTCTGGCCGTAATGCAACAATTGGATGCCAACCGCCATAAAACAACAACAACAACAACAACATAAGAGTAAAGTCAGGAGAATAAAGTCTAACTGCAGCAGGTGGTGGTAATGTAACACTTGGATACCAACCCCCACAAAACACCAAAGAAGAAGAAGAAGATGGCCGCCACCCGCCATTAAAAGCAACAACAACAACACCAACTCAAAAAACTACCGCTTGACTTTTTACTCTTATAGATGACAGAAAAACTGCAGAATACGGAGAACAAAGCCATGGCCAAGATTGTGGAGTTGGAGAAACAGTTGATGCAAAAAAAAAAGGATCTTGAATCTTTAAAGGTCAGCATTACAACTATTACAACTGTATTCATCCCTCTTTATAAATTAACATGTGTATATAACATTATATTCATATCCATCACAGGGACGATGCAAAGAATCCTTTTCTCAAGTCCTTGTACTGAGGAAGGTATTGAAGGCGAAGGAGGCAAAGGAGGCAAAGGAGGCACAGGAGGCCATCCAGAGACAGTCAAAGCTGGAGAAGGAGATTCATGAATTAGAAAAGCAGGGCACCATCAAGATCCAGAAGAAAGGAGACGGCGACATATCCATCCTGGCTTCACCCTCGGGAGTGGCAGGAGGAGTGCCCGGGGGAGTCGTTGGGCCAAATACCACTGCACTCAGTCCCAACCATGTGGAGATCACAGGGGGCATGTTCGCTCCACCATCGCCCCCTCCGCCACCGCCAGTCAACGGCACATGTAGGTTTGAATTCAGTTAAAATGCAAAATGTCAAGTCAAAAGTACAAGTCATCTTGACCTGTTTACCACAATATTACTTACAAGGGGATTGGTCATAAATAATTGACATTCTGAGGACTATTTCAAGAAATACAAAAAATGATTTTACTCTCATCAAACAATTTTAAGTTACAAGCTAACACTGTATTCAAATTCTCCCTATGTACAAGGTCAGAATCAGAATCAGGTTCATTGCCATTTGTCAATGAACAAAATTGACAAACATAGGAACTTGTACTGGTGATTCGACACAACACAAACAACAAACATTGAACAATGAATACAAAACAATGGACAATGAATAGCTACCAGATATATCAAAAATTGGTAAGTAAAGTTAAAATAAGGTTAGAAATAGGCATGATATGTACATAATAAAATATGTAGTGCAATAAGAAGTGAACAGTGAAGTGCAAGGTGCTTAGGCAGCGTTCATGAGTCCAACGGCAGAGGGAAAGAAACTGTTCTTGTGACGAGAGGTTCTGGTCCGGATGGACCGTGGCCTCCTGCCTGAGGGGAGTGGCCTCCTGCCTGAGGGGAGTGGCTGCCTGCCTGAGGGGAGTGGCCTCCTGCCTGAGGAGGAGTGGCTCAAATAGTAAGGGTTGGCTGTGATCCGACCTGCACGTCCCAGAGCCCTGGAAACGTACAGGTCCTGTAGCGATGGAAGTCTGCAGCCGATCACCTTCTCAGCAGAGCACACAATGCGCTGTAGTCTCTGTTTGTCCCTGGCTGTGGCTCTGTCACTGCATTTAACAGATCAGTGTGTGGATGCAAAACAACTTTCTCCAGCTGAACTCAGACAAGACTGAAGTCATCATCTTTGACCCACAGAAACAAAGAGAAGCTAACACTTTCTCACCTCCAGAGTCTCTCTCTAAAACCTACAAATCAAGTTAGAAATCTGGGGGTAAAAATGGACTCAGACTTGAACTTTAACAGTCACGTCTAATCAATAACCTCAGCAAATTTGTATCTGCTATCTAAAAACATTGGCAAAATCAAAAGTATATTGTCTAAACCAGACTTGGAGAGATGTATCCATGAGTTTTTCTCCAGTAGATTAGACTACTATAACGGCCTGTTCACTGGCCTCTCCAAACGAGTTTGTACTCCAGCTGCAGTACATCCAGAACGCTGCTACAATTAGAATTAGAACGCCACAGGCTGGCAAGAGGCCCATTAGGTCTGTAATGCAGTGCGAAGGCAGTGCGAAGCTTTGCCCGTTTACAATGATAATGTTTAGTAGTTTCCAACTATTTATTAATATGCACGGGACGTGCATGAGTGGAGGAGTGCGTTAGTGAGTGTTTGGAAGTGGGCGAGCGCTCTGCACGGCCTTACAGACCTGGTAGGTCTTTTGCCAGCTTGTGGCATTCGGGCCTAATAAAGAGCCAAACAGCCGTTTTGAGCCTGGATTTGAACATTGTCAGTGTAGAGGCCTGTCTAACACCTTCAGGAAGACTGTTCCAGAGTTTTGCTCAAAAGAGTTGCTTTCAATTTTCATGTCTTGGTAAACAGACGTGATAAAACATGCAGATTTGACTCAATCCTCTCTTCTCTCTTGGACCACTATCGGTTGTCCCCCCATCAGCTCCTCCACCGCCGCCCCCTCCTCCTCCTCCACCGCCCCTACCTCCAGGACCAGGGATGTCCGCTCCACTGCCACCACCACCTCCACCGCCGCTACCTCCAGGACCAGGGATGTCCGCTCCACCGCCCCCACCTCCACCACCTCTTCCACCGCCCCTACCTCCAGGACCAGGGATGTCCGCTCCACTGCCCCCACCTCTGCCCGGGGCTGGTACTCCCACGGTCACTATGAACTCTGGCCTTCCAGGTAAGGAAAGTGCACATGACAGGTTTCCATGATTTACTCTTTATGACTAATTATGATGAAATAGAACCTGTAAATATTTATCATAGTTTTACATCGGTTAGGTGGCAGTTTCTGAAGAAAAATGGAAAAATAAAAGTTGAAAATTACGGGAAGTAGCACTGAGTTCTAAAACAAAATCCCTCTGTCTATGTCATAAATAGACATCATTATTTTTAAAATGCAGGGACAATTTACACACAACTGACACAATAATTTAACAAAATAAAGGTGTTATCAGGTTAGTTTAATATTAAATAAATTGAATAATAATATGATTGCCAGGTTACAATGTCACATCTGCTGCTCATGTCTAACCAGGACGTACAATTATAAGTGTCAAAAAATGTCAAACTCGGTCAAATTAGTCAAAATGTATATAGATATAATCACTATGTTTTAGTGAAATGTGTAACCTAACCTATCATATGCATTATATGGATATAAACAATGTTAGCAAGGCTTGATAAAGTTGTTTTCAGAATTAGACACACACATAAAATGTAATTTTTCTTTCTCTTTTTGTTCTTTGATATGCGTTCTAGGGTAACAACGTTGTTAAAGGGTGAATAGTGGATTTTTTGCGACAAATCAGTCTCAATTTAATTTTTTCAATTTTTATAATGCATACAAAGCAAGCAATAGATAAAATTATATATATCAGAATCAGAAAGGGTTTATTGCCATTGTCAAGAACAGAATTCACCAAACATAGGAACTTGTCCTGGTGATTCAGTGCAACATAAAACAATGAATAAGTCAAAAAGACAATTTAAATCTACTATGGGATGAAAATAACAATAAGCTACAAGATAAAAATAAGAATAAAACAAGAAATAGTCTTAATATGTACACAAATTTACAGTTGAATTTACATATGTAGAGCAGAAAGTGAACGGAGCAGTGAGTGATTAAATTATGATTAAAGTGACAGTGTTTAGAAGTGTTCATGAATCCAACGGCAGAGGGAAAGAAATTGTTCTCTTGGCGGGAGGTTCTGGTCCGGATGGACCGTAGCCTCCTCCCTGAGGGGAGTGGCCTCCTGCCTGAGGGGAGTGGCCTCCTGCCTGAGGGGAGTGTCTCAAATAGTCCATGTCCAGGGTGAGAAGGGTCGGCTCTGATCCGACCTGCACGTCCCAGAGCCCTGGAGACGTACAGGTCCTGCAGAGATGGAAGTCTGCAGCCGATCACCTTCTCAGCAGAGCACACGCGCTGTAGTCTCTGTTTGTCCCTGACTGTGGCTCCAGCATACCACACAGTGATGGAGGAGGTGAGGATGGACTCAATGATGGACGTGTAAAACTGCATCATCATTTGTGCAGCTGGAGGATGTACTTCCAGCTGCCGCAGGAAGTACATCCTCTGCGGTGAGCTCCCACTTGAGGTCCTGCACACCTGCAGGACGTGAGGTCCTGTCGATGTGCGCTTGTTCAGGCTCGTTCCCAGATATGAACACTGTTCTCCTGTTTGCGCATGCGTGGTTGCTATGCCGATGTGTGTTCAGCAAAGCTAGCAGCGAGTTCCTTCAGTGTAGCTCCAAACTTCGGACCCAAAGTACAAAAATGGCTGAGGGACGACAGAGAAGACTGTTCGAGCTGGCTCAGAAGATAAATCTTCGGGGACAAGAGATGCGATCCGGTCGCGCTAATAAACAAACACACGTGTAGCATTGGAGCTGTAGCGTGCTCATGCATGAGGTTTGATGGGAGGCGGCCTCTGGGCAAGAACAGGAGGGTGGGGCTAAGTGTGAGCATGCGCCTTAAAAAAATAACTAAGTCAGTGATTTCTCAAATAGGCAAAAAATCCTCCATTCAAGTTTTTGAAGCCTTTTCAATGTCACATTGTATCTCAGCTCTTGTCAAAGCACGCTGGAATTCAGACACTGAATTCAAGCGTCAATAAGTCTCTGACAACAATTATTTCTTCGCCATGCTGTTTTATGGGGTTTACAGTTTTCTCATTTGGTTTGGCTCTTTTATAAAAACTTTTTTATTCATTAGAGAAATAAAAAGACAAACTCATTGATGAGAATGAAAAAAACAAAAACAAATTATCTTAAAAGTCCAAAGTCCAACATTTTTCCAGTTGTTTTGTTGTAATGCAAATTTAGAATACCGTATTCAGAGTATTGTCTATAATACAAAACAAAATTCAAACCTGATACAAGAGTTAATAAATAAAAAGGAAAGAAACTTCAAGATAGGGGACAATATATGGTAATTTGACATGTGCTATTCTTCTTTAGGCACATTGTAGCACATTTCTTATACCATGTGGTTATTTACAATATCACCACTGCTTTATAAATAAAGAAGTTGATTTATTTTGTTTAATGTATTAAACATTAGAACGTTGTTTAGAAATAGACTGCAGAGAAAATGAAATGGAATTGGAAATATCCATATTTATAACATTTGAATACCAATACAAATGAGAAAAACAGTCACATTTAAAAACATTGCATGGTTCAATACGACACATTGCTGTGGTATTGTTTGTTTGTAGTGAAGTGTCACCGCCTTAACAGACACTTGCATGGCACGGTTCACGTCGTCATGCCTACTCCACAGAGTGACAGACATATCACAGAGCTAGAACCCTGTTTATCTTTTCCGTGACGGTTTTATTCTTCTGCATCTGCTGCTGTTCCTCTTGAGGCTGACGCGGCGCAATCGCACCCTGTGAACCATGTGACCACGAGTGACTTTAATCTCTGTCGCCGCCGCGTCAAGAAGGAAATCGTCACCTCATGTGCCGCATTACACCGCACGCTCCAGGCAAAGACAAACGTTTTTCACAGATTTTAGTTCAATGTCTGTCTACATCAACAACATGTCCATAAAGTCATGTGCCAATGCGTGTGACCAGCCCCACATTCCTCTGTTCCCTGCATGCCTGTGGATGTAGTGTGTCCAAATATGTAGCTACAGATACAGTAGCTATGGTCACACTAATATATATGTGTTTCCTGTTTAGCGGTGAAGATCAAGAAACCCATCAAGACCAAGTTCCGCATGCCTGTCTTCAACTGGGTGGCACTGAAGCCCAATCAGATCAATGGCACGGTCTTCAATGAGATAGACGATGAGAAGATACTTGAGGTACTAAAAATGTGGTTGCTAGATTATGGAAGGTAATATTAGTCATGAATATGTGGTCATAATTTAAATCCTGGTTATTTGGAACAATTAGCATTGGCTTATTGTTCAGTAAATAAAAGATACACAATATTTTTGTTCAATGTTTATCGTCAGTACATTTTAAAAGCAATAGTGGGGTACTTTTCTTAAAGATCCCACATGCTATTTTTCCTGTTTCGTAGTCTACCCTAAGGGTATATTTAATAATAAGTGTTGTGCAACACCCATAACATAATAGTTATGAAATATCACTCATACCTTGGACCCACTCACCAACCCCGAAATGCACAGAGCTTGGTTTGAGATTCACCCCCACCCCTGCGAAGAGCAATCCGCCTCTATCTATGTGCTGTCGTGACACATATTCATGTGCAATTACTGTCGTGATCACATGCAATGGTATTTATTTATGTATTTATTTGTCTATGGGAGTTTTTATTTATTTATAGATCTTCTACTGAAAGTGTTTTTCAGACTTCCTATAAGTGATCTGTTCTTCTGTACCAACCCGTGACGTAGTCTCTGCGAGAACGTGTGTCCCCCGCCCAACCCGTGACGTAGTCTCAGCAAGAACGTGTGTCCCCCGCCCAACCCGTGACGTAGTCTCAGCGAGAACGTGTGTCCCCCGCCCACCCCGTGACGTAGTCTCAGCGAGAACGTGTGTCCCCCGCCCAACCCGTGACATAGTCTCTGCGAGAACGTGTGTGTCCCGCCCAACCCGTGACATAGTCTCTGCGAGAACGTGTGTCCCCCGCCCAACCCGTGACGTAGTCTCAGCGAGAACGTGTGTGTCCCGCCCAACCCGTGACATAGTCTCTGCGAGAACGTGTGTCCCCCGCCCACCCCGTGACGTAGTCTCAGCGAGAACGTGTGTCCCCTGCCCAACCCGTGACGTAGTCTCTGCGAGAACGTGTGTCCCCCGCCCAACCCGTGATGTAGTCTCTGCGAGAACGTGTGTCCCCCGCCCAACCCGTGACGTAGTCTCAGCGAGAACGTGTGTCCTCCGCCCATCCCATGACGTAGTCTCAGCGAGAATGTGTGTGTCCCGCCCAACCCGTGACGTAGTCTCAGCGAGAACGTGTGTCCCCAACCCGTGACGTAGTCTCAGCGAGAACGTGTGTCCCCCGCCCACCCCGTGACGTAGTCTCAGCGAGAACGTGTGTCCCCCGCCCAACCCGTGACGTAGTCTCAGCGTGGAGACGGTGTATGTAAACACAGGCTGAGGGTCACTACACAGCAGCACACGGGAATTCCAAGTCATCAAAGAATAAAAGCAATAATCACATTTCAAGCACTTGCACAGTCATCATAATAAATGAAAAACATCACAAAACAATGTAATAACAAACTCCCCGTCAGGAAATGTGCTGAGTCGCACATGTACATCTAGTTTTAGTACTGTACTTACAGCTCTCGCCCTCCATCGTCTTCTTTATTGTGGCAATAGTGCCAGCACACAAATGTAACTTTGTTTTAAGTTCCACCCCACAAGTCCGAAGGTTCACAGCGCAGCAGGCTCTCCTGTCCAACGTGAAACTAACTTCGCCGCGGTGGCTCTCGTACATGCTGTCACGTACATGCTGTCTCCGTGTGGAGCAACCAATACATCCATGGGAGCAACAGTCTCCGCGATACCCCTCCCCCCCTCCCCCTTTCCCCCTCTGCGCGGAGGCGGGGGGAAGGGAGAGGGGAGTGGGGGAAGGAGGTAATAGTGATAATGTGAGTAGCACCCGTTTGTCTGCAGATCCGAGGAGGAGGATATAGAGTGTACTCTCGCTAAAAACTGCGCGAATCAATCAAAAAAACACTTTGGGCACGTATATGAAGCACCAATAGCACTGTAAGAAGGTTAAAAGCTCTGAAAAGTCAATTTAGCATGATATGGGACCTTTCATTTTTCTAACATTTCCACTGCAGAAGAATGATACATCTATGACTCTTTATTGATGCTATCTACTAGCATGTTTTTCTGTAGTAATATATTGCACCTTTAAAAAAATAATAAAATTAAAACAACAGCAAGCCAAACTCGGTTTTCACGCGAAACACGTTTTTCTCCATCTGACTGGTTCCTGTTACCCAAGATGCATTGTGACGAATAACTAGGTCTTCAAAATAAAATACAGGAAAACCAATCTGAGAGCAAATAATTATCTTAAACCCTTAACTGAAACACTTTTACTGAAGGCAGAACAATATATATATATATATTACAAGCCTATTTGGAACATTTATTACCTATGAAGCAATATACAAGTTAAGTTAACGATAAATGATTTTCAACTACACAATTTTTCTAATTGAGTGTAGCCATAATTACAATCACAAACTACATGTGATTAGTTGTGACACTGCCTCATAAAAACATTGATTATCCTTTATTATATAGGATCTGAACGTGGACGAGTTTGAGGAGATGTTCAAGACCAAAGGCCAGGGCCCTGCCCTCGATCCGAGCATGAGCAAACAGAGTGTCATCCAGAAGGGACCAAACAAGGCGACTCTGCTGAACTCCAACCGAGCCAAGAACCTGGGCATTGCCCTGAGGAAGGTGGGCAAGGTGCCAGAGGAGATCTGCAGAGCCATCCAACTGTAAGTCACTCAGAATATTAAGTGCTGTGGAGTGTCATGTTGGTTAAATACATCCGACTTATTCTTTTATTCTGATCAACCAACCTAAATAATAATGTAGCGCTGCAAAATTTATCACAATCGAATTGAATTGCAATTTTAATGATCTCAATAAGCTAATTGCTTTGAAACCTTTTCTTCCATGTTCAACTCCAGGACAAATTAAGTATTTACATCACCAATTTCTTTCAAATGTAAACTTAAGGTAAATGCAATGGCAATCAAAGTGCATGTCAGAATCAAGGGCAGCCAACAACACAGCTCTTTCATTTAAACATCCTCCCGCTAAATCAACCCTATTTCAACCCTACGACCAATTCATAACACAGATCAGAAAAAAGATTACTGTACTATAAATCGCTCCGGAGTATAATTAAAAAAATGGATTAGAGAAGAAAAAAACACATATAAGGGGGAAATATATTTGATGAAATCCAAGACCAAGAACAGACATTTCATCTTGAAATGCAATTTAAATTAATAACAGATGAGAGAACATGGTGAATAGGTGTACGTATGCTAACGCTAACACCTTCAGCTACATGACGCACAGACAACGAACTGTCATAAGTGTCTGGTATGCTAACGTAACATATTAACAGTTATTTAGATAGCATAAAGAACATGCTAACAAGTTTACCAATGCATCAGTTTTACCCCAAATCACTAAATCCACTGAATTATTCTTCCTCTGTGTCACAGGTTTGTTTGCAGCATGTGCAGTGCGTCACTACAAAACATTAGCGGTTCTAATATAAACAGTTGATTTAAACAAAACAGGAGCCAGTTAGCGGCACAACATGTCAGACGAATTAAAGATCATAAGTTACAATACTCAACATAATAGTGTTTCATTTGTTAATTTGGCCCATATTACTTAAACCTTCATTACAAAACTTAAATAGCTGCTCCGCTAACGGAATTCAATACAAATTAAGGCAGACATGTTAGCCGCGCAAAAAAGTACAAACTATTATAAAACTATTTCAAAAACAGAATGATGAGCAGTGAGTTGAGTAAATACTTTAGATGAACTATTTGTATAACTCACGAAAGAATCAGATTTAATCAAAAATAGAAGTAGTAGATGATAATGTGCCACGTTCGTCCAGACCAGATGCCAGCTGCCACAGCCACAGTGGGAGGAAGAACAAATAACTGCTTCAATGTTGGTAATAAACCACCGAATGACTCGAATGAGAGCTGCTGAGTCCAGATCAACCTCAGCTGCAACAACACGCCGCGAGAGGGAGACAGAGCAGGAAGCTACATGGATATTTCTGAATGGGAGCTTGTGAAATACGTAACCGGGGTTACATAGGCGCTCCGTAAACACCAAGAGCGCACCGCACGCACACCGGACAAGACACTGGGATAGAGCTGGAAAGGCACGATGAGTGGGGAAATGACAGGGAAGTTAGCACATGAGTTAGCACCGTCACACTCGGTGTCACTTCTAAACAACTCCCCAAACTCCGGAGCTAGAGGAAGTGCCCGATTCTTCTTCTGCATCGTCTAGAGCGTCGCTTTAGCTCCCTCCTGTGGTTGGCATGTGAAATGCGGTTGCCAGTGTGAAAATAACGAAAAATATTAGAACTAAGTCCCGGCCAAAACTATGTAAAAAGTGTGACTTAGAGTCCGGAAAAAACAATATAATAGTCAAAGACTATTTTCTGCCTTTTCTTTGACAATAGGATTGCTCTGCTCTATCATTCCACTCAATATGCTCTGTGCCTCCAGGTTTGACCTCAAGACCCTTCCCGTGGACTCCGTTGAGTGCCTGATGCGCTTCCAGCCCACAGAGCACGAGGTGACCATGTTCCAACAGTTCGAAAAGAAACGGAAACCCGTGGAGAGTCTGACGCACGAGGACCGCTTCATGATGCAGTTCAGTCAAATCGAGAGGCTCATGCAGAAGATGACCATCATGGCCTTCATCGGAAACTTCTGCGAGAGTGTGCAGATGCTAACCCCGGTGAGAACTGCTCTTATTGTCAAAAAGAGATATTACATTGTAGTTGGTAATATGTAAGGTAGTATATGTAGTACTAATGGAAGTTGAAGTTCCAGTAGGAGTATAAATGTCAGGGGTCACAAAATGGCAGGCAAGAACCCAAATGCACGACACAGGAAACAGTTCAGGTTTAGGGTATTTATTACCAGCAAAGAAAACAAGGTTGTAAAACGTGGCAGACAAACACAGAATGGGGCAGGCAAAAGAGATGGTCCGAAGTTCAAAAAAGGCAGGTCAAAACAGTAACAGGGAGGATCAGAATCAGGATAACTGGTTGCTAGAAACTACGGTAACACACAAGACAATGTGGCCGGGAACAGAGGGAAATGGACCGGTGCATATACATGAATGTGATTAGTAATTAGTGGAGAGCAGAAGAGGGTGGCAGAGTCTGCTCTCTGATTGGTTGGAGTGGCACTGAAGGGGGATAGACCAATGAACAAACAACTAAAGCCTGGCTGAAGTTGTGACAATAAATATATTTTAAAAATAAATTTAAAAATCAAGAATAAGTAGTGACCTGAAGGTAATAGTAGCAATAGAAAGTAGTAGTAGAAGTAGCTGCAGTAGCAGGAGTAGTAGCACTAGCATTAGTATAAGTAGCAGTAGTTGTAGTAGTATTTATTAATTATTTATTTGATAGGGACAGATACAACAAACATAGACTAGATAATGTGCAATGGCTGAAGACATTGCGAGTGTCTGCATTCTTGCGTAAAAGTACAACATGTGTGTAGTAAAGATCCACGCGGCAACCTCCATTTTATTGGAGTTCGGGCTGAGCCGATCGTCTATGTCATGTGTCATGTGTGTCTTTCATCGATGTTCAGTGGGTCAAAAATGCCCGAGTATGAACATGAAGAATAGGAATAATAGGAATAAAAAACAGAGTGAAGAATATTAGAATAAAGTCTAAAGAATAAAGAATAATCTTTAGACTTTAATCTTTAATCTCTAGCTCCAGTACTCGTTTGTTCAAGCTGAAGCTGTTGTTGTTTAAGCTGAAGCTGTTGTTGTTTAAGCTGAAGCTGTTGTTGTTTAAGCTGTTGTTGTTGTTGTTGTTGTTGTTGTTGTTGTTGTTGTTGTTGTTGTAGTTGTTGTTGTTGTTGTAGTATGGCGGTTGGCATCCGAGTGTCGCATTACCGCCAGACTTTATTCCCTAGACTTTGTCGTAGTCCTAAAAGTTCCTCTTCCAGTGCCCTGACTTCCAGTGTTTTGACAAAGCCCAAGAGGTCATGAGATGCCTTTGTTATTGTATCCTATAGAAGTTCTTCCTCCCCTCAGACTTTGTCGTAGTCCTTAAAAATTCTTATTCCATTGCTTTGGAAGTACAAAGCCCATGAGGTCATGGGACGTCTTTGTTGTTTTACAAAGCCCATGAGGTCATGGGACGTTTTTGTTGTTTTACAAAGCCCATGAGGTCATGGGACGTCTTTGTCGTTTTATCCTTTAGAAGTCCTTCTTCCATCACTTTGGCGTTTCTAGGCCCATGAAGTCAAAGCGCGTTAGAACATCCTCTTGCTCCTCATCCTCGGCTCAGTCTCCAACACCCCCCACCTCTATAAACGTTTACCCAGCCCTGTGCTACATAAGTAAGCAACCACAGCCTGACACAAACCCTGTGACTGGATCGCCAGAACGTTCTGCAGATTGAACTCTCGCCCATTATTCCGAAACCACAAGGCCAACCCGGCCCTTTCTCTATCATAAGCCTCACAGCAAATCAGCACATGCTCGACAGTCTCTGGAACCCGACAGTGACCACACAGACCGGTCGGATGTTTGCCTATCCTACTCAGTGACCAATTGAGTCCAGCATGGCCAATCCTCATGCAGGCGAAGGCCCTTTCCTCCCACGCGTTCCTACCCATAGACCCGCAAGGACCCACACTACCCTGTATGTGATAGAGAGGCCGTCTAGTAACACAGTGGCTCCAAAATTCCTGCCAAAGGCCGACCACATGACTCTTGATAACGGGCTTGATTTCAGATTTGCTTAACTCAACCGCCACATCAATTGATGGTCGCCTAAGGGAACATTTAGCCAGTGTATCAGCCATTTCGTTACCATCCACCCCCACATGCGCAGGGACCCAAATGAAGGAAACCCTCACATCCTTCCTGGACAGGGAGAGTATCAGACAGAAGATGTCATTCAACACATCCTGTCTGCAATCCGATTTCCCAGATTTAATGCTTTGCAATGCAGAAAGGCTGTCAGAGGCCACCACAATGCCGCAACACTGTAAAGTAGATTCCGCCCATTCCAATGCCAACCGTATCGCTATGAGTTTCGACGTGAAAACAGAAAGGCGATCTGTCAACTTCTTCTTGACCGCCAGCCCCAGGTCAGTTGGGGTGTGTTGAAGAATGTGTCGAGGATGAGGAGGAAGAGGATGTTCTAACGTGCTTTGAACGAAATGCTTTATGACATGAGCAATTAAAGCATCAATAAAGTCTGAAGAATAAAGTCTGGCAATGTAACACTTGGATACCAGCTGCCATAAAACCACAGGATAGTGCATCCTTTAAGGAGTGGAATTCAGTGGCATTGTCAAAGAGCCTAACTGTAGCTGTGGGAGTGATCAAAACAACAACAACAACAACAACAACAACAACAACAACAACAACACAACAACGAACAATACCTCGTGCACTTGGATGCCAACTGCCATAAAAAACTACAACGACAACAGTTTGGATATTACGGCAACATAGAGGAACGCCTCGGTCCGTATGACGGGGAAGAAGAAGAGGAAGCGTGACCTGGTCGGTGACGATATGAACAGCGGGGAGGACTCCCCTGGAGCCACTGATCCTGTGCAGCGTAGGGCGTCTTCTTGCTCGTCTATGGAGGGCTCTCTCAGTGAGGAGCAGGGCGGGGGGGTTGCAGATGTCGGGGATGTGAGTTCAGAGTGTAAGGTGTTCATAAAGCTCGCGCAGGATAATGCGTCCTTTAAGGGGTGGGATCCGATGGCGTTGACAAGGAGCCTGACTGTAGCTGTGGGAGTGGTCAAGCATGCGAGTGTCCTTAGGGATGGCTCGCTGCTGGTTGTGTGCAAGGACGTGGCTCAGCAAAGGAAGGCGATTGAAGCTAAGTGTCTGGGTGGGAAGGACATTCTTGTGTCTGATGCTGTAAGAGGCACGGTCAGGGGAGTTATAGTAGGCGTCCCTACGACGACATCTGTGGATGACATAAAGGAGAATTTGACTGGAGCTAAGGTGGTGGATGCTAGGCGGTTGAAGATGACCCGGGATGGGGTAAGGTGTGACAGCCTGTCGATAATGATTAGATTTGAAGGTGGGATCCTGCCTCGTGTGGTGTGCGTTGGGTACATGCGCTATGGCGTACGCCCATATGTTCTGCCGCCCCTGCGTTGCTTCAAGTGCCAGCGCTTTGGGCATATTGCAGCGGTCTGTAGAGGGAAGCAGAAGTGTGGTAAATGTGCAGGAGACCACGAGTATGGGAAGTGTGACGACGGAGCAAAACTCAAGTGCTGTAACTGTGGGGGAGAGCATAGCTCTGCCTACGGGGGATGCGTGTTCAGCAAGAGGGCTGCGGAGGTGCAAAAAGTTAGAGCCTCTCAAGGCATATCCTACGCGGATGCGGTCAAGAAGGTGTCTGGTAGTCAGGTGACGGTGGATGCAGTGGGGGCTGCCAGTGCTGCTGGTGTCCTAGGCGACAGGGGAGGGGGCAGCGTTGCCCGCAGCCAGGGGGAGGTCCCCACTGGGATGCCCGTGAGTGTGGCTTCCACGGGCAGAGGCCCTGTGGGTGCGGAGGATGTACTGGTTGTGAAGAGGAAAGATTTCTTCCTCTTTATAGTGGAAGTGATTAACTGTACTGGGCAAACCAAGAAGAGATCCGAAAAGACTAAGATCATCGCTAAGGCTGCAGGGAAGTACTTTGGAGCTGGGGGCCCCGAGTGGACGGAGATAGAGGATGCGCTGCGGGAGGGCGCCCTGCCCCATTCTGGCAGTGGGAGTGGGGGGGCTCCCGATGCGCCGTCAGGTTCCGGGGGCTCATAATGGCGGTGGTTGTCTTGCAATGGAATGCGCGTAGTCTTCGTGCTAATGGCCAGGAATTTAAGCATTTTGTCTCTACCTTGTTGAACAAGCCTCACGTTATGTGCGTGCAGGAGACTTGGTTACGACCTAGGTGGGGTTTTGGGATACAAGGGTATGTGTGTGTTAGGAATGATAGGGAGCAGGGTAGAGGCGGAGGTGTGGCTGTGTTTGTCCGAGATGACCTAAATTACGTTGTTGTCAGTGTGAGTAAAGCGCCGGAGGCCATGGCGGTGAGGGTCTGGCTGGGTGGTGAAGCTGTTACTGTGGTTAACCTTTATAATCCGTGTGGTGAGTTAACGCTAGAGTCCTTACATAGTATCGGTAAGGATGTTCGGGGAAAGGCCGTGTGGTGTGGGGATTTTAATGCGCATAGCGCTTTGTGGGGCGGTAGTGGGACCGATAGTTATGGGCAGGTGGTAGAGGGTTTTATCAATCAAAGGGAGTTGGTTTGTCTGAATGATGGGGGTGGGACCCGCTATGATATGGGGACCGGTGCGGAAAGTGCAATAGATCTTACACTTGTGTCCAAGGAGTTAGCTGGTGTTTGTAGTTGGGAGGTTCTTGGTAATCTTTCTTTTGGTAGCGATCACTATCTAGTCCGCACCGTGATTGGCTTTGGGAGCTGTGTGGTCAGGGGGACGAGGATCCAGAGGTGGCAGTTGGCAAGGGCGAACTGGGGGGCTTTCCTGAGGAAAGCTGATGATGGTTCTAGGGTTCTGCAGGAAGGAGGATTGACTCAGGTGGATGATCTCAATAGTGCAATTGTCTCGCTCATCACGCAGTCAGCGGTAGGCACGATTCCTAAGAGTGGTGGTAGTGGACATAGGAAGCGGGTGCCGTGGTGGACTGAAGCATGTGGTCATGCTGTTAGGGCGAGAAATGCGGCGTTTCGCCGGCTAAGGGTTGCCCACACTGAGGGTGCCCTCATTGACTACAAGAGGGCCCGCGCTGTTGTGCGGAAAACTGTGAGAACGGCCAAGAGTGCCTATTGGAGGCGGTATTGTTCCAAAATTGGGAGAGAAACGCGTCTCGGGGATGTTTGGGGGATGATTAAGCGGATGCATGGGGTTGAGCGCCGTCATGGGACCCCGGTCCTAATACTGAATGGTGTTGAAGCAGTCAGCGACGTTGACAAAGCTGAACTGTTGGCCAGCACCTTTGTGTCGGTGCACAGCTCTGACAATCTCTCACCTGCGGAAAGGCACTACAGGGAGAGTACTTTGGCCCAGAATTCTGAGCTGATTGGGCACCAGCCTTCGACTCAAGATGACCTTGACCTTCCGTTTAGTTTGTTTGAGCTAAGGAGAGCACTTTCTAAGGCGAAACAGACAGCCCCGGGTAAAGATGAGGTGTGCTATGACATGCTCTCTCATTTGACTGATGACACGCTTGGGCTAGTCCTGGGTCTTTTCAACCGTGTTTGGGATTCAGGTTGTGTTCCATCTGCGTGGAAACAGTCTACGGTGGTGCCGGTTCTGAAGCCGGGTAGGCCAGCGTCTGACCCTTCAAGTTATAGGCCGATTGCCTTGACGTCGCAGCTCGGGAAAACGATGGAGCTTATGGTTACCGAGCGGTTGGATTACTTCTTGGAGAGTCAGGGTTTGCTTCCCGCGCACCAGAGTGGTTTCCGTAGGGGCAGGAACACCATGGATTCCGTGTTTGCATTGCGGTGCTCTTTGATGTGGAGAAGGCGTACGATATGGTTTGGAAGGATGGGCTCCTCATTAAGCTGCGGAAGTGTGGTGTGAAGGGTAAACTGTTTAACTGGGTCCGGAGCTTTCTGTCTGGCCGGCGTATCCAAACCAGAGTGGGCGCTGCTTACTCTGGGGTCTATGGGGTGGAGAATGGGATCCCGCAGGGGAGTGTGTGTAGCCCTATCTTGTTCAATGTTATGATTAAGGACATCTTTGACGACGTGGATGGGTCTGTTGGGAGGAGCCTTTATGCTGACGATGGCGCTCTATGGGTGAGAGGGAGGAATCTCCGGTTTTACGAGGCGAAACTGCAAAGGGCAATACAGCAGGTGGAGCAGTGGACCCTGAAGTGGGGGTTTAAACTGTCCGTACGGAAGTCTCAAGTGATCTGTTTCTTCAATGGACATAGGGACGTCTCCCTTCGACTGCATGGGCAGGTGCTCGAACAGGTCAGGGAGGTGAGGTTCTTGGGGGTCACCTTTGACGAGAGGCTTAGTTGGCGTCGGCACATTGATGAGGTCAGTGGTAAATGCAAAAGGGTGAATAACTTGCTTCGTTGTCTATCCGGCCAGGACTGGGGGGCCAGCAGAAGGTCGCTCCTGGGTATTTATCGGGCCGTCATGAGGGCGGCTATTGATTATGGCTGTATAGCCTACATGTCTGCGGCTGAGACTAACTTAAAGAAGCTTGATGTGGAGCAAGCCCAGGCCTTGCGCATCTGCTGTAGGGCTTTTAGGACCTCCCCTGTCTCGGCGCTGCAGGTTGAGTTGGGGGAATTGCCGTTACGGCTCCGGAGGCTAGAACTTCTGTTGGCTTACTGGGTGAATGTGCAAGGTCATACGAGCTCTCACCCGGTGGGGGACTTTCTCAGGGTTGATGGGGGGCAGAGTGAGGCTGGCGGTATGATTTTCAGCCAGGTAGGAAATGCGAAGGCGCTGCTTGCGGGGGTTGGTGATCTGCGTGTGAGCCCGTCGGTGGCTTTGTCTGCTATAGCTCCGTGGAAGTTTGTCCCGGCTCCTGTTGATGTTAGCTTGCATGGCAAGCTTAGAGGAGTCGCTGGGAGGGCACCGCAGTTTGCCGTTCAAGCGCTCATCGATAAGCACTCAGGTGATGTGTTTATTTATACCGACGGGTCTAGGGATCCTGAGAGTGGGCGTACTGGCGCCGCTTATTTTGTGCCTGACCTGGGGCTAGCGGTCAAGAAGAGGTTGACAGATCGCCTTTCTGTTTTCACGTCGGAACTTATAGCGATACGGTTGGCGTTGGAATGGGCGGAATCTGCTTTGCAGTGTTGCGGCATTGTGGTGGCCTCTGACAGCCTTTCTGCATTGCAAAGCATTAAATCTGGGAAATCGGATTGCAGACAGGATGTGTTGAATGGCATCTTCTGTCTGATGCTCTCCCTGTCCAGGAAGGATGTGAGGGTTTCCTTCATTTGGGTCCCTGCGCATGTGGGGGTGGATGGTAACGAAATGGCTGATGCATTGGCTAAACGTTCCCTTCGGCGGCCATCAATTGATGTGGCGGTTGAGTTAAGCAAATCTGAAATCAAGCCTGTTATCAAGAGTCATGTGGTCGGCCTTTGGCAGGAATTTTGGAGCCACTGTGTTACTGGACGGCATCTCTATCACATACAGGGTAGTGTGGGTCCTTGCGGGTCTATGGGCAGGAACGCGTGAGAGGAAAGGGCCTTCGCCCGCATGAGGATTGGCCATACTGGACTCAATTGGTCACTGAGTAGGATAGGCAAACATCCGACCGGTCTGTGTGGTCACTGTCGGGTGCCAGAGACTGTCGAGCATGTGCTGATTTGCTGTGAGGCTTATGATAGGGAAAGGGCCGGGTTGGCCTTGTGGTTTCGGAATAATGGGCGGGAGTTCAATCTGCGGAACGTTCTGGCGATCCAGTCACAGGGTTTGTGTCAGGCTGTGGTTGCTTACTTATGTAGCATAGGGCTGGGTAAACGTTTATAGAGGTGGGGGGTGTTGGAGACTGAGCCGAGGATGAGGAGCAAGAGGATGTTCTAACGCGCTTGGACTTCATGGGCCTAGAAATGCCAAAGTGATGGAAGAAGGACTTCTAAAGGATAAAACGACAAAGACGTCCCGTGACCTCATGGGCTTTGTAAAACAACAAAGACGTCCCATGATCTCATGGGCTTTGTACTTCCAAAGCACCGAACGTCAAAGAGGGCGAGGAAGGTGAAGAAGAGTCTCCCTGGAATAAAGCCGGTTGGTCTCTGACACAACAACTATTCTAGTCACAAAAACACATCATGACCTCATGGGCTTTGTAACGCCAAAGCGATGGGAGGAGTACTTTTACGGACTACGACAGAGTCTGAGGACTACGAAACGTCTGAGGAATAAAGTCTGGCGGTAATGCAACACTCGGATGCCAACCGCCATAAAACAACAACAACAACAACAACAACAATTTGTGGAAAAGGGACTGCATTTGTGTGAAAGTACTGCATGTGTGTCACACATGTATGTCAGAGTACTACATACATGTGTAGGGAGTATTTTTATTTATTTATAGGAGATCTTCTACTGATAGTGTTTTTCAGACTTCCTATAAGTGATCTGTTCTTCTGTATCTACCTCTGTATCTACCTGCGTTGCACCAATGAAATTTCCCCATGTGGGACAATAAAGGAATATCTTATGTGTTGTTGAAAATGTTCAATATTTGTTGAAAAATATTCAGCCTTCCCACGCGGCCACCTTCCCACCCGTCAATGTTTTCTGCTGCATTTTGCAGAATACCAGCGACACTCAGTAGTTCACAGTTGATGATTATGTAGTTTTGTGACGTTAAATAGATCGTGCTGAACGCAGACCTGAGCAGGGAAAAAATGAGAGAGAGCCTCGGTGACCCAGCTGCACCCCTCCTCCCTGTAGAGACACTAATGCTAATGCTTTGCATAGTAAATGCAGAAGACTTTGTGTCACGTGTCTCTCAAATGCAGAAGACTGTGTCACGTGTCTCTCAAATGTAGAAGACTTTGTGTCACGTGTCTCTCAAATGCAGAAGACTGTGTCACGTGTCTCTCAAATGTAGAAGACTTTGTGTCACGTGTCTCTCACATGAAGAAGACTTTGTGTCACGTGTCTCTCACATGAAGAAGACTTTGTGTCACATGTCTCTCAAATGTAGAAGACTTTGTGTCACGTGTCTCTCACATGAAGAAGACTTTGTGTCACGTGTCTCTCACATGAAGAAGACTTTGTGTCACATGTCTCTCAAATGCAGAAGTCTTTGTGTCACGTGTCTCAAATGCAGAAGACTGTGTCACGTGTCTCTCACATGCAGAAGACTTTGTGTCACGTGTCTCTCACATGCAGAAGATTTGTGTCACGTGTCTCTCACATGTAGAAGACTTTGTGTCACGTGTCTCTCACATGAAGAAAACTTTGTGTCACGTGTCTCTCACATGCAGAAGATTTGTGTCACGTGTCTCTCACATGTAGAAGACTTTGTGTCACGTGTCTCTCAAATGCAGAAGACTGTGTCACGTGTCTCTCAAATGTAGAAGACTTTGTGTCACGTGTCTCTCACATGAAGAAGACTTTGTGTCACGTGTCTCTCACATGAAGAAGACTTTGTGTCACATGTCTCTCAAATGTAGAAGACTTTGTGTCACGTGTCTCTCACATGAAGAAGACTTTGTGTCACGTGTCTCTCACATGAAGAAGACTTTGTGTCACATGTCTCTCAAATGCAGAAGTCTTTGTGTCACGTGTCTCAAATGCAGAAGACTGTGTCACGTGTCTCTCACATGCAGAAGACTTTGTGTCACGTGTCTCTCACATGAAGAAAACTTTGTGTCACGTGTCTCTCAAATGTAGAAGACTTTGTGTCACGTGTCTCTCAAATGCAGAAGACTTTGTGTCACGTGTCTCTCACATGTAGAAGACTTTGTGTCACGTGTCTCTAATGCAGAAGACTGTGTCACGTGTCTCTCACATGCAGAAGACTTTGTGTCACGTGTCTCTCACATGAAGAAAACTTTGTGTCACGTGTCTCTCAAATGTAGAAGACTTTGTGTCACGTGTCTCTCAAATGCAGAAGACTTTGTGTCACGTGTCTCTCAAATGTAGAAGACTTTGTGTCACGTGTCTCTCACATGTAGAAGACTTTGTGTCACGTGTCTCTCAAATGCAGAAGACTTTGTGTCACGTGTCTCTCAAATGCAGAAGACTTTGTGTCACGTGTCTCTCAAATGTAGAAGACTTTGTGTCTCGTGTCTCTCAAATGCAGAAGACTTTGTGTCACGTGTCTCTCAAATGCAGAAGACTGTGTCACGTGTCTCTCAAATGCAGAAGACTTTGTGTCACGTGTCTCTCAAATGCAGAAGACTGTGTCACGTGTCTCTCAAATGTAGAAGACTGTGTCACGTGTCTCTCAAATGCAGAAGACTGTGTCACGTGTCTCTCAAATGCAGAAGACTTTGTGTCACGTGTCTCTCACATGAAGAAGACTTTGTGTCACATGTCTCTCAAATGTAGAAGACTTTGTGTCACGTGTCTCTCACATGAAGAAGACTTTGTGTCACATGTCTCTCAAATGTAGAAGACTTTGTGTCACGTGTCTCTCACATGAAGAAGACTTTGTGTCACATGTCTCTCAAATGTAGAAGACTTTGTGTCACGTGTCTCTCAAATGTAGAAGACTTTGTGTCACGTGTCTCTCAAATGCAGAAGACTTTGTGTCACGTGTCTCTCAAATGTAGAAGACTTTGTGTCACGCGTGTCTCAAATGCAGAAGACTTTGTGTCAGTGTCTCTCACATGAAGAAGACTTTGTGTCACGTGTCTCTCACATGAAGAAAACTTTGTGTCACGTGTCTCTCACATGCAGAAGATTTGTGTCACGTGTCTCTCACATGTAGAAGACTTTGTGTCACGTGTCTCTCAAATGCAGAAGACTGTGTCACGTGTCTCTCACATGAAGAAGACTTTGTGTCACGTGTCTCTCACATGAAGAAGACTTTGTGTCACGTGTCTCTCAAATGCAGAAGACTGTGTCACGTGTCTCTCAAATGCAGAAGACTTTGTGTCACATGTCTCTCAAATGCAGAAGACAAATGCAGAAGACTTTGTGTCACGTGTCTCTCACATGAAGAAGACTTTGTGTCACGTGTCTCTCAAATGCAGAAGACTGTGTCACGTGTCTCTCAAATGTAGAAGACTTTGTCACGTGTCTCTCAAATGTAGAAGACTTTGTGTCACGTGTCTCTCACATGAAGAAGACTTTGTGTCACGTGTCTCTCACATGAAGAAGACTTTGTGTCACGTGTCTCTCAAATGAAGAAGACTTTGTGTCACGTGTCTCTCAAATGCAGAAGACTTTGTGTCACGTGTCTCTCAAATGCAGAAGACTTTGTGTCACGTGTCTCTCAAATGTAGAAGACTTTGTGTCACGTGTCTCTCAAATGCAGAAGACTGTGTCACGTGTCTCTCAAATGTAGAAGACTCTGTGTCACATGTCTCTCAAATGCAGAAGACTTTGTGTCACGTGTCTCTCAAATGCAGAAGACTGTGTCACGTGTCTCTCAAATGTAGAAGACTTTGTGTCACGTGTCTCTCAAATGCAGAAGACTTTGTGTCACGTGTCTCTCAAATGCAGAAGACTTTGTGTCACGTGTCTCTCACATGTAGAAGACTTTGTGTCACGTGTCTCTCAAATGCAGAAGACTGTGTCACGTGTCTCTCAAATGTAGAAGACTTTGTGTCACGTGTCTCTCAAATGTAGAAGACTTTGTGTCACATGTCTCTCAAATGCAGAAGACTTTGTGTCACGTGTCTCTCAAATGCAGAAGACTGTGTCACATGTCTCTCAAATGTAGAAGACTTTGTGTCACGTGTCTCTCAAATGCAGAAGACTTTGTGTCACGTGTCTCTCAAATGCAGAAGACGTTGTGTCACGTGTCTCTCAAATGTAGAAGACTTTGTGTCACGTGTCTCTCAAATGCAGAAGACTGTGTCACGTGTCTCTCAAATGTAGAAGACTCTGTGTCACATGTCTCTCAAATGCAGAAGACTTTGTGTCACGTGTCTCTCAAATGCAGAAGACTTTGTGTCACGTGTCTCTCAAATGTAGAAGACTTTGTGTCTCGTGTCTCTCAAATGCAGAAGACTTTGTGTCACGTGTCTCTCAAATGCAGAAGACTGTGTCACGTGTCTCTCAAATGCAGAAGACTTTGTGTCACGTGTCTCTCAAATGCAGAAGACTGTGTCACGTGTCTCTCAAATGTAGAAGACTGTGTCACGTGTCTCTCAAATGCAGAAGACTGTGTCACGTGTCTCTCAAATGCAGAAGACTTTGTGTCACGTGTCTCTCACATGAAGAAGACTTTGTGTCACATGTCTCTCAAATGTAGAAGACTTTGTGTCACGTGTCTCTCACATGAAGAAGACTTTGTGTCACATGTCTCTCAAATGTAGAAGACTTTGTGTCACGTGTCTCTCACATGAAGAAGACTTTGTGTCACATGTCTCTCAAATGTAGAAGACTTTGTGTCACGTGTCTCTCAAATGCAGAAGACTTTGTGTCACGTGTCTCTCAAATGTAGAAGACTTTGTGTCACGCGTGTCTCAAATGCAGAAGACTTTGTGTCAGTGTCTCTCACATGAAGAAGACTTTGTGTCACGTGTCTCTCACATGAAGAAAACTTTGTGTCACGTGTCTCTCACATGCAGAAGATTTGTGTCACGTGTCTCTCACATGTAGAAGACTTTGTGTCACGTGTCTCTCAAATGCAGAAGACTGTGTCACGTGTCTCTCACATGAAGAAGACTTTGTGTCACGTGTCTCTCACATGTAGAAGACTGTGTCACGTGTCTCTCAAATGCAGAAGACTTTGTGTCACATGTCTCTCAAATGCAGAAGACAAATGCAGAAGACTTTGTGTCACGTGTCTCTCACATGAAGAAGACTTTGTGTCACGTGTCTCTCAAATGCAGAAGACTGTGTCACGTGTCTCTCAAATGTAGAAGACTTTGTCACGTGTCTCTCAAATGTAGAAGACTTTGTGTCACGTGTCTCTCACATGAAGAAGACTTTGTGTCACGTGTCTCTCAAATGTAGAAGACTTTGTGTCACGTGTCTCTCAAATGCAGAAGACTGTGTCACGTGTCTCTCAAATGTAGAAGACTCTGTGTCACATGTCTCTCAAATGCAGAAGACTTTGTGTCACGTGTCTCTCAAATGCAGAAGACTGTGTCACGTGTCTCTCAAATGTAGAAGACTTTGTGTCACGTGTCTCTCAAATGCAGAAGACTTTGTGTCACGTGTCTCTCAAATGCAGAAGACTTTGTGTCACGTGTCTCTCACATGTAGAAGACTTTGTGTCACGTGTCTCTCAAATGCAGAAGACTGTGTCCACGTGTCTCTCAAATGTAGAAGACTTTGTGTCACGTGTCTCTCAAATGTAGAAGACTTTGTGTCACATGTCTCTCAAATGCAGAAGACTTTGTGTCACGTGTCTCTCAAATGCAGAAGACTGTGTCACATGTCTCTCAAATGTAGAAGACTTTGTGTCACGTGTCTCTCAAATGCAGAAGACTTTGTGTCACGTGTCTCTCAAATGCAGAAGACTTTGTGTCACGTGTCTCTCAAATGCAGAAGACGTTGTGTCACGTGTCTCTCAAATGTAGAAGACTTTGTGTCACGTGTCTCTCAAATGCAGAAGACTGTGTCACGTGTCTCTCAAATGTAGAAGACTCTGTGTCACATGTCTCTCAAATGCAGAAGACTTTGTGTCACGTGTCTCTCAAATGCAGAAGACTGTGTCACGTGTCTCTCAAATGTAGAAGACTTTGTGTCACGTGTCTCTCAAATGCAGAAGACTTTGTGTCACCTGTCTCTCAAATGCAGAAGACTTTGTGTCACGTGTCTCTCACATGTAGAAGACTTTGTGTCACGTGTCTCTCAAATGCAGAAGACTGTGTCACGTGTCTCTCAAATGTAGAAGACTTTGTGTCACGTGTCTCTCAAATGTAGAAGACTTTGTGTCACGTGTCTCTCAAATGCAGAAGACTGTGTCACATGTCTCTCAAATGTAGAAGACTTTGTGTCACGTGTCTCTCACATGTAGAAGACTTTGTGTCACGTGTCTCTCAAATGCAGAAGACTGTGTCACGTGTCTCTCAAATGTAGAAGACTTTTTGTCACGTGTCTCTCACATGTAGAAGACTTTGTGTCACGTGTCTCTCAAATGCAGAAGACTTTGTGTCACGTGTCTCTCAAATGCAGAAGACTTTGTGTCACGTGTCTCTCAAATGCAGAAGACTTTGTGTCACGTGTCTCTCAAATGCAGAAGACTGTCATGTGTCTCTCAAATGCAGAAGACTGTGTCACGTGTCTCTCAAATGTAGAAGACTTTGTGTCACGTGTCTCTCACATGTAGAAGACTTTGTGTCACGTGTCTCTCAAATGCAGAAGACTTTGTGTCACGTGTCTCTCAAATGTAGAAGACTTTGTGTCACGTGTCTCTCACATGAAGAAGACTTTGTGTCACGTGTCTCTCAAATGCAGAAGACTTTGTGTCACGTGTCTCTCAAATGTAGAAGACTTTGTGTCACGTGTCTCTCACATGCAGAAGACTGTGTCACGTGTCTCTCAAATGTAGAAGACTTTTTGTCACGTGTCTCTCACATGTAGAAGACTTTGTGTCACGTGTCTCTCAAATGCAGAAGACTTTGTGTCACGTGTCTCTCACATGAAGAAGACTTTGTGTCACGTGTCTCTCAAATGCAGAAGACTTTGTGTCACGTGTCTCTCAAATGTAGAAGACTTTGTGTCACGTGTCTCTCACATGCAGAAGACTGTGTCACGTGTCTCTCAAATGTAGAAGACTTTTTGTCACGTGTCTCTCACATGTAGAAGACTTTGTGTCACGTGTCTCTCAAATGCAGAAGACTTTGTGTCACGTGTCTCTCACATGAAGAAGACTTTGTGTCACGTGTCTCTCAAATGCAGAAGACTTTGTGTCACGTGTCTCTCAAATGCAGAAGACTTTGTGTCACGTGTCTCTCAAATGCAGAAGACTGTGTCACATGTCTCTCAAATGTAGAAGACTTTGTGTCACGTGTCTCTCAAATGCAGAAGACTTTGTGTCACGTGTCTCTCAAATGCAGAAGACTTTGTGTCACGTGTCTCTCAAATGCAGAAGACGTTGTGTCACGTGTCTCTCAAATGTAGAAGACTTTGTGTCACGTGTCTCTCAAATGCAGAAGACTGTGTCACGTGTCTCTCAAATGTAGAAGACTCTGTGTCACATGTCTCTCAAATGCAGAAGACTTTGTGTCACGTGTCTCTCAAATGCAGAAGACTGTGTCACGTGTCTCTCAAATGTAGAAGACTTTGTGTCACGTGTCTCTCAAATGCAGAAGACTTTGTGTCACCTGTCTCTCAAATGCAGAAGACTTTGTGTCACGTGTCTCTCACATGTAGAAGACTTTGTGTCACGTGTCTCTCAAATGCAGAAGACTGTGTCACGTGTCTCTCAAATGTAGAAGACTTTGTGTCACGTGTCTCTCAAATGTAGAAGACTTTGTGTCACGTGTCTCTCAAATGCAGAAGACTGTGTCACATGTCTCTCAAATGTAGAAGACTTTGTGTCACGTGTCTCTCATATGTAGAAGACTTTGTGTCACGTGTCTCTCAAATGCAGAAGACTGTGTCACGTGTCTCTCAAATGTAGAAGACTTTTTGTCACGTGTCTCTCACATGTAGAAGACTTTGTGTCACGTGTCTCTCAAATGCAGAAGACTTTGTGTCACGTGTCTCTCAAATGCAGAAGACTTTGTGTCACGTGTCTCTCAAATGCAGAAGACTGTCATGTGTCTCTCAAATGCAGAAGACTCTGTCACGTGTCTCTCAAATGTAGAAGACTTTGTGTCACGTGTCTCTCACATGTAGAAGACTTTGTGTCACGTGTCTCTCAAATGCAGAAGACTTTGTGTCACGTGTCTCTCAAATGTAGAAGACTTTGTGTCACGTGTCTCTCACATGAAGAAGACTTTGTGTCACGTGTCTCTCAAATGCAGAAGACTGTGTCACGTGTCTCTCAAATGTAGAAGACTTTGTGTCACGTGTCTCTCACATGCAGAAGACTGTGTCACGTGTCTCTCAAATGTAGAAGACTTTTTGTCACGTGTCTCTCACATGTAGAAGACTTTGTGTCACGTGTCTCTCAAATGCAGAAGACTTTGTGTCACGTGTCTCTCACATGAAGAAGACTTTGTGTCACGTGTCTCTCAAATGCAGAAGACTTTGTGTCACGTGTCTCTCAAATGTAGAAGACTTTGTGTCACGTGTCTCTCACATGCAGAAGACTGTGTCACGTGTCTCTCAAATGTAGAAGACTTTTTGTCACGTGTCTCTCACATGTAGAAGACTTTGTGTCACGTGTCTCTCAAATGCAGAAGACTTTGTGTCACGTGTCTCTCACATGAAGAAGACTTTGTGTCACGTGTCTCTCAAATGCAGAAGACTGTGTCACGTGTCTCTCAAATGCAGAAGACTTTGTGTCACGTGTCTCTCAAATGCAGAAGACTTTGTGTCACGTGTCTCTCAAATGCAGAAGACTTTGTGTCACGTGTCTCTCAAATGCAGAAGACTGTGTCACGTGTCTCTCAAATGTAGAAGACTTTGTGTCACGTGTCTCTCACATGTAGAAGACTTTGTGTCACGTGTCTCTCAAATGCAGAAGACTTTGTGTCACGTGTCTCTCAAATGCAGAAGACTTTGTGTCACGTGTCTCTCACATGCAGAAGACTGTGTCACGTGTCTCTCACATGTAGAAGACTTTGTGTCACGTGTCTCTCAAATGCAGAAGACTTTGTGTCACGTGTCTCTCAAATGTAGAAGACTTTGTGTCACGTGTCTCTCAAATGCAGAAGACTGTGTCACGTGTCTCTCAAATGCAGAAGACTGTGTCACGTGTCTCTCAAATGTAGAAGACTTTGTGTCACGTGTCTCTCACATGTAGAAGACTTTGTGTCACGTGTCTCTCAAATGCAGAAGACTTTGTGTCACGTGTCTCTCAAATGCAGAAGACTTTGTGTCACGTGTCTCTCAAATGCAGAAGACTGTGTCACGTGTCTCTCAAATGCAGAAGACTGTGTCACGTGTCTCTCAAATGTAGAAGAGTGTGTCACGTGTCTCTCAAATGCAGAAGACTGTGTCACGTGTCTCTCACATGTAGAAGACTTTGTGTCACGTGTCTCTCAAATGCAGAAGACTTTGTGTCACGTGTCTCTCAAATGTAGAAGACTTTGTGTCACGTGTCTCTCAAATGTAGAAGACTTTGTGTCACGTGTCTCTCAAATGCAGAAGACTTTGTGTCACGTGTCTCTCAAATGCAGAAGACTGTGTCACGTGTCTCTCAAATGCAGAAGACTGTCACGTGTCTCTCAAATGTAGAAGACTTTGTGTCACGTGTCTCTCACATGTAGAAGACTTTGTGTCACGTGTCTCTCAAATGCAGAAGACTTTGTGTCACGTGTCTCTCAAATGCAGAAGACTTTGTGTCATGTGTCTCTCACATGAAGAAAACTTTGTGTCACGTGTCTCTCAAATGAAGAAGACTGTGTCACGTGTCTCTCAAATGTAGAAGACTTTGTGTCACGTGTCTCTCACATGTAGAAGACTTTGTGTCACGTGTCTCTCAAATGGAGAAGACTTAGTGTCACGTGTCTCTCAAATGCAGAAGACTTTGTGTCACGTGTCTCTCAAATGCAGAAGACTTTGTGTCACGTGTCTCTCAAATGCAGAAGACTGTGTCACGTGTCTCTCAAATGTAGAAGACTGTGTCACGTGTCTCTCAAATGCAGAAGACTGTGTCACGTGTCTCTCAAATGTAGAAGACTTTGTGTCACGTGTCTCTCACATGTAGAAGACTTTGTGTCACGTGTCTCTCAAATGCAGAAGACTTTGTGTCACGTGTCTCTCAAATGTAGAAGACTTTGTGTCACGTGTCTCTCACATGCAGAAGACTGTGTCACGTGTCTCTCAAATGTAGAAGACTTTTTGTCACGTGTCTCTCACATGTAGAAGACTTTGTGTCACGTGTCTCTCAAATGTAGAAGACTTTGTGTCACGTGTCTCTCACATGAAGAAGACTTTGTGTCACGTGTCTCTCAAATGCAGAAGACTTTGTGTCACGTGTCTCTCAAATGTAGAAGACTTTGTGTCACGTGTCTCTCACATGAAGAAGACTTTGTGTCACGTGTCTCTCAAATGTAGAAGACTTTGTGTCACGTGTCTCTCACATGCAGAAGACTGTGTCACGTGTCTCTCAAATGTAGAAGACTTTTTGTCACGTGTCTCTCACATGTAGAAGACTTTGTGTCACGTGTCTCTCAAATGCAGAAGACTTTGTGTCACGTGTCTCTCACATGAAGAAGACTTTGTGTCACGTGTCTCTCAAATGCAGAAGACTTTGTGTCACGTGTCTCTCAAATGCAGAAGACTTTGTGTCACGTGTCTCTCAAATGCAGAAGACTTTGTGTCACGTGTCTCTCAAATGCAGAAGACTTTGTGTCACGTGTCTCTCAAATGCAGAAGACTGTGTCACGTGTCTCTCAAATGTAGAAGACTTTGTGTCACGTGTCTCTCACATGTAGAAGACTTTGTGTCACGTGTCTCTCAAATGCAGAAGACTTTGTGTCACGTGTCTCTCAAATGTAGAAGACTTTGTGTCACGTGTCTCTCAAATTCAGAAGACTGTGTCACGTGTCTCTCAAATGCAGAAGACTTTGTGTCACGTGTCTCTCACATGTAGAAGACTTTGTGTCACGTGTCTCTCAAATGCAGAAGACTTTGTATCACGTGTCTCTCAAATGCAGAAGACTTTGTGTCACGTGTCTCTCAAATGTAGAAGACTGTGTCACGTGTCTCTCAAATGCAGAAGACTGTGTCACGTGTCTCTCAAATGTAGAAGACTTTGTGTCACGTGTCTCTCACATGTAGAAGACTTTGTGTCACGTGTCTCTCAAATGCAGAAGACTTTGTGTCACGTGTCTCTCACATGAAGAAAACTTTGTATCACGTGTCTCTCAAATGAAGAAGACTGTGTCACGTGTCTCTCAAATGTAGAAGACTTTGTGTCACGTGTCTCTCAAATGCAGAAGACTTTGTGTCACGTGTCTCTCAAATGGAGAAGACTTAGTGTCACGTGTCTCTCAAATGCAGAAGACTTTGTGTCACGTGTCTCTCACATGAAGAAAACTTTGTGTCACGTGTCTCTCACATGCAGAAGACTGTGTCACATGTCTCTCAAAAGCAGAAGACTTTGTGTCACGTGTCTCTCACATGAAGAAGACTTTGTGTCACGTGTCTCTCACATGAAGAAGACTTTGTGTCACGTGTCTCTCAAATGAAGAAGACTGTGTCACGTGTCTCTCAAATGTAGAAGACTTAGTGTCACGTGTCTCTCAAATGTAGAAGACTTTGTGTCACGTGTCTCTCAAATGCAGAAGACTTTGTGTCACGTGTCTGTCACATGCAGAAGACTTTGTGTCACGTGTCTCAAAAATGCAGAAGACTTTGTGTCACGTGTCTCTCAAATGTAGAAGACTTTGTGTCACGTGTCTCTCAAATGTAGAAGACTTTGTGTCACGTGTCTCTCAAATGTAGAAGACTTTGTGTCACGTGTCTCTCAAATGTAGAAGACTTTGTGTCACGTGTCTCTCAAATGCAGAAGACTTTGTGTCACGTGTCTGTCACATGCAGAAGACTTTGTGTCACGTGTCTCAAAAATGCAGAAGACTTTGTGTCACGTGTCTCTCAAATGTAGAAGACTTTGTGTCACGTGTCTCTCAAATGTAGAGGACTTTGTGTCACGTGTCTCTCAAATGCAGAAGACTTTGTGTCACGTGTCTCTCACATGAAGAAGACTTTATGTCACGTGTCTCTCACATGTAGAAGACTTTGTGTCACGTGTCTCTCAAATGCAGAAGACTTTGTGTCACGTGTCTGTCACATGCAGAAGACTTTGTGTCACGTGTCTCTCACATGTAGAAGACTTTGTGTCATGTGTCTCTCAAATGTAGAAGACTTTGTGTCACGTGTCTCTCAAATGCAGAAGACTGTGTCACGTGTCTCTCAAATGCAGAAGACTTTGTGTCACGTGTCTCTCACATGAAGAAGACTTTGTGTCACGTGTCTCTCACATGTAGAAGACTTTGTGTCACGTGTCTCTCACATGTAGAAGACTTTGTGTCACGTGTCTCTCACATGTAGAAGACTTTGTGTCACGTGTCTCTCAAATATTTTCGGACCTTTCAGAACTTAATTTACCACAGATTTACAGAGTTTAGTGCGTCGCTTGTTGACTCAACATAAGTCGACAACGTTTCTCAGTCCGTGTTATTTTTATTCTTTCCTCGTAATCCACCATGTTTTTCTGATTGGTTAATCCGCCTGTCAATCACTCACTTTGGAAGTTGAAGCGACTGGGTTGGATCCCAGACCCTCATGGTTTTGTAAAGTAGTCTGTCAAAACGTTTTGGGAATGGCTGGTCAGGCAATAAAAGTAGAGTAGTAGTAGAAGTAACATCTGTGATAGTGTATAATATATTTAGATAAATAATATATAATTCACTTGTTTGTACAAATATTTTGTATTGTCTCTACAGCAACTGCATGCTGTTATCGCTGCATCTGTATCCATTAAGTCGTCGCAGAAATTGAAGAAAATGTTAGAGGTAAACACATATTTATTTTTTTGTATCACAATATGTGTAGTTTATCTAGCAATTCTTACATTGTACATTTTGCTCTTAGATTATTTTGGCATTGGGAAACTACATGAACAGCAGCAAAAGAGGAGCTGTTTATGGATTCAAGCTTCAAAGTTTAGACCTGGTAGGTTTTTCGCTCTTACCAAGCCCTTATCCACCATTTCACACCCTGTAAACATTATCCTCATTTATTTTACGCTTTCCCCAGCTACTCGAAACCAAGTCGACGGACCGTAAAATGACACTCCTCCACTACATCTCCAACGTGGTGAAAGAAAAGTACCAGCAAGTCGCCCTCTTCTACAACGAATTGAACTATGTGGAGAAGGCGGCAGCAGGCAAGTGGCGGAACAAGCCATCTAGTGCTACTTTATGACGCTTCCCTGTGGCTCATTCCCGATGTTTTTCCCCCACAGTGTCGCTGGACAATGTGCTTTTGGATGTGAGGGAGCTGCAGAGGGGCATGGAGCTGACCAAGAGGGAGTACAGCATGCACGGACATAACACAATGCTGAAAGAGTTCATCACACACAATGACGCTAAACTCAAGAAGCTGCAAGACGATGCCAAGATTGCACAGGTAATGTTTAAACCGTTTTTTGTTTTTATATAAAGGAGGTCGTTGCAAAACTGGCTGACTTTGTTTGTAATGTTATTCATTTTGATTATGTATTCAACAGGACGCATTTGACGAGGTGGTGAAATTCTTCGGGGAAAACACCAAAACGACACCGCCATCAGTCTTCTTCCCCGTGTTTGTGAGATTTGTGAGGGCTTATAGGGTAAGTTGACTTAAAACGTGAAAAAATTAAATATACAACATATGGACATAGGAAAAATGTATATAGATGGGATGTGAAAGTCCAGTTTCCATTCCTTTTTTAGACTTTCCAAATGAAAAAAAAAAAAAGAAAATAGAGCTCAGGGCTAATCAGCTATGTTGAACTCTTTTTCTGAAACGTCATAAAACACAAAGTCTAAAACATTTTATTTTCAAGTCAAAGTGGTGCGGCTATAAACTTAACATTTGAAATTTTCTAAAACCAAAAAATTGCAAAAGTTTGTGACTACTGTTTTTCTGTTTTAGTTTTTTTGACTATTTTTGTTTTAAAAATCAACTTATCTTTTAAAAAGTTAACAAAAGTATTTAAAATAAGATGAATTCTTTAATTCCAGAACGTAACAGAGTTGGAAGTGGACGGGACTGTTGCGCTCCATTAGATTATGCAGTAACACTTTAGCAATAATACATGAAGAGTTTTTGATGTTTTATTTCTTAATGTACTACACAATTTAACATATTTGTAGGTAGGAATGGTAAAAGTAATAACTACAAATGTTCCACACTTAATGGTAATAATAGCAGGATAAGTTGCCATAATGCTCTTAAGTAATAGGTTTAAGTCCTCTTTTTCTATAATTCTGCTTTTCAACATGTGCGTGTGTCTCAGCAAGCAGAGGAGGACAACGAGCAGAAGAGGAGACAGGAGCAGCTCATGAAGGAGAAACTTCTAGAACAGGAGGCCATGATGGAGGAGGACAAGAAGGTTTGGGACTGATTCACTCTCTCTCAAAACAGAAACTCTCTGACAGCATTTTTCAAAAAGATTCCCCCTGAAAATCTATAGACACTTGAAAATTGCCACAATTCTAGTTTTATAGCTCAAGGTGATAAATGTTACCGTGGCACTTTTTGTCTTTGAGTTATGTCTCCATTTTGTTTTTACGGCAACAGCACTTGATATTAGATGTCTGGCTGCAGCACGAGACTTTTATATGTCACTAAACAAAGGAATAAAACAAAGATTAAAGAAAGCTCAGGTTTATGCTGACAAACTCTCAGAGTCTATAACTACGGCAGTTTATTGCAATTCACATACTGCAGTATGTACAGACGTGTGAGCGCTTGCCTTCATTTTACAGCCAAAAAATACATATAGCATTGTAATTTATTTTACTAACAACTGACATGCATTTTACATTTTGATTTTATTGTATTTATTTTATTTTCTAAGTTTTCAGATTGACAACTAACACACCTCGTTCATCTACGTATATACTGTACATTAGGCAGATGTGGTTAGAGTAGCCAAAAATAGTGCTAGAAAGAATACTGTCACTACATTTTAAACTTACTTAATAGAAGTGCAAAGCCGTGGGCCAATAATGTACTCAAATAAAAGTATGAGAAACTACTAGTTCAATAAGAGTAACTGTGGAACAACATCTGTTTTATTATTCAAACTTTAATGCAATTGGACAGACAAAACATTAAATAGTACACAAAGTATGTCTCATGAAGAGTTTCAAAATGAATATTGAGGCTTAACTATATATACTGTATATAGTGTTAGAGACAATTCTGTCACTGCATGTTTATAAGCCTGTTTTAGCCGTGGGAAACTGTAATGTCACAGAAGAGCCATAGTCTTTATCTCAACATGTAAATAACCAGAGGACTGTAGCTAAGTGCTGCTGCCCTCTTGTGGTCACAAATAGAACACTCTATTGAAAACCAGCAGTAGTCAAAAGTCTCCAGAGTATCATTGATCACACTACTTTTACTTTGCACTTTTAGTTACCCAGACCTCTCTGTGACATTAAAATCTCCTGTGTATTTTGAGTTTTGATTTTCAAAGAATGTATTTCCAATGCTGATTGCTTCTCAGCTTGCCGCATGCTATTTTCCCGCCTAAAATGCACCTCCACATTTTATCTAATTTATTTAATGCATGTTGACTAACTTTCCATTTGTGATATTTCAGGCTTACTAATTGATTTGCTTACCCTGTTTAAAACGAAAATGTTTCACTGTATATATAACTTTACCTTTTCTTCACCACAGATTTTTTATGATATTTTTGCATGTGTTGGGTGTGCTAAATGCAGAGACTTCTCGTGTTAACTATAGGATGTTGAGTGCTCTGTCCTGCTGGTAGCCTCTTTGCAAAGCAGCCATTGTTCCACAAAGTGACAAACGCTCCCCGTAGTCAAACCTAACCATTAGCCGCATTCTGCTACAACACTGTACGTTAGGCCTGTTCCCATAAGGCTTATTCCCATAGGCTATGCTAATAGGCTATGCTAATAGGCTAATGCTGCTGTTGTAAAATGGCAATTTTTGATGGCCGTTCGGCTTCCTGCTAAGCTGGCCCAAATGACAAAAAGTTTTTACTTTTTACTGTAAAAATTGAAGGGAACACAAAGGGAAAAGTTTGCGGCTATGTCGTACAGAGACCGTAATTCTTAGAATAAAAAATTGGATAACTTTTGATGGTCCACCACTGAAGATGAGTCTCACCAAATTTCAGGTTAATCGGGCTAACGTCCGAGGAGGAGTTTGTAAAAGTATAAAGTGTAAACAGTACAATCTTTTCAGAGATTTGGCGATTTTCCCATTGGAATAACATGTGAGTTTTCTGTCATCGCTATGGCTACGCCGTAATAAATATGACATGGCTCTCATTTACTTTTTTGATCGGGATGCAAAAATGGAATTTTGTGCCAAATTTCTTAATATTTCGAAAAACTAAATATTTTACTCTCCATATAAGATTTTAATTCACTCTGTAGGGGGCGCTGTCCTGCCAAATTAATTTATTTCACTTCAAGTAGGTTTAGGGCAAAGGGTTTAACAACTGATTCAAATTGTACGCAATTTGCACTTTATCTGCGCAAACGGCAGCAAATTTTAAAATTGGAAAATGTCTGAAATTCTAGCTACAGTTTGTGGCTTCGGTGACATGAGTAACCACGGCTTGCATGTAATTTATAGTCATTCATTCGTTCACACAAACACAACATATTTTCCTGGCCCGGCCCCTCGGCCAAATTTTAGAACCCAATGTGGCCCTCAAGTCAAAAAGTTTGGGGACCACTGCTTTACACCAATAATTTGCGACATAAATGCATCTTGTATTGATGCGCTTGTGGCTGTAACAGACTGTGACCGCAGGGGCTTATTATATATTATACTCCTATAGAACTGGTGCTGCTTTGGACTGTCAGGCTGCCAGCGCTCCTCACCCGCTCTCTGACAAACTCACTGACAACCTATTCATCCTCTTTCCCCTTTTCACCCCATTTCCTTTCCATTTTCTTTTAAACTTTTCACAGATTTGAGGAACCAGCCTTACAGAAGAGCCGACGCCGTGCGCAGGAGCGTCCGGAGGAAATTCGACGACCAAAACCTGCGGCCGCTCAACAACGGAGAAGTTTTCATGTAACGAGGGAGAGAGGAAGTTCAGACAGGAAGGCTAAAGGAGACGCGTGCAAGAACGAAAAAAGAAAAGAAGGTTGAAAGAAGGACAAGTAAACGTAGCAGAAACCAGAGAGACTATTATCTGTATATATATTTTACGTAATTAAACTGCATAGCTGTGGTAGTAGCAGCTTTTCTATGAAGGACTGGACCAAATGGAGTCTCGATGGGAAAACCTTGGACCAAGACAAGTGCCTCTGTGTTCGTTTGTCGACTTTATTTTCCTCACACTTGGAGCAATACATGATACAACCAGGTTTTAACCCGAAGACCACGTGCAAAACTGGACTTTTGTATGAAGAAATGGCAACTATGTAGTTGTCTATGTTACATTTAGCATGAACATTTAGCCTGGCCTGCCCAACTCTCTCGTTTGTATCAAACTGAAGACTGTTTTTACGCAATCCAGTGATATTTTATCTCTGGGATGTGTATTGTTTGTACATTAGGCTAGTTTCTATGTTCAAATCTCCATCAGGAAGGTTAAGGCTGATAACTTAATGATAATATTTGCCAATGTTTTGGTAAAAATGAATTGGGTTCTACACTATGTGGGCACTAGGGGGCAGTAAAGGGATAAGATTTGAATCCATGCCTTCAACTTAATTTCACTTTATTTTAACATGCAGTTAGGTAGATCTTTTCCTTTATCTGTCGGAACATTCCACTTTACCATTCCTCAGCGTTGAAACACTTCTGTAGCATGTGTTACGTCTCATCTGAGGTCTAACCAAGTTTAACTGTCAGATTGCAGATTTGATGACTCTGTAACAACTGGGCCTGAATAAAATTGTTTTATTTAGGCCCATTTAACTGAAATAAAAATGAATAAAACGTTAAATTATTTTTAAAAACTTTTAAGATTTTCTGGCTAAAATTTTGATTTTTTGTTTTTGATATTTTGTTCAAAAACGGTAAAACTCACTGCACTGTTCACTTCCTATTGCACTACATCAAAATCCTATTCTGATTCTGAAAACTCCCATAGTTACACAGGCCCCGCCCACCACCTGAAATTATAACATGAATACAACCGATTAAGTACATTTTGACTGCTTTGCAATTCAAAACAACAGACTGTACCCTCTTTCAGAACTGGATATAAACTTTATAATATCTAATTTAACACATTTCTCATCTACCAAGCTGTGGCCACTCACTTTGATGTAATTTGATGTATAGTATTTAACCACTTGAGACTTTGTATGCTTTTTGCTGTTGTACTTCTACTACAGCAGTCTTTCAAAAACATTAAAAGTACACAAAGGCTTCCAATATGTAGATATTTTGCTACTTTTTTACTTAACATTGCCAGATGGTTAATATTGTACATACTGTTTAAACATTGCCTTGTGATATACAACTTGAATGTGTTATTTTAACTTATAGTTTTTACGCTGTCATCAGTTTTGTATATTTAATAAGAAGCCAAACGCCATCAGTCGGGACCATCTCACTCCATAACGGGCGACACTGAATCACGTGTTTTGAAGGTAGATCAAAGCCAGTTATTAACACAGGAAGCGTGTTTTAGTCATAAAAACACAAGATGGGTCGTAACTACATCATATAATTCAAAATGGTGGTTAAAAGCTGTGGAGCGCTGACTTTGAAGCTCCTGTTTGGACCATAATTATCTTCACTAAAGCCGTTCATTTGCATCTCACTCTGTAACAGTTATGTCTCCACTTTGGCATGTTTTTTACTTTAGGACGTTTATGGTTATTATCAGATAACAATTTAGATTTTCATCAACTATGATCGAATAAACTATCTTGAATAAAATGGATGCGTATGGACTCTTTTTTTGGGCAATATTCTAGTGTTTCTGGAATAGTTTTACATGTTCAGTCTGAAGAAGTACAAAAGAAAATTACAAACACAGCCACATGAAGTCGGAGTATTTCACAACCAAAAATAGTACTTAAAAATATTACTAGTATAAAGCAGTCATGTATCAGTCAAATGAAGAGAAAGGGATTATAATGCACTTTAAAGTCACAGCTGTGAGAACCACCTATTTATTATCTATCAAAATGTACAGTTGTGGTGTTGATGTAAGAAAAGGCAGGGGAAGTGATCTAAATGTCTGACACTCGGACTATCAGCACAGGAGCTCCACAGGGCTGCGTACTTTCTCCCCTGCTCTTCTCCCTGTACACAAACTGCAGCACCTCCAGTCACGACTCCATAAAACTGATCAATTTTGCGAACAACACCACCCTCATCGGGCTCATCTCGGACGGGGATGAGTCTGTCTACAGGAGGGAGGTGGACCGGCTGGTGTCCTGGTGCAGCAGTAACAACCTGGAGTTCAACGCCCAGAAAACAGTGGAGATGATCGTGGACTTCAGGAAAGTCACTGCCCGCAGCCCCCCCTCACCATCTCAGACTCCCCCATCTCCACTGTGGACTCCTTCTGCTTTCTCAGCACCACCATCACCCAGGACCTCAAGTGGGAGCTCATCATCGGCTCTCTCATCAAGAAGGCCCAGCAGAGGATGTACTTCCTGCGGCAGCTGAGGAAAGCCAAGCTGCCAGGGGAGATGATGGTGCAGTTCTACACGGCCATCATTACTACAGTGCATTGTGTGCTCTGCTGAGAAGGTGATCAGCTGCAGACTTCCATCTCTGCAGGACCTGTACGTCTCCAGGACTCTGGGACGTGCAGGTCGGATCACAGCCGACCCTTCTCACCCTGAACACAGACTATTTGAGACACTCCCCTCAGGCAGGAGGCTACAGTCCATCCGGACCAGAACCTCACATCACAAGAACAGTTTCTTTCCCTCGGCCGTTAGATTCATGAACACTTCACCACTGTCACTTTAACCATAATTTAATCAATTCTGTTCACTTTCTGCACTACATATGCAAACTCAGCTGTAAATTTGTACATATTAAGCCTATTTTTGTATTTTTAATCTTATAGCTTATTTTTTTATCCCATAGCAGATTTAAAATGTTCCTCTATTTGACTTAATTCATTGTTTTATGTTGCACCGAATCACCAAAGCAAGTTCTATGTTTGTGAATTTTGTTCATTGACAATGGCAATAAACCCTTTCTGATTCTAAATGCCGTATTCTGTAACTTGTGTTATAAAGGAGGGGGAAAGGCTATGTTGTACGTAACAGCAGATATGGAATAATAAAGTTGTACATCAGAAATTATTGATTCAATTTTTTTAATAATTGTTACTTATATGTTGAAATGTAGGATGCCATACACATGTATTCATAGTTATTAACTGGAGGTGGAGTAAATAATATTTTCACTTCTTTTTGAACAAGCAGTGTCATGTATGCATTATATATACACAATTAATATTTAGTCAAGTTGGAGTAAAATGCATTTGGGGGAAACACTACTTCAGTCTGAGTAACATATTTCTACAAGAACTGACAAATACTAGAAATCGGATACAACATTTGTCACTATTGGACTTACTTATACTCGGCTCACATTTTTAAAGTAAGGCCAAAGTATCTTTACTTTATAGTTACTCCAGTAAACGCATTACTAGCACTCTCCGACTCTAAATTAAATCACTCAGTTATGTTCAGAGGGATCACCATAAAACTTAAATAAAAAATGTGAGTATAAGTGCACTGCAAAACGTAAAAAGTAATGCAAAAACAAGCTTTCCATTCATTTTTTTTATTACAAGTTATGGTAATCTAAACAAACGTTACAAATAAAAGGCCATCGACGCCAGTGAAATGAGCGATATTTCTCAAGTGCCTTAAGAACACACTTCAGCTTCAGAAATGCAATCCACCATCATCGACGTCGCAGGATTATGCTTTTCATTGGATTTAGAATGTAACTGGAAAACCTGGACATCTTAAGTCAACTAAATTATGTGTTAAAATGAAAGCGGCCAAAGAAGTCAGTTGGTTCATGATATTTTAGTCAGAAATGAGCAGAAGATCCTCGCAGACAGTAAACGGGGGAAACAGTGATTTTTCTTTTTGCTTCGAAGTGAATGCATGTTAATAAAGCCTTACGAGGGTGTGACATCATCAAGGTGCGTCCAGTTGTTCCAGTAATGTCCTCCTCCGTTTCTCCAGCTCGCCTTCGCTCAGCTCGCTGCCCGATGTTTCCCAGTCGCCCTGTTCACAGTCAAATGTTTAGGCAAAAGAAATGACACGGGAAAGAATGCGTGAGTGTCTGAAGTGTTCTGACCTCTTCTTTGACGGCTTTCTTTTTGGGAGACTTCTGTTTGGAATCCGAGTGAGACTTGCTTCGAGATTTGTCGTTTTCTTTGTCTTTGTCGTCCTTTTCTCGCTTCACCTCGCGCTCCCTCCTCTTCTCGCCCTCAGACTCTGGAGAGCCCTGGGAACAAAACGCTCAAGTTCAAAACCAGACGTGTATTTGGAGCGGGAGCAGAAGAAATGTGAAGTGCTGTGTTCGAGTGGCAAAAACAGCAGCCCATATGCCAGCTTCAAAGTCCTCCCTCTCATCCTCATTTCATGGTGCGCTGTCATGTCTACTAAAGCCTAAGGGCTCGGGGATGAGAGGGAAGGGCATTCAGCAAATTGTTGGACCGGAACTGAAAGCACAAGGCTGCACATGAAGCCTGGCATATGTGCTTTTCCACTCAGCCAGCCTCATGTTGGTTAGTATAAAAATGGTATTCTAAAAAACAGAATAATATAGCGCTGTTGTAATATTGCATTTTCCAGGACTAGCCGAACCAAACTAAACTTAAACCTCGTCTGCGTTTACAAACCTGTCGGACTTCCAGGTCTTCAGTGTTTACCACGGGAACCAACTTCAACTTGGTTAATTTGGTTACAATTCTATACAAAGTGACTCCCTCAGCATTAAAAATACATTTGTCTTTAATAATGACTTTTATGCATGTCCGAGTCGTAGTGGACATTAAAGCTCCTCACTCCCACAACACTCGTTTAATGGATCTAAAATATGGAACAACCTGAGGCCATTTAAAAACACTCCACGTTACCATGTGGCAGTTAGCTTTTTAGAGCCTAATACGTTTTATGGTGTAAAGCCCCAGAGGGTTTCGTCAACAACGACATGAATAGAAAATGTGAAACGTAGATGAGATTTGCATATTGTTCCTTACAGACTTGTGGCGTCTCTTCTTGGCCTTCTTCTTGTGTTTCTTGGACTTCTTATAGCTCCTCTCTGTGGCGGCGCACGAGTCACAAACATGTTAATGGCAGTGCACTCGTGAGCTAAGAGCAGGTGCATTAGGGGTAAAAAGCACTCACCGGACTCGCCGCTGGACGAACGCTCAGACGGAGACTTGGACTGAGAGCGCTTTTTCTTCTTGTGGTACTCTTCCTCCTCTGACTCCGAGCCCTGCAGGACCGAGAGAAGGAGTGTGAGGAATAATACGCACTATGTATGCATTATATATATATCTTTATGTTGAATATTCCTCAGATTCATGATGTAGAAGTGTAAGAGGAAACCAGGATTAAAAGAGAAGTCACGTTTTCTTATGAAGTCAAACAAAAATCTAAATTTATCATGAGCTCAAATATTAAACTGTCATTCTCTATTTTGTTGCATTTTCTTCCAAGCAGTGGTTAACCTGTCGGAGATGAATGGTCAGTTAATAATTGCAGTTGTTGTTTGCCATAAATAATCAGTATATGAAGTATATCGTCTTGGTTAAGTTTGGATTTAGACAAAATTTGATTAATAAGTACTTTTTCCCCTCAACCTAAAGCCTTTATTTAAAAATGTATACAAATTTAGAATATAGGTGGGAAGTATTTCAAAATGTAGATAATATTGTGACTGTTGTTTTGAAGATATGCAACATTAGAATATAGAGTTTATCAGAAAATATCGCATTTGTCTGAAAATAAACCTCAACTAACAAGTTTAAAGACACGTTTAAACACATTTCTGTTGTTTTAACGTCTCAAAAAAAAAAAAACCTTAGATATTCATTAACATATTTCCAGTTTTGTTTCCGATTGAATAATTGTAACATTTTTGGAGGAGAGGCAGAGGAGCACAGACCGATCTGGAGCGGGAGCGTTTCCTGTGGTGCTTCTTGGACTTCTTGGAGTGCTTCTTGGCCTTAGAATGGTGATGCTGACACTCGTGCTGTGGGTGAGAGAGCGTGTCCTTAGACTCTGGACAGGTGGATGTACGGGAAGTGTTGCCATAGTAACAGTACCTCCAGGACGTGAATGAAGTCTTTGAATATCCGCTTCCTCTCGGACTCCAGGGTGATGTCCTCGAAGGCGGGCTCCTTCAGGAAGCGCTCTCTGACCTGAGCAGCAGGACAAACACTTACACTTTTCTATATTTTATTCACAATAGTTCAAAACAACATTTCCCTATAAAAGCGACTTACTGTATGCGAGTTAGTCAACCTTTATTTCAACTAACAAGTGAGTAATGGCCAAAGAAATGATTGTACAGCATCGCCAGGCCTAGTGTGTATCATTTCAACTATAGACGCTTTTAAAAAATAAACCTTTTAAAATGCTGTCATCATGAAAATAGTAGTATAAAACATTTTGATCATCTAGTATCATCTAAATGCTAATGGGTTTTTACAACAACAAAACAAAGGTCAGTTTGTTTCCTTTTAATTAAAAAGGATGGAGAAAAAAAATCTTGCCTCAAAATTGTTTTCAAGATTGACAAAATAAGAATAATTTAATAAGATTAAATAATTATAATTTGGGGAAAAGCATGCATCATATTTGTAGACAAAATGAACGTTTCTGTTCAGTATTTGTCCAGGAAGTACATATATTAAGCATTTGAGAGGGGGTGTTTAAGTAAAGAGTACAAACCCCTTCCCAGGCGGCCTCGGGCTCCAGAGCCGGACTGGACTGTTTCAGCATGTTCTTGAACGCAGCCTCTTTCCTCTTCATCTTCCTCGCCTCCTCCTTCTCCCTCTCTCTCTCCCGGGCCTCTGCCTTCTCTAACAACTGCGCACCAACACAGCCGGTTAATCACAGGCCAACACTACGTCATCATCATATTAATAATCATAATAAAGGTGAAGCGTACACTGTTGAAGGCCAGTTTGATGTTGCCCGCGTCCAGCGTGGTGGCTCTTTTGTCCGAGCTGATGACGGAGCCGAAGTCGTCGAAGCTGGTGTTGACTTCGACCAGGAAGTTTTTGTCCTGCAACAAATAGAAAGACACTCAAATTTAACACTATGAAGACACCAGTGGGTCATTTCAATACTTTACAACAGGAAATGTGTGTTACTAGGTTTAAATGGCATGTGCTTGTATTTATACTACTACAAATGAGGAAAAAACAGAAATACAGTTACACTTGAATCTGGGACGCCATTGGATGACGCACACATCACAGACCGAGGGTTAATTACAAAAATGAAACACACTAAAACATTTTGGAGAGCATTTCGCAGGTTTTAATGTTTTTCTAATTGAGACTTGGTTTAGTCGGTTAGCACCTGGACTCAATATTTATCAGAGTTTTATCGGTCGAGTGGCAGTTTGTGGGGAAAAAAGGACAAAAATACAGAAGTAGAGCCGAGTTCTAAAACACTTTTAAAATTCCATCAAAAAACTATTTATAAATTTAACAAAATGAATGTGTTATAATATTTACCAGAAGTACAATTATACATAAAAAAAAGTGTCACGATATTAGTCAAATAAATACTATCATGTGACCCATGTTATTGTGTCGTATTCTCAACATCATTATTATCATGAGTAAAATCAATATAGTAGGTTTACCAAACATTTGATATTAGGTAAATATACTAAACCTAAGAACAAACACAATGAGTCATAATTGTTACAGAAACATTAAAACCTTTGTGCTTTTACTGTGATGCCAACTAGAGCTGAAAGAAGTGAATTCATCTTCACTGATTGCCTTTTGGGATAATCGTTAACCAATTTAGTAAATGAATGATCGTTATCTGAACTATACACCAACTCCAAAACATGAAGCAAGACACAGCAAGAATTACACCCAAACGATGCAGGAAACATGCCAATTTAGTGTTTTTGATTGAAAAACAAACAAAACAATTCTGTCTGCAGGTATTCTCCTTTAAGAAGTCCTCACGCTGCATTAACTTTATCTGGGTGGAATAAATTTCATTCAAGGATCTGTTGTGAACATCTATAAATAAACTGAATAAAGGCTTGCATAATCGACTAGAAAGAAAACAACATTGTTGTATTCGGGCTGCAGCCCGAATACTGACCTTAAGTATATCTTTAATAATCCTCTTCTCATCGTGGTAGCGCGCCTTCAGATCCTCCACATAGAACTTGAACAGGTCCAGAGGGGTGGAGCCTGGAGAAAACAAACACATGAAAAATGAAATATGAACAACCACCACCACCACCACCACCACCACCACGAGTGCTCAGTGCCGTGTGTCAGACTGGAGAAACTGAAATATGAATCTGAAATGTGTTGTGAGCATGTTACAGCCTCGTGAGGAGCCACAGAGAGAGAGGAGCCACAAAGAGAGGAGCCACAAAGAGAGGAGCCACAAAGAGAGGAGCCACAGCGAGAGGAGGTCACAGAGAGGGGCCGGAGAGGAGCCAAAGCGAGAGGAGAGAGGGCGGGTGTCTGACCCAGCTGTGCCAGCATGTTGAGAGGAGCCAGAGCGAGAGAGGAGCCACAGAAAGTGAGCCAGAGCGAGAGAGGAGCCAGAGCGAGAGAGGAGCCAGAGCGAGAGAGGAGCCACAGAGAGAGAGGAGCCACAGAGAGAGAGGAGCCACAGAGAGAGAGGAGCCACAGAGAGAGGAGCCAGGGCGAGAGGAGCCAGAGGAGCCACAGAGCCAGAGGAGCCAGAGCCAGAGGAGAGAGGGCGGGTGTCTTACCCGGCTGGCCCAGCATGTTGGCGAAGCGGATGTCTGAGCTCAGGGTGGAGTACATTTCCATCCAGGCCGACATGGAGTGGAGCTGCCCGTGGTCGTGGAGCTCGTCCAGGAATTTCTGAGACGGAGGGAAAAACATTCAGAAAGACACAAAAGTACACATCACACATATGTTGATATTTTGTGGTCGTTTGGATTGGTTTGATTCTCATATTGGAGTGGGCCAATAAAAGCACAATAATAAAGACCTATAATAAGTGATTTAAACTTCTACTGTAATTATGAAGGGTTTTGTGCTTTAGCTGTCCAAGAGTAAACTATCTTCCTGGCAAGACAGTACACAATATGCTGTAAAATCATCTTTTGTGGTAGATTTTGTATTATCGTGATTATTGCCAAAGATAATCATAATTTCATCCCCCGATTGTGCAGAAATATGGAACGTTCATGATGTTCTCGTCTTGATCTTATTTTCACTTTAAACAACTATTTATAATTTGTTACAGCATACCTTATTCATAATTTAAATGTTCTATTAACAGCTATTTTTAAATCAATCAACCTTTATTTATAGAGCTCTTTAACACTATAAGTGAACAAAGTGCTTCACAACAAAAAACAAGGCAATACAAAACATAGAACTAAGTAAAAACAAACTGTACAAACTCATTAAAAGTCAGTCTGAATAAATAAGTTGTAAGCCTAGATCTAAAAAAAATGAAAGCCTGTGATGATGCACATGTCGGGGGGCAGTTTGTTCCAGAGTCTGGGACCAGCGACAGAGAAGGCTAGATCCCCCAGTGTTTGACTCTGGCTCTGGGGACGTCCAGCAGAAGCTGATCTGTCGACCTTAAAGCCCTGTTAGTGTTTGGAGGAGAGAGGCTCGGCCAGATAAAGAGGTGCCAGGCCAAAAAGTCACATTTTAAAATAAATTCTAAAAGAACTGGGGTGATGTGCTGACGTCTGGGTGTGTTGGTTAGAAAATGTTCTGAACGAGCTGAGGGCGGCTGAGGGCGACTGGGAGACACCCACATAAAGAGCATTGCAATAGTCTATTCTTGAGCTGATAAAGCATGAATAGTCCTTTCAAGGTCGGTGCGATTTAGAAAAGCTTTACCTTAGATAAAAGACATAATGGATAAAAACTTGCTCTAACCACATTGTCAATTTGTTGGTCGTCAAAAACCTCAAGATTAATTACGGCCGGTTTTATCATGGATGAAAAGCTATGAAAATCAGACCAAATAAAATGTACTCTCATTATTTGAATAATTATGAACATATTATTAATCATAATTATTTTTGCCATAATAATAATGACACAAAATTTAAATATAATTTCATTGTGTCATCAGAAATGACTGTAGAATAAAAATAAATAAAAATAAAAGCAACTGTAGATTCAAACTTGGTCTGAATTTAAAAGAGCAAAAACAAGCTGTATAAAGAATACAAAGATTAGGGTTAATTCAGTTAAACTCCCTTGTGGCTTTATTAAAGATGATGCAGAAGTACTTAAGGACAAACACGTAGTACTTGAGTAGAAAGATTCCATAGACTTTACCAGGAAACACTCTCTGTTCTTGCGCTGTCTCCTCCTCTCTCTGAGCAGAGCCTTCTGTTTCTCCTCCTCCTCCTCTTTCTCCAGAGCTCGGATGTGCTCCTCAAAACAAATCAGGGCGTCCTCCTTGTCCATGTCTGTGGGTCCAAATCAACACGGTTACACTGAAAACCAGAAGGAGCTCTAAGTCGCGTGATTTAAAAGCCTTACTCTGCAGCTCCTCGTCCTCTGCGAAGGTGGGGTTGTCCAGGAGGTACTGCTGGGCCTCAGACCACGTGGTGCGGTACGTGACGTTAGCCATGTTGTCCAGGATGTTCTTCAGAGCTTCCCAGTTCCTCTTACGCAGCTGCTTTGCTTGTTCCTGGTTCAGCGAGGAAATATATGAATGTTGGACTCGAGACAACATGTTTTTCTCTACAAAACTTCTACAAAATAATATCTAAAAAACACTTTTGGATGGAGTTTGTGCAGGGTTGGTTACCATGTGACATAAGACTGCGTGAGACAAGGTTCAGGGGGATTTTTGAGCAAACCTGTGTACTGAGTAATATGCATTAGACTAATGACATGTGGATAATTCTGAAAATGTGGAAAGACAGAAATAAGTCCTGATCGGGACTTGCACCTATGAACTAAACCATAAAGATAAGATCAGATCGCTCCATATTGTTAGCTGGGCGACATAAACATAATAATGAAAGGAAAATATAATGTCAAACTTGCTTTAAAAAGAGCTAAACTGAGAAAAAACATGTTCGGATTTTTTAACTAGGGTGAATAGTAACTGATTACAGATATATTCATGTAGTAATTGAGCTGATTTTTGAGCAAGTTTGAGTTTTTGTCAAGACGAGTATCAAAAGAGTATGAAAAAATATAGTATTTTATTTAGATTACAAGGATTTAAGTGAGACAACAGCAGAAAAGAAGTGTGAGAAGAATGAGTGAGCTGAAGATTTGGGAGTGAATACAAAGTTTAATTTGTATTACTACATTATAAATACACTGTTTTCTCCTACTTTTTCAGAGTATAAATAGTATTTTTTGCATAAACCTGTGAGTGCAGTTTCAGATATATGGTCTGGTCATAGAGATACTGAGAAGCTAGTCCCTTTAGTCGACTAATCAAAGCGCAGAGCATGTCAGAATGTCTTTAAACGAGTGAAGCTTGAGGAACCTCCTTACCTTTTCCTTTTTGGCGAGATAAAAGAGCACGTCCTCATAGATCTCCAGTCGGTCTCTCTCTGGCACGCAGCTCCACACTTCCTGCTCTGCAAACATCTGCTCTGCTTTCCTGAGGCACAAAACACAACGGCTTGTAACATTCTGTTTACCGAGCGGGCCACCAGGGGGCACTGTTCCACAGGCCAGTTGTGTGCTGGAGTTGACTAAAATGGGTGAGAGATCTGCTTTGGACTGAATTCATTTGACAGACTAGACGTTCAGTGGAGGTTAGGAGCCGGGTCCAACGGAGGGAAACGTGTGATTAAAAAGTAAAAAGTCTCTCTGTCGTCTGTGACTCTGCTGTGCCCTGTCCCAGTGTAGAGGCTCAGAGAGGACACCAGCGCAGGGACAGTCAAACCGGAGACGAGGTTAATCTGTCCTTCATCCATCACAAGAAGAGAGACTCTGAGCACATCAATATTTTATTTTGGCCAACAGCAAATAATTTAATGGAACCGATAAGTAAGGTTGAAAAAATAAAAAATATACTGTGTATGTGTATGTATATATTGTGAGAAGACATGAATCATATCATGTTTTTGTGACACGTGGATCATTATTTTATCTTTTGAACATTTTAAATTACAATATTGAGCCAAAATCTAATGGGAAAACGTCTTCGCCTTGAATGCAGGAGAATAAAGAATAATAAAAAAGGCATTACTCTCTCGAATACAACTTCGAGCGAGTCTTTAAAGTCAATTTGGCATAATAAGTCTCTTTCAAGATAATATTGACATGGTTAAGGAGACTGAGGTTTTCTCAAGGACTACATCAATCAGGTTGTTTGTTTTGTTTTTCACAGCGGCTTCAAAACTTGGATCGATAATTAAGCCTTTCCCTTTGTAGAAGTTTGAAATGTAACACAAGTTTTCAAAGGATGTAACAATATTGGCAGAAGGAAAACTAAATGAGGAACATGACCCTTTGCTTTAAGTGCCCATGACAGGTCAGACGACTCATTGAACTAAAATGCAGTTAAAAAGGTTGAATAGAGGATTTTTCCGACCAATCAGAGTCTCATTTCCTTGTGGCGTTGACAGCGGAGTAGTTTTCCCACATGTCAATCGTTCCCTGTGTGCTAGTGCACACCTGCAGCCTCGTTTTCAGGATATGAGCACGTTTCCCTGGCTTGCGCATGTGTGGTTGATATGCCGGTGTGTGTTTAGCGAGTTGCTTTAGTGTAGCTCCACGCTTCAGACCGTGAAGTACAAAAATGGCTGAGGGGCGACAGAGACGACTGTTTGAGCTCAGAAAAGACGAAAATCTGCGGAGACGAGAAGTGTTGCGCTAATAAAAAAACGCAAGTGTAGCATCGGAGCTGTAGCGTGCTCATGAACGAGGTTTGATGGCAGGCGGCCTCTCGGAAAGAACAGGAGGGTGGGGGTGAAAAATCCTCTATTCAACCTTTAAGATAAATAAATGGATAGATGGATATTTTCCAAAAAAAATAAAGCTGATTTTTGAATTTATAATTTCACTTTCTGCTTGTAATTGATGACATCACCAGTGTTGTACCTGAACGCGTTCATTGAACGATCGTTCATGAACGCGTTCATAATTTTGGTGAACGTGAACTGAACGAACGGTATTACTGCTGAAGAACGAAACTGTGAACGCATTCATTCTGGTGTCTGAACAGCAAAAATCGTTCTTTTTATTTTCGTTCAATAAAGTGTCAGATTTCTAGATTTCTAGAGACTTCCAGGCGAAAAACACACCGTTATGTTGCCCAAAAAGAGACTGTGTCTGGCAAGTGTGAGAGCTCCAGAGTTGTAGAGGCGATAGATCGCGCAGACAGAGATTTCGTGTGTTGCACCACACTGCGCATGCGCATCTAAACAAAAAGCAGCATGGACACGACCGCAACGTATAGTCAACAGAGCAGCAGGAGTCACCCTTCTACGACCATTTACGTGAGTTTTATGATAAGGTCGGTGAGGATGGGCACAATCTAACATTTCTGTGCAAACTTTGCCCAGCAAGTTTTCCCTCATGTTTTTGAGAATATACTGTGGGGCTGAAAGCTGCAACTGCTGCTAGTGTGGTGCTGAATGGACAGCAACACATGGGGAAGTCTGTCCCTTCAATGTGAACGTAAATCCTGGATAAGGATTCAAAATTGGATATGAAGATGAAATCTGACACATATTTTCAGCAATAAACTAATAAAATAATTGCTGCCTGTGGTTGTATTTGGGCTGTGGAAATAATTTAGAACAATTATTGCATATTATTGCAAAAAATAACTGAACTAGCATTTTTGGAGCTGTGAACTTAGTTCAAAATTTTGAATTATGAACTATGAACTGAACTTGTTCATTTTAAAATGTATGAACTATGAACTGATCTAGTTCATGTAGAAAGTGAACTTTCCCAACACTGGACATCGCACTAGGAAATTACCCACCAAACACTCATCCAATGTCACTTTTTTATTTGACAAATAAAATATAGATGAAAGCGACTTTATTTTGTTGAATCAAATCTTTTTTAATATGTGAAAACCCATCTCTTCAAGACCACCTTTCAATAACTTTATCTTTATTATTTGTTATTCGTCGCCTTTGCATAAAGCTTCTTTGGGCATCTTGAAAAGCGCTTTGAGCAGTATTGTTGTTATTATCATCCATTTTCTGGAGACTGACCCTAAGCTAAATCACAGTTAATATTTGCCTAACATTTACCAAAACCCTGGTCTTAACCTTTTTAACCTGAACTCTAAAGGGTTTACATCATTGGGGATCAGATTTTTGTCCCCATAAAGGTTCAGATCTTCATGAATTGTGTGCAAAACAGATTTTAGTCCCCACAATGTGACAAATAAATACCACAATAACACGCGACCACCGACACCACATGCTTTTATCTCCTCTTCTGCATTCCATTTGCTCAACGCCGCATCCATTTCTGTCTGTGCATATCAACTAACTCACGACACAAAGAACGCAACATCCACCTAGATGAATAATGCACTGGAATCACACAACGCGCTTCTACTTAAAACTCCATCAACGCGGTTACATCATGAACTCTACAGCGTGACCTGGTTAATGCGTGACCTTACATTGATCACCGCCCGCGCGACCCCCGCCGATGGTCCGGGGAAGTGCGGGTCGATACAGGAAGAGAGTGGCGCTCACTTGTATCTGGTGTTGGAGGTCATCTTATCGTGGTTCTCCAGGTATCTCTGGAAGGTCTCTTTGGATTCCTTGTACTTGATCCTGGCTTCTTCCTTCTCCTCCTTCTCCGTCTGGACTTTGTAGGCGTTAAAGGCCTGCTTCTTCTCGCTCAGCTTGGGCAAGGCGCTGGTTTAAAGCAGTAAAAGAGAATGTGAAAAGTGAGGGACTTTATAGACATTTAGTAATCCAAAATTGGAGCTGTACGAGTTTGAAGTGCTTTGTTGTGCCGTTTATTTATTAGATCTTGTTTTATTTATTTTTACAATCTAGGTCCGTTAAAAAAATGAAACCTTCAATATCATGGTTTATGCTGAAATATACCATGGTTTAATTGTTATTGGGATGAATCATGTTATGACAGAACGCACTGATTTAAACGTTCAAAAATCAATCAAATAATGAACTTTTATTCAAACAATGAAAAACGATATTAAACCTAAATTGGCCTTAGGTGCGATACTTTGCTATAGAAAATATCACGCTAAACAATACCCTTTTCCAAATTGTTAAAAACAAGTTGCCATGAACAAATATCAGAATTAAACACTTTAATACTTAGTTAGCATCTATAATCTGTCATAGAAGTTACATATTTGACAGTGTTAGTTAAATTTTATATACTACATACAAAATAACAAAAAATGTACACAGGAGAAATGTTTAGCCCCCAAAATTTGCTCCAACTTTTATTTATTGAACTACGGGGCGCAACCTAAATAGCTGGACTAACACATGGTAAATAATGTGAACTGTTCCATTTTGAATAAAGTAAACATGAAATAAAAATATCAAATGAACACTCACCTGTAGCGCGGGTCGTTGATGATGAGTTTCATGGCCTGTTCCCAAGAGGAGTTTGAGGATACTCCCTGTAATCACAGAAGACAATGTTAAAGTGTCAAAGTCTTTTATCTTGCCCATTAATAAGGCCATCTGCTCCAAACTAGAATTAGGCTACCCCAAATAAATTATCTGTTTGCTGTAACCCGACCCAACATTTTTTAAGTGGGTCGGACGGTAGGCAAATTCTTATTTTTTTTACTTTGAAGGCAAAAAAAATATATATCTGAATTTTGCCATTTTTTGACTCTGAGTGACCGCCAGGGGTCAGGCTTCAACAGTCAATGACGGAAAATGTTTCGATCAACCCGATCGGGAGACTAAATCTCAATATTGCAATCGACCTTTTGTACGCCTTTATTTTGGTAGCGAAGGCGAGCGGGGGAACATGCGGGGGACACGGGTGCCTCCATGTTCATTGTGATGACGCTGCTGGGCGTGTTTCAATCCCAGAATGCACTGCGTAAGTCAAATTTAAAATCAAGTCACACCGTGATAGAGAGTGACATGTACTATGGTCACTTCAGTGGCGCCGACAGAGGCAAACTAACTTGGCAAAGGCAATATATTTTCCGTGTTGCACATTCTGTTCTGTTACAGAAGCATGTGGTGGACCAAAAATGAAAACGCACATGCGTTGCGCAATGCGTTATTGGCCCTTTTGGGATGAAATATAGATTTACCGGCATGATAAAAATATTCGACACGACAGTTTACGAAAGACCGGTCGGTGAGTCGACGAAATAATTGAAAAGTAAAAGATTGACGTTTTTTCAACAAAATGCTGATACATTTTTTTCAGTCGGCTAGTTTCATACCGGGTCGGTCGGGTTACGGCAAACAGACATATTTTGCTCAGCCTCAGTAATTCATATGTAGTTCTGATGTTGGCACCAGCTTTACTTTACTGAGGCTTTTCCGAATTACAACTGGTCTTTCATGTGTAAATAAACAAACTAAAATGACTTCAAGAAATATCAACTTTAAAATTTTCTCAGAAAATATTTTCTTTTGAAACCAATTTTTCTTTTCCTATTAGGAGTAGCAATTTAACCAAAATCCTGCAGAAGGAACACACTAGAGTTATAGCTGTTGCATCTATTGCACAAGGACATTTCTCCATCTGCTCAAGGACTTAAAACAAATGTAGTCTTTGAACCATCTAATACGATTTCCCCCAGATGTGTACTACCACTAAGAGTTGTCAATGTAAAGCTGCAGTTCAGTTGAGGACGAGACACGTCTTTTGCCTGGAGTGTTCAGATGCCTCGCCGTCGTTCCCTGGTCCTGTCACTGTCACACTTCAACCTCACTCAGCCGTGCCACTCTCTGACTGTCTTAATCCTGGACCTTTGATCCAACGGAGCTAATCACTGAAGACGCTGCCGTTTGGGAGCGCAGTAAATGGCCAACAATCTCAGGAGAACGGCTTTGAGCGCAAAATTAAAAAGAGCCTAAATATGGCAGAATCCTGGAGGTGGGCGGGGCTACTCTGAATCGGCTCGGAAATACAGTGCCTCCACGGCAACGGGAGGTGAGTTTACCGGTATTTGGGAGAGATGTGGCCAAGTGGGAATGCACTTTAAAACACTTTTGTTACCTTTAAAGAGTTTAATTTGAGACGCAAAAAAAGAAATGTACCCAACTCTAGTATTAAATGATTTTTTCAAAGGACACTTTTTTTTTTCGGTCTGTTGAAAGTATACTTTTGTGAACAGGATTGTATGGTTTAGTTTACATTGGGTGAGTCTAGTTGGTTGGGGAGCTCAGACTCACCTTCTCCTTGAGCAGTTCTTTGAAGGCCAGTTTGGCCTCTTCCTTCGTATTCCATTTGTAAGTCTTCTTCTGAAGCTCTGGACGTTCCTCCTTTGGAGCTTGAGCACTAATCAAAACACAAATCTGGTTATAATTGTTTCCCAAACTTAACAAAACATTTTTCTACCCTTCACTCTAGAATGGACCAGTCTCAGTCTATGATGGAGCAGACGTGTTGCTCACGCCCGTGTGAGCGCTCACCTGGCAGCGGCCTCAGCAGCGGCTGCGCCCTCGGCCACAAGTGCTTCTGTGTGCATAAGTGTGACGCTGTGGGACTGCAGCTCCTCTGAGACCTGCACCAAGCTCTCCACCTCGGCCACAGTCGCCATGGCTGCGACAGGCATAGGCTGCACTGGTGGAGCCACACCGATGACAGGAGCTGCCTCTACAGTCCTGAAATTGGAACGTGGTCATTTACACAACAGGAAACTACTCGACAGTGGAAATAACAATTCACTTTTACAGCAGAAAAATGGTTGAACAATGTGGCAGCAAAAGAAAGATTGTAACACAATGACTATAACTAATACAGCAATAGACATAAGTGTGATTTGAAGGGCTGCAACTACTTATTATTAAGTAGAAATGAAAACCCAGACGAGTACATTGACAGCAAAAGGCAAATATTTAGACGTGATCTACACTTTCCATAAGCATCGTCTCCACCATCTTGGGCGCACACACACACACACACACACACAAGAATTACAATTAAAGTGTATTATTGATGAAATTCTGACATTTTCATTTAACAATGCCACTAGCTATGTTCACCTGCACACCAAAATCAGATGAAATGAATTCTGAACTTTTCAAATTATTTAAATGACATGCAAACAAACAAAAAATTGATGGGAATAATTAGAGGGAACATGATCAAAAATACTTCAGATGTGTTTGCTGTTTACTTATCAGTTTAAAAATCTTATAACTAGAGAAATACAAGTAGAGTAACCACAACCAGTCTTTGTTCTAAAAAAATAATAATACGACAAATAGTTTTTTGACAGTCAAGTTGTCACTATTAGTTGTCAATCGCATCAGCCCTAATTTGAAGAATTAAAACATTAAATCAAAATGGGAGAAATAATCTGGATGGAACAGAACTAAACTTCACTTGCTGAGATTCTAACTTTAAAATCCATTTCGTGCCCCCTTTTTGTGTCTCAAAGTTCAGACATAATGCATAATGGAGACGAACAGGAAACCCTTACCCGTTCTCCTCGGCTTTGATCATGGCTGGAATAAACAAAAGAGAGAGAAGGCTGTCAGGATATGCTTGTTTTCATTCTTTTCAAAGCTTAATACAGATAAGAGAACAGCAGAGATAAATATAACAAAGAAGGCTACGTGTGCACGAGTGATGCCCGCAGCCCCTAAAGCAGCAACAATCTGCCTTTCATGATGCCGTTAGTGGCTCTTCCAGTCAGGAGCACCAATACATTAGAAAACCTCAAGGGAACTTCAGCCCACATCACTCTACCTTCCAGATCCTCCAGCTCCTTGGGCTTGGTCCATCTGGACTCCTTGGTTTGAGAGTTGTAGTAGTAAGGCTTCCCAGTGTCAGACTTGTACTCCTTCCACGGACATTTGGAGAGCATTTGCTGCAAAGGCATATGAAGAAGCGTTCATGATTGCTTCAAAAGATCAATTATATGAAATTATATATGCCGAAATTAATTTAGAATGCACCGCCTAAGATTGACTCAACATACTTAAACTGCCCCATTTTAGTCCTGTGTCATTCCAATTGAAAGTCTCGACAATTGAGAAACTGAAATAATATTTTTGTGGTCAGTGGACATTTAATATGTAGCCTCTTTAACAAATTGTAAATGGAGATTCTGGTTTTATGTTTTTTAGTGTTATCACAGCAAAAAATAAACATTTGAAGAGTCTCATTTTACCAATAGTATCTCTAAAAATCAGACTTGAAATCAATGCGTTTGAAAAGCAATACTCATTTATGCCATTTTCTGATATTTTCTTTCTTTGATTTTCAAAATGTATTACATTCAAGACTTTGGCATTCAAAATAAAATAATCTTTCTTTAGCCCCATTCACTCTGATTAATAGATCTATTTCAATATACCGGTATAGAAGTTTCAAATTGATAGCTCTAAATCCATAAAATACATCTAAGCAGCCGGCTACAGAAAGGCATTATTAAAGATTTGAACCTCGGCAGGAGACTTGAGCTCATCTGGCTTCTCCCATATGGACTGCTTGGTCTCGGTGTTGTAATAATATGTCTTTCCATCCAGTGACTTGTGTTCAGTCCACACAGACTTCTACAAGGGACAAAAAGATCAACCATTTCAATGCCATCTTCAACAATACACTCTTCAATTTGATAGACACAGACCTTTTTTGAAGTTTCTTCATGTGGAGAACCGTTTGTGGCACTCTGCAAGACAGATGTGTTTGTAAGACACATAATTCTTATTTCTCTAGGCAGTGACATTTGCAATTAAATTGTAAAACTTACAGCTGTTCCAGGTACAGCAGCTATAAGGAAACCAAACGGCTCTTATCGTTACTTATTCATAAAACATAAATGCATATTCATTCTGATCAAAACTAATTATGACCGCTCTTACCTGCATTTTCAACTCCAGGCTGTACAAAAAAACAAAGAAAGTTTCATATTGTTATTTATGGTTTACTCCACACCAGAACAAGTGATTTGGTGAACACTTACTTATCAGTGCCACAGAGATTGATAGACTCTTACCTAATTGGTAAACAACACCATGTGTGCAAAATGCTAAAATATGATTCCTGTCTGGAGGGCTCCTTCTTAAATATTACATCTGCTCATTTGGGAAATGTAAAATAGGATTGGGCTTGTGTGCCATTAAATATGTAATGATAAAATAGCATGAAAAGATCACCAAGACAACCATATCAGGATGAAACTTTGGTACATGATTCATGAACAGCAGGTGAGAGCGAGGGCTGTTTTTGATGTCATCTTCCATTTTATGGCCGACATTTCTGTTGATTTTGTTTTATAATAGAGCATTTCGCCTACACTTTACCAAAAGAGCTAGGAAGAAAAACTGAGCAGTCTGCACTGAAAAGGATCATGTCTACATAGTTCCCTCTGGTTTTCAACAATATTTTAGCAAAGGAGCTTGTAGCTTGATATAATGTGACAGTCCACATTTATTCATTTTTATTTTATTATTTTGAGACTCTCACAAATGTTCATACAATATAGCAGTTGTAATCTAATGAATTCAAATATCTAACATGAAAGTCAGCTCTTTATGTGTTGCTGGGTGTTTCGCAGCTTGGAGAGTATTTTGGGATGTGTGAGCAGGCAAAGACACTCAGATTTTGTGTGGAGACTCACCGGTCCCGCTGGTTGCACCGTCGCAGCTGGCATATGCGGTAACATCATTCCTGGCAACATAGGTGGCATCATACCTGCCATCTAAGAAAAGAAGCGTCATGAAATATTCATCTGGCCTTTCCATAACTCAAAAGTGGAAGCAGAGGCACTTGGGCACAGCGTGGGGACGCTGTTTGATGGTGTGTGGAGATGCTCTGGCCCGAGGAGAACGGAAGGTTGAAACTTCTTTATCTGTGTGATGCTATTGGGATCAGCAAGTTTGTGTCACTTTTTCAGATAGCGACACTGGCACTTCAATTGCACCTTGGTCTCATAACTTAAGTCGCACTTAAAAAGCATAGAATAATGTGCGAAAACAACTCATTTAGAGCAATTAAGCTGGTTAGTCAAATCTTTACTAACTACAATTACATTAGACATTATATTGGAAGCATGTGATAAAATATGACGAACAATACCCCACCTATAACACAACAGAGCTTGAGATCAACATTTTATTCTTGTCCAGCTGTGGCAAACGTGGAACGACCAATGGACTGCAAGGCCACGACTGGTAAAAACATTTATCAAACTATTCACCTTATTCCACCCCACCCACTTTTGCTTCTTGTTGCTACAGATTGGCACTTCTGTTGTAATGGCACTTCCGGTTGAGCAGGAACTCGTTCACCCATTGTAAGTGATCAACAGACAGATCGCAAACATGTTTTGAAACAGAATGATCCAGAACGATTTTATTTTTATAGTCTAAATAGGCTCATGAGAGTTCTCACCTGTCCCATGGGAGGAGCCATGATTCCAGGAGGGATGATTCCTGGAGGCATGGGGGCCATACTGGGAGGCCGCTGTCCCATCTGAGGAATGCCCATTGGAGGGTAGTGAGGCGGGATTCCTGGTGGTCCCATCTACACAAATCAGAAAATTTAAGGATTAGAACAAGTACCAGGAGGTCTCCAGTGTATGCTGCAGAGGAAGAAGACGTGCACAAGGCTAACAAAGTCTGTGATAGTTTTTTAGACTTTGCTTATGTATTTATAGACAGACTTACAAAGGGAGGAGGCATCCCCGAGGGCGGTACACCTGCGTAAGGTGGCGCTTGGCTCGGGCCATTATTAGCCTCTGATGAAGACTGCCATGAATAAGAGACAGCCACAATGTTAATCAAGCACTTCATGTGGCATACTAAACGGTCATCCTTTATTTACCCTGCTGTTACAGGCTGGTAGCCCTGCACCGGGCTTTGTGAGCATGTTTCTTTTCACTAACGATAATATGGAAAGGGTTCGCAGAAGTTTAATGTAAACCCATACTAAAGCTTCTTCGCAAACTAAAGAAACATCTAACGCAAGCTTTTAAATTTGAATAGCTTTTTTGTTTCCTTTTTCAACTTAACTTAACTATTCCTGTACATGTAACGTTAGTATCATGGATCAGGATTATCAACCACCTCGTTTGACATACACAAACTTAATCAGTATATTATATTGTATACAAACTGGGTTTTGCAGTGAGTAAAATAGTTTTTCATTGCTCCCTGCCTTGTGTGTGGCGCTAGCTTGGCGCTAAAGAAGATATGCTAACAGCTAATATTAGTTTCCCTATATCAGATCTACTCACACAAAAAACATACATCACATTTCTGACAACTGAATACAATCCGTGTGTTTACTGTAGGCTATAGTTATTTATTCTTCTCTAGAATCAAACTATTCTTTTGAATGGCTCGGCACTCACCATGTTGACGATCAGCCCTGTGAAAACCGGAGCACGTCCCAACAAGGAGCGCCCTGATTGGCTCAACGTCAGCGACTGCGGCGGGTCAAAGGTAACGCTCATTAGCAACGCTATTTTATAAAGACCTTTCTCAGACAATTCAAGTCACCCAATTGGATGCCAACCGCCATAAAACAACAACAACAACAACAACTACGAAAAGTCTGAGGAATAAAGTCTGGCGGTAATGCAACAATTGGATGCCAACCGCCATAAAACAACAACAACAACAATTCAAGTCACCATGATCATCCAAGAAGAAAAAATATATTTAAAAATAATATTATTTCACATTTTGCGTATAAAAAAGTAACTTTTTTTTAAAAATAAATTATTATTATATTATTATTTGTACGTTTCTTTCTTTTAAAAACAAAACACCCAAAACAAATGACACAGAACATAAAGCAAGTAAACAAAATCCTATACATTCAATAAATCAATTTAGTCCCATTTAGTCCAGAGTCTGTCAAGCAGGTTCAATTGGTAAGAATTTGTAACTCAATCTATCCAATTAAAAATGCCCAACAATAATGGTTAATGGTTACAGTTTATATAGCACTTTACCACCATCTAGGACGTCAAGGCGTTTTACATCAAGGAACCACTTCACCCATTCACACACCAGTGTACGCAGGTGGGTTAAGTGTAGAGGTGGGTTAAGTGTCTACCCCATGGACGCAACGGCAGTATTCATCTGAGGGAGCTGGAATCACACCGCCAACCTGTGGGTCAGGAGATCTGACCGCTCAGCCAAGGATGTTTTTATGCCGAGAGAGGGAGATGACGAGCAATCTATCAACTCCGACATCAATACCTATGATGATTTAATGTCATATTCTGTTATTGCCACTAACACAGCTCTAATCTTTTATGTACAGAACATGCCTCAACTCATTAAACCATCCAAACCCACTAATTTGGTTTTCTAAATTGTTGTATTACCAGGTATTATTATTATTATTTACTGTATTATTTTGTTTATTTAATGCAAGCTATGTTGATGTTGTGTCCTCACCTCTGCTTCTAAATATCATCTCTTGGCTATGTATTGTTGAATATGTATTACATGTATAAGTAGCTTAATAAACTAAAAAGTCTATACAAATTATAATTATCTCTACTACTACTACCAATTGCACCAAATTGCACCAATTTTTTACTGGCCTTCAGACCTTGCAAAATTAAAAATCCAGTAACCAACATTTTCATCTGGGACAGACCTGGTATGAAGGTTTTAAGCCTAAATAAAGGTGTGGTGACTGAAACCTCTGTTAAAGGCACTTTTCTGGAGGATTCTCTGTATCGACCACCAATGTGGCCTTATATGTCCCCTGATGAAAAAAGTCTGGAAACCCAATGCAATTCCAAGTAAAAGTACAAATTTAATAAAAGTCGTCTGCCGCATAATATTTTTGTTTCTTCTGTATTTACTTGAAATCTGTTCCAAAATCCCTTCCAACAATCAAGGCCGTAAATAATCACCAGTACATGAAAAGATTTCTCATGACCTTCTGCTTGTGTTTTTGTTGGCTCTGCGTCCCTGTGCTTAAGTGCCATCGGTGTGTGAAGCATGTGACACAGAGCTCCCAAACAGATGAGACCACACTTGAGGAAGACTGCAGTAAACCCTGATCTATATTCTGACAGGAGTGGGACAATTGTCTATCCATTCTGTTAACAAGGCCAAGAGGAAGGCAGTAACAGTGAGGCAGTGACAGATTGACCAAAGCACTAATGATGGGGCCCAGTCATGCAGACTGCATCACTATTTCTCCAGGAAATCAACTGAAAGCGGCACATAGGCTACATTACAAAATATAATGATTACACAATTCTACATACTAATTCTACATATCAACATATTCTGCTTTTGGGGATTTAATATGAAACTTTTAATTGTGAATTGCAATTTTTTATCAAGGCAGTCCTGACCAGGCGGAGCCTAAGATTGGCAGATGGGTCCCCACTGCTCCTGAGGAGATGCATGCAAGAGTGGCATTGAAGGATGGGTCAAATGCAGAGGACAAATTTCCCTATGACAATAAACGCTAATCTAATCAGATCGAATCAAAAATGGCTTATACCCTTTATCATTTCGGCAGATTTTCACACATTTCAAAGCTTTTTCCTGCATCCTTTGGAGTACAAACAATTGGCTGGACTCTGTGTGAAGCTCAGACTCTATTTTGGCTTCTGTGGTCTGGTTTTAAGTGGAAACAAGCTCTACACAGATAAAAATCAGATTTAAAATCCTAAATTTTCTTTGGTAAATATGTAAATAGGAGTAAAGTTGTTGTTGGAGGTCTGGACTGACAGACAGTAGACTGAGCCTTTGTTGGGTTTTCAAAGCTTTTTATACCTTCCCGGGAGCTTGATAGGTATTTTTTATCAGATGGTGGACAAAATGCAATAAATGTAGAAAATGTAAACTGGGTCTGTACAGACATGCTGGAATTTTAAAGGGTTTTGATGATAGAAATGTGTCTATTGACCTGTTTTAAACTAGTAGTGGCATTTCACCATGCATCGTAAACAGTACATTTTCAATTGCTTGTTTGAATTGTTGAAAATGGCATATGTGGCATATTTCAAAGGAGGAAGCTATTTACTCGATTACACAAACATGCATGAATCAATCAATCAGAATGAAATTGTGTAAGTTAATAATGACAGAACACAGTTATAACATGATTGAAAGATTTGTTTCAACCAACAATGAAAAGAGCATTACAAGTATTTAAATTCATGTGTATTTACAATCATGTCTTTATGTAGATCCTTCCCCATTTATGTGAGCTATAGTGTGCTATGACTGTTGTGTGAGGAAGGGATTGATTGAATATGAACTGGTCAATGTTTGCTTCCAGCCATTTCACTGTGTTCACTATACAACTGACCTGCCTCACAGCCAACACTCTCAGCTATTGGCTTTCTGTCAGCAGCAAACTGGCTGCTGTAGCCTACATCTGCAAAAGAGGAGACAAAAATGCAACTGAAATGAAAAGTTTTACAGCTACAATACAACATTCAAGGATACTTTGACAAAATTGAATGTTTGTTGGCCATGACCATCTTTTATAAAATATAAAGACAAGGCCGCATGTTGACGGGGCTAACAATAGCCTTGAAGTTAGATGTCGGCTCTTATTATGTGAAATATTCTCTTTTACATAATTGAAATTAATTTAAATTAAGTTCTTTTTGATATTGTATGTTTCCTGCTGCAACCTACCTGTCTCCATGGAGATGATTTTACTTCAAATAAGGTTCTGCAGTATTGGCATAACTATCTTCATCTGATATTAGGTGTTTAAATAGCAAACAAGTACCTAAAATATGTGTATAAAATATTCAGTTGTATATGAGCATGCTTGCCTCTCCACAGATCTGACCTGTAACTCGGCCTTCCATAAATATTGTTGGAGATTCCAGGCAGAGCAATGGAGCTCAACCATCCAGTCCTTTTCAAAGTTTACTGTGGTATAAATATTAAGGCTTAAATGGCACGATGAAGGCTGTTTTCAGTCCTACAAAACACAACGTTTTAATCATTTAACAGTTTATAACTTTTCAAAAACAGATTTTAAATATAATTATAGGTCTTTTACCCTTTCAGATATTTAATATTCTTATGTGAAATATGAATGGAGAATGTACTTCCATCACTATTCAGCTCCATAACATCTGGAGAAAAGCTTCAGTGGCTTTCCCTCCATCAGAAAAGGTACAAAATGCAGCTTTAGTATTATGTTCAGAAAGACATTTTTACTTTGGCCAATAGGAGTCCACAAATCACATCATCAATGAGTCAACTCAATGTCTGAAAGTATCAATTTTTTAAAAAGTTTTTAAAGTTAAATTTTTTTTTGCAATTCCCCCCAAAACAACCTTGATTCAGTATTCATACATTATGCCCCTTTCTCCATATGTCATGTGAAAATCCATTGTTCCTCTTTGCATGCACTGTTCTTTATTGACAAGTACAAGCTCATAGCCTGGAGCAGAAAACAGAACAATTTGCACATTCCATTTCCTCTACAGTTCCTTTCACATTGCAAAAACCCTTTTTGTTTCTTCATCTAAAAGCCTTTTGGTCTCCTGGCTTTTCATTGACCACATCATCAATAGCAGCATGACCCTAAAGCGCCGTAAAACATATTGTGACATTTACAGATACTTATAGTGTGATCTGATCTCTGAAGCTGTTTTTAGTTGTCACAAATTGCACGGAGGATATAAAAGCCAAGTTGTGAGGAACTATTTTAGTGAGATTCCTCTGGGTTGCAATTATCATGCATGAAGACACAAAGCCGTTGATTGCTAAGTAGCGGTTATTCACAGTCTGTTGCTTTGAAAGAGTGGCTGATTTCATAGTAACATTCAGTGGACATATACTGTACTTCACGTACACAGGTGAGGTAGGCCCTGATATTGAATCGAAGAAAAAATATATATACTTTTTTGTTCCTTCCAACCAACCGGGTGTGATAAAAATGATGGAAAACCAGCCTGGAACTACAGTCACTAACCCAAGCTGATTTTACTACTGTCAATGTAAAAGTATATGTGATTTTAAACAGTGCACCATCATCATCATTGTTTGGAATGTTCCACACTACAACTGCCCCATGTGACCAAATTTGATGAAGACACCATTACTGCAGGGAAAAAATGCAGTAATGAATGGCAACAAGCCTGAAATTGAGCTTTTAGAGATAATCTTTGTCACTAAATGAAACCGTAATTAAGAAACATCTTAAAATCGAATCAGATGAAACATTAATGACCCTTATTTGGTCCGAGAGTGTGTTTAAAGAGTTTAGATAGAGTGCGCCTTAAATCTGTTAAATCTGGACTGATTCTGATTCACTTTCAGCTTCTAATATCATCAAAAGGTGTCTCTTGAGCTGTTTGTGAGAGATATACTTTATTATAAAGCCAAGTGCACATGAAGTTAACTGATACTGACATTCAAATAAAACTAATTTTGGACTCTTACTAATGTGAAGCTATTGTAAATGAGGCCTTTTCACTCACGTCAATGTAATAAACCCCATCAATCATTGTTTCAAAAATAATAGAATCGCAATTATAAACAAATACAGACGATTTTGAATCATCATGAGACGATGGGCAAATCATTCCTCAAAAGAAAACCCAAATAAATGCAGAAATACATTAGTAGCTTAATTCATGTGAGGCTTGACTCACTTCTGTTCCATTTAGTTACAGAAATCTCTATCTGGAGATTTGGCAATCCCAGAAAAGGCTCTGGTTTTCTTTTGCCCTTGATCATTTGTACACCTCAGGGAGCAAAATGAATCCACAATATCTGAACTACTGATAAAGTTTATTCATTGCGGCCAACGCCGTTAGTTTAAATTAAGTAAACCTTTTATTTTTCCTCTGACAGAGGGAAATTTGTCTCGGGCACATTGTGCTTGGGCGCAGCATCATAATAAAATGAAATGCAATGCAATGTATTGTACAATAAGAATAGTACAAACAATGAATAAAAATGTAGACAATCAATGTAATCATGCAGAGAGTACAAATGGTAGAAAAAACAGTAAAGTGCACCAGTAGCTTTTGGACATCCATCCATCCATCTTCTTCCGCTTTATCTGGGGCCGGGTCGCGGGGGCAGCAGTCTGAGCAGGGACTCCCAGACTTCCTCCTCCCCAGACACTTCCTCCAACTCCTCCGGGGGGATCCCGAGGCGTTCCCAGGCCAGCTGAGAGACATATTCTCTCCAGCGTGTCCTGGGTCTTCCCCGGGCCTCTTCCCGGTGGGACATGCCTGAAAAACCTCCCGAGGGAGGCGTCCGGAACAGATGCCCGAGCCACCTCAGCTGGCTCCTCTCGACGTGGAGGAGCAGCGGCTCTACTCCGAGCTCCCCCGTGTGGCCGAGCTCCTCACCTTATCTCTAAGGGAGCGCCCAGCCACACGGCGGAGGAAACTCATTTCGACTCCGGTGCCGCCACGACAGGCACCGGAGACCTTGCGACCACAGCTCCGAGCAGCCGCATCAACAATGGAGGCGGAGAACATGGTCCACTCGGACGCAATGTCCCCAACCTCCCCCGGTACATGGGAGAAGCTCTCCCGGAGGTAAGAGTTGAATACCCTACTGACAGAGGGCTCCACTAGACGTTCCCAACAGACCCTCACAATGCGTTTGGGTCTGCCAAGTCTGTCCGGCTTCCTCCTCCGCCAGCGGATCCAACTCACCACCAGGTGGTGATCGGTTGACAACTCTGCCCCTCTCTTCACCCGAGTGTCCAAGACACGCGGCCGGAGGTCAGATGACACGACAACAAAGTCGATCATTGACCTCCGGCCTAGGGTGTCCTGGTGCCATGTGCACTGATGGACACCCTTGTGCTTGAACATGGTGTTCGTTATGGACAATCCGTGGCTAGCACAGAAGTCCAATAACTGAACACCGCTCGGGTTCAGATCGGGGAAGCCGTTCTTCCCGATCACCCCTCCCCAGGTGTCACTGTCATTGCCCACGTGGGTGTTGAAGTCCCCCAGTAGAACAACAGAGTCCCCGGTCGGTGCACTGTCCAGTACCCCTCCCAAGGACTCCAAGAAGGCCGGGTACTCTGCACTGCTGTTCGGCCCGTAGGCCGCCACAACAGTGAGAGACTTGTCCCCCACCCGAAGGCGGAGGGACGCGACCCTCTCGTTCACTGGGGTGAATCCAACACGTGGCGGCTGAGCTGAGGGGCTATCAGCAAGCCCACACCAGCCTGCCGCCTCTCCCCGCGGGCAACACCAGAGAAGTGGAGCGTCCAGCCCCTCTCGAGGAGATGGGTTCCAGAGCTCAAACTGTGCGTGGAGGTGAGGCCGACTATATCTAGTCGGTATCGCTCAACCTCCCGCACAAGCTCAGGCTCTTTCCCCCCCAGCGAGGTGACATTCCATGTCCCCAGAGTTAGTCTCTGTGTCTGGAGATCTGGTCGCCGAGGCCCCTGCCGTCGACTGCCGCCCAGATCTCTCTGCACCGGCCCCTTATGGATCCTCCTGCGGGTCGTGGGCCCACAGGAGGGCGGCCCCACGTCGCTCCTTCGGGCTGTGCCCGGCCGGGCCCCGTGGGGTAAGACCCGGCCACCAGGCGCTCGCCATCGAGCACCCATCCCAGGCCTGGCTCCAGGATGGGGCCCCGGTGACGCCGATCCGGGCGACGTAATCGGCCTTGTTTGTGAACTCATCATAAAGGGCTTCTGAACCGATCTTTATCTGACCCGTCACCTAGGACCTGTTTGCCTTGGGAGACCCTACCAGGGGCTTGAAGCCCCCGACAACATAGCTCCCGGGATCATTCGGGCGCTCAAACCCCTCCACCACGTTAGGGTGTCGGTTCAAGGAGAGGAGCTTTTGGACATTGACATTAAAACTCTTCCTACATGTGGGACAGAATCAGCAGATGTACCAGCTTATCAGGGGGAAGAGTGGGGATAGGAGTAGGGTGGGAATAGGGTGGGCACAGGATCCACAGCTGCTAGCCTCCCCTGGCACCCTAACCCTCCCCGCACTTGTAAGGTTGAGGGGGCTCTACAGTTGAAGCTTCTCCACTACTCCAGGAGTGCAGGAGCCAAAGTGGGTTTGTATGTTTATTGAGGAGGGATATTGAAGTAGGGATAAAGGACTGCACTAAGGAAGACAAGACACTTCACCCATATTATACAAATCTGATGAGTGCATGAATGATTCGTGGTCGTAGAGGTCTATTGTGCAGATTGGCTGCCTGGTTTTTATCACCATCCAGGGAGGAGTGGAATAACAATCTAATGTAAAGTATTCTTGAATGTCCCCCCCCAAAAAAAGTGCTATATAAATAATAATAATAATAATAATAATACAATCAAAAATCAAATTCCACCAGAGAAGTTAGACTGATAACTGATTTCATTCCTCCACACATATTTTGTTTAGTAATTTAAATTTTTTCTATCTCAAAATATATTTTCTTGGCTAAATATCGGCCCGGTATTGGACCTGGTCAAAAGTTTGTATGAATTACATTGCAATGCTTTGATTTATGGTGATTTATATGGAGGTATTTGCCAATTTTTAATATTATTTTTAAATTTTTCTACGTGACGCAATCTACTTCTTAGAATTACTTGTTACTTAAATAATAAAATAAATTGTAAGTAACCCATGTCTGACTGTATAAGTGTTTCAGAGGCCGTTGGAATAAAAGCCTAGTATTTAAAGGCTCTTTTCTAGTCACAGCAGCTTGGGGAACTCATTGTCTAAGTTTGTGCTGTAAAGGTAATGAAAAGAAATGTCTACAGAGAAATGGTGGGCACTGGGGCCAGCACACAAACACAAACATACAGGTACTCAGAGTGGCCTTATCAGTGGAAGCTATTATGATGGTTCTTTGTTAGCAAAGAAGTTTCAATGTCATTAATACAATTATTCCCATACTGTACTGTGAATGAAAGTGCTGTTTTTTTTCGATCATAAAAGCCCAACAGAATAGTACATTAATGTTTGTTAATGGAATTTTCTACAATTATCGCTATAACTATTCAGGCCATAGTCTAGACCAAACTGACTGAAGGTACAACCATGTTTCAAAGGGGTGCAAAGATAATGCTCTTCCATTAAGTGTCATTATTGAACGCAACTAAAATGAGGGGGCAACGCCCCCTTTTGTACCCCTGCAGATCCAGGCTGGAAACTATTTCTGTTGCATGCAACCAAACTACCATCTGCAATATGGGTTCAAGGAAGCTGCAGTCTGGTCATATAAAAGTCTGTTGAGGGGCAACCCTCAAGTGCAACATCTGTACCCCTTATAGGTTGTTTTATCATTTTTCATTGTTTTATGTTGCACCGAATCACCAAAGCAAGTTCCTATGTTTGTAAATTCTGTTCATTGACAATGGCAATAAACCTTTTCTGATCTGATTGATCTGAAATGAAGTACCGATACTATGTACCCTGCTGAAATGTGTGTGCTGCAGTTCACGTGGTCAGGTCATGTTAAATTAATAAATAAATATAGCATATCATTCAGGAGACATAGTTAGGGCGAAATCTCTGCCAAAATATTGCAAATATGTAAAACTTCTAAAAGTATTTGCCAATACACTGTGTGTTTTGCAAATATGCAAACCTATTTGAACAAATGTGTTTTGATTCACAAATATTGCCATTTTACCTGTACAAATTAGAGTTTGGATTTGTACAAATACACAACTAGTTTTGTACAAATATACAAGCAGTTTTATGTTAAATGTGTTATGTAAATACAGCCTTTAAAATACCCAAATGTACCAGATGGTTTTGTTCAAATATGTTTGCAAATACATCCATTTTACCCTGCAAACGTGTTTTTGATTCATAAAATATATTTTTATTTGTAAATCTGTTGCGTAAATATGTTTTATTTGCAAAATAAACAAATGTGTGTGTACAAATGTGTTTGTTCCACTCAAATACAAAGTACTTGAGTACTTTGTATTTGCCATATCTATTTACAAAGTAAGTTGTTTTGGCAGCAGAGGGTTCCTCTGGCTTTGCACTTGCAAAACACATTCTATATGCATACAAAACAAACTGGATTTATTTGCAGAACAGAACTGTGGAAGAAAGCTGCCAAAGTCACGTGACAAGCCAAGCTGCTCTCATTGGCTGAAGCAGGATTGCTTTGTGATCTAGGCACATAATACACTCCAATCATGACTGTGGCTCTGTCAAATGATTATTCTGTTGCTGAGGATCATTTCAAGTCCACAAACTTTTTGAAAACTATACTTTATATCGTATTAAGTTGTACTACGTTTTACAGTAGGCATGTCATTTTTGAAATGGGAAATGTTTCCTAAAATCATGTGGAAAAGTGAATGCTAACATTAGTTTGCATCCTAAGCTAAGTGTTGTAATGTGTAGAGCCTTTACCTATCGCATACCAAAATACCAGTGTAATAGTGGTAAGACATGGATTTTGATTGCGGTACCAGGATTATGATGATGATATATTTTTTTCTATTTCTTTAAATATAAAAATATATTATATGTGTAAAAATATGTTTGTTTGTGTTTGTTTTTTTTTAAAAGGGAAAAAAAGGGGGAAAAGCTAACCAAAGGGCAATTCTCTGATCAATGAATTCAATCAATATCAAATTCACAATATATTAGTTAAAATATATATAATAATGCTGTATTAAAACTTTAGCTACACATAACACAAAAAAGAGAATCTCTTTTTCCCAAAGAGAGAACTTATTTAAATAGAGATGGATCAATTTAACTGTAATATACGACTGCATTTAGAAGTCATGAGGCGGGATCAGCCCGGGCCATTCTGATGATAATCAGGTACTCAGTGTTGAGGGAGCTGCAGTCAGGTAACAGTAGGATTTCTATGACCCATACAGGGATGTTAGGGTAACAAAGAAGATTAGTTTAAAGGGAAACTTAAACCAGTTCAAACAAATAGATAAACAGGACAGGCCAGTGGGTGAGTAGGATAAATATCAGAGTTCTCAGACTAGATGAGAATGGCTCTTGGATGAAAGTCCAAATGTCTTGTTTTTGTAAAAACTGCCGGATCACTACAACTGAATCTTTTTCTACATGTTGCTGTAGGCTTTTCCGTAATGCAAAATCATTTCATGATTCATTTAATGTTTTTCTACATTTATCTTGTTAAAACGTCTTCTCAAATGTGGTCGGAATGTTACAGCCGAAGGATTTCTGCAGCTTATCGTAACCAAAGGCGTGTTACTCTGTAATCTCTGGATCAGACCGGGTTTTAGACCACAACCAGCCGACTCCATCCATACACTCAAAAGATCACTTTGAAATACTGGGCAGGCTCATTACAACACATCTGATATTTGCCCTATCTTTGCAACACAGCCTGGGACTTCCTCACTGAAAGCAACAAAAATCAATACGTGCAACCTTGGTTATTCTCTTCAAAGTCAGTTTTGTTGCAAATAGTCCTTCCTCTAGTTTGTGGTACACTGTGTTCGGTACGTGAGTGAATAGTCAATTACGATGCACTGGTCGTTCATCTATATGTAACAGCCAGTTTATCAATCAGTGCTTGTGGGTAGATAATGATTCTATAGCACAAGTAGATAAATGTGAGTCAGAGCTGGTGCATCAGCGGAAAACCATCCTGATGTGTAAGTCTGATTTAGCACCTGCTGGTAGTGAGAATGCGGAGTAGAAAGAAAAAGGAGACCTTTCCTAGCAGGTTTGCCAAATCCTTTATTGTCCAGCAGTTAAAATAAAAAACATTTATTTGGTGACACAAACCGATTTATTTAGAATACACATCTGTTGGTGCTAATTGGACAGCAACCACTGAATGTAGAAAAGGATACCTGGTTGTATAAGGAAAAATATGAGCCAACATCTGTATATCTGGGAATCTGGTTTTGTTCTATTCAGTCACATTATAAGGATGGTTGCAAAAGCAGTTTGCTGTTTTAGTTTGCTAAATGCTGAGACTTGAACTCAAAACCTTTAGGAAGGATGTCACAATGAAAAAGCTAAAAATCATATGGAAAGTACGTTTCAATCCATGTCAAAAACGTGCATGAAATATAAATATCTGCTCTCAAATGTAATGACGTAAAAGTATTGACAACAATGCAATCTTGTGACAAACAAAAATCTATTTATAGCTCAGGGAGTCTGAAAAGCTAAGTTAAATTGAATTTGCCCATTCTTAGCAAAGCCCTATTTCTTATATATATATTTCCTGGCCTTCCATTTTTGACATATATTGAATACTCCATTTGAACCCCCTTGAAACCTCCCCCTGAGCCCCTTGAAGACTCTGACGGGGCCTTTGTGTTCACTGACGTGATGACTAACAGAACATTGTGTCATCCATAGCACCTGCTCCCGATCTGTAATGAGTATAGTCCGTGATCCGAAAGTCAAGGCAGGCGCATGGAAATGTGTGAAGTCGGAGCATCAGGTGTGGAGATGTGATCCATATTCCCACGCCACTTTAACTCACTTCTGACGTGTTTTAATCATCCACGGTCCTCAGGTGTTTTTGAGATGGGAAATTGTCTCCTCGATTTCAGCTATTTATAGGTCCAATTTGTATTAAAGTCAAGTGAGATATATATCGATGGTTGGAGACACTACAAGAGATGGGATTTATGGCTCTGACAATTTCCTCATTGTCAAACTTTCACAAAGTAGACTATTAAACTGTGTTTGTTCAGAAGACATTCACATTTCGGTTGTTATACATTAACAGGCTTCTACTTCATTATAAATTTATCAACATTTTATTACTATTTTATATAATTGGGTGGTATACTTTAGTATCACCTGCACCACATGAACACTGTCTGTGCTATTGAACGTTCTGAGAGCTTGTCCGGTACAGAGGGGGTTGTGGAGCTTGGATGTAAATGTCCACAAAAGTTAATTATGGCAAGTTTTCACTGATTTTAAGTGGTGTCAGTGACTCGCTTGGCAGTTGATAAGATCAAAGAAGACCCTTTCCTTTTCAATGAGATATTTTTGGATTTATAGCCTCGTGACTGTCTGACAGCGGAGAGACATACAGTCACATGACTGAAACCCATGAACAGTAGTGTATAAGTTGTAACCAAATCATAAGTTGTAACTGTCAAAGCTAAGAATAAAGTATTTTATCTTAAACTTGTGTTATGTAATAGCTTGTCAGTTACTGAAGCTTTAAGTGGCATGAAAATCCAATGAGCTTTGATTGCTGCAAAGACCATATTTTCCTACCAGAAATTAAACCTAATGATCTAAATATTGCAATTTCATTCACAACCTTTAAAATAGCAACATAATTATGTCATTAAAATCCTAAATGTGATGATCAAGCCAATGTCCACTGCGATCTGTGCTATGCTGGATTGGTGTCATCAAGCCACAGTTGGAGCCAACATTCAATTCATTCATTTTATTTATTTATACAGGGAAAACCCAATGACAAAAGTTCTCTTTTTCATGGGCCCCTGTTAAAACACAACACAAAATAAACAACAAACAAACAAACAAACAAACATAGGATACTAAAACACATATAAAACATTAAATAGAATTATACAATACATGAAAACACATGCATACATACAATATGACAAAAGATAAAATGATATCAAAGTGCATCGGCACTGCAGGTAGTCCTTGACCAGTTCTTTAAAATCATTAAAAGGCATAAAATGATTTAATTTAAAAATTCTCTGTGTTTTGTTTCACAGGGACGGAGCAAAGTGGTTGAAAGCCTTTTTTCCTGTCTCTGTGTTGATTAAATGTGATAATTTGTAACAACACATCAACACCATCCACCCGCTGCTGAGGGACAAGCCGGAGGCGACAGGTGTGGACTAGGACCTGGACTGGACAAGTGGATCCTGGACTATCCCACAGACTGACCCCAGTTTGTGAGAGCTCGGGATTGTGTGTCGGCCATTTGGACCTGCAGTGTGGGGGCTCCTCAGGGCACCGTCCTTGCGCCCTTTCTCTTCACCCTCTACACTGCAGACCTCAGACACGACAGACACAGACAGCTGTGTTCGAGCCCTGCCAGGACTTTGTGGACTGGTGTCAACAGAACAACCTCCTCATCAACGCGCGGAAGACCAAGGAGATGGTGGTGGACTTCCACAGACGCCACCCCACTGCCCCCGCACCAGTGAACATCCAGGGAAGGGACATTGAAAGAGTGGACTCATACAAGTACCGGACTCATAACACAGACGCACTGTACAGGAAGAGCCAGAGTCGGCTCTACCTCCTGAGGAGTCTTTTGGAGTGACAGGGCCACTCCTGAAGACCTTCTACGACTCTGTGGTGGCATCAACTCTCCTGTAGGTGTGGCCTGCTGGAGCAGCAGCATCACAGAGAGGGAGAGGAAGAAGCTAGACAAAGTCAAGTCCAGCTCCGTCCTGGACTGTGCTCTGGACTCGGTGCAGGATGTGGGGGACAGAAGGGTCCTGGCTAAACTCACAGCTATGCTGGACTATGAGTCCAGTATATATTGGGGCTCTTTACGATGGTCCAACTTCAAGAATTAAGATCAATGGTCATCTGACAGGTCCACTGACTCTGGAAAGGGGGTCAGGCAGGGCTTTGCCTGGTCTTCCCTCCTATTTGCTTTGTATTTGGAACCATTGCCCAATTTATTAGACAATAAAAAAATCATGGTGTTACAATTGTTGGGACGGAACATAAAATGACCTGCTATGCAGATGTCGTTATATTATATTTGATCAAATCAGAAATTTCCATACCTATTGTAATACATTTCTCCCAAAAAAATGGTCCAATGTCTGGATACAAAATGAATGTACAAAAAGCTGAAATTATTGAATTGCTTTAGAAAGACCTACCCATTTAAACGGCAAACAGAATTGCTTAGATATTTAGGTGTGGTATTCCATAGAGACATAGGAACAGTTACAACAACAAATTATACCCCTCTTTTTATTACTATAAAAAAATAGAACCTTATCCCCTACTTAAGTCTAAGTCAGCAGATCGAAACTATGAAAATGACTGTCTTGTACAGGTCTCTTTATCTGTTCCAGACTCAGCTGTTTGATGTGTTAAATAAAACAATCTCAAGATTTGTATGGCAAGGAAACAAAACGTTAGAATTATCAAAGGAATAAGGAGGCTCAGATCAGCTCAGATCAGAGCCTTTAATACTGGTGTCACCCAGAATATGAAGCTCAATGGAAAAATATTGACATTCATGTTATGCCCGGGGTTCCCATACAGGCCTTACTGGCAGATGACAGACGGTTGATTAATTTGAGGGAGGTGGAGCATCCTTGGGTGAAATATGTTCTTTACAACAAGGAAGGAGCTTATCAAAATATACAAACTAAACAAAAATGTTAAAATATTAAATTGGTTGGCTTACAGCACAGACTCAAGATTTAAAGTTTGGACAACAAAAGTTAAAAAATATGATGATCATCATAGGCTTTTAACTAAAACATTAATTAAAGCTTGTAAATCTGAACTCTCAAGGGGATTAATATCTCAATTATTATTAATGTATTAACAATCTGGGCAGTCACTCTACTTACTGATTACAGGGTAAATGGGTAAGAGAGGGTCACATTGATCTGGATGATGAAGAGTGGGAAAGTATATATATATATATATATATATATATATATATATATATATATCACTGGAGAACCACAGGATGTGGAAAGGTGTGTCTCGTATTTTATAAACCCATGTCAAAGTGCCCATTACTCACAGGGAAATGCAGACTGTTGGAGTAGATGTGGCAGCAGGAGGTAAACCTCCATCACGTATTTTGGGACTGTCCTGTTGTTCACAAGTTTTGGACCGAGATCAGCAAAGTCTTACAGACAATTTATGACTGATATCACCTTCCCAATGGATTTCAGAACTCTGTATTTGGGCCTCAGGACTCCTGCCATGGACACAACCAGCAGCATCTCTAACAGTGGCAAAAAAGGCCATAACAAAAAAAATGGATGACACAAAATGCTCCGACGATCAAGGACTGGACTAACATTATAATGGACATTCGAAGCATGGAAAAAATTACATTCTGACTTAATTTGAAAAAGGACAAATTTGATTTGGACTGGACCGTAATGGAAATTTTCTCTTTTTTTGCTTTATTATTTGCTGGACGGCTACTGTTTTTACTGATTGTTTCTGTCTGGTCTTGTCATCTTTTTTCATTGTGTTTGTTAAATTAAAAGGGTTAGGTGTATAATAACAACAAAACTTACAATACACATTACTCCAATTGAGTATTTTGTTGTGCAATTGTACTTTTTTTCAGTTTTAGGAAAGTTTATTTGTAGAGCTCAATTCATACACAAGGCAAGTCCAAGTGCATTGTTCTTGTACATGATTGAGTGTAATTCTAGCCGTATAATTGCAATCAGCAACATTCAAAATCAAAATTAGTCCATATCAGCCAAAACCAGTGTCTTGCATCTTTAGATCCACAAAAACATCACAAACACTACATGCCTGCTCTGATTGTCCAAAGCTCAGATAATATGCATGTTGTGTTTCAAAACTACATAATTCAGCTTTAAACAGTTCTAGTATCTAAAATGTACAAGTACAATTATGCAAGAAGTAACATAACTAACTGACTTTTCAAGCTTACTTTCACTTCTATCTAAATCTAGTAAACTTTAAGCCACATGACTTAGTATTTTTCCACCATGGGTAAAAGCAAATCAACTTATCTTCCCGCACCTTTAACCGGCACTGGGATTTGCTTCATTCCTCTGCGCTGTGCTCCATCCAAATTGGACACTTGGTGCATGTGTGTCCATCTGGCCGTCTCTGGTCATTCATTAGATATCATGTTAAACCCCTGCTAGAGGTATTTCATTAGCCTCCTCTCAAACGCTCACTCTCCTCTTATCAACATCAACGGGAAGCAGTTGGTGTGGAGCCATCTCTCGCCTGGACATCATTTGATCCTGTTGGCATCCGAGTCGGAGCAGAGCTTTGGGGCTTCCATCCTGCTGCTGCACCTGAAACAGACTTTTTATTAAAATCTGTTTCCAACTATTATCATCATCAAAATCTACTGTATAAAAATGTTTTTTGCCATTATGTGGATGCTTCAGGAAATGTGATGACATCTCCATGGAGACAAGCAGGTGGCAGATCTTTTGTATATAAAACAAATGTAATGAATTCATTGCATTTATTTAGGTCTATTTTTGACTGAAATATTGTCAGTGGGGCTTTAATTGTAATAATAAGTCAATATATTTGGCATAAAGCATAAAGTAGATAATTAGGCCCGAGCACCACAAGCTGGCGAGAGGCCTATTAATCTCGTAAGGCCGTACGAAGCACGGCTGCGAAAGTGCGCACGTAGTGCGCATGAAATCGAGCGCGAAGCGCTCGCCCACTTCCAAACACTCACTAACGCACTCCTTCACTCATGCACGCCCCGTGCATACTAATTAGTAGTAGGAAAATGGAACATTACCTTTGTAAATGGGCGAAGCCCGTGCAAAAGTGCGCACTTAACGAGCACTTTACATACACTTTATAAAGCACTCATTTGCGCTAAGTAGCTCACGAATACGTTCCCCATATCTTGCATGTTCCGTGCATATAAGCATGTAATGCAAAAATTGAACATTATTACTGTATAGAGGGCCAAAAACACAAAGTGGGCGGAGCCCACTCAAAATTAACAAAAGTACCCGTCAGTGACCAGGGACCCACACCATGAGGTAGGAAAGCTTTCCGAAAATGTCCGAATCTTCTTCTTCTTCTTCTTCTCGGGACCAACCCCCCTATTTTTCACCCAGTGAACATTGACGAAAAGTTACAAAAATTTGCACACTTCTAAAAATCGTGCCTCTCTACATTCTGGCTATTTCCTTGTTCTAAAATTTAAAAAATTGGCGCGTCAGCGCCCCCAAATGTACCAAAAATGCATTGAGAGATAGGAAATGACCCAAAAAAAAATCTGATCGTAGAATCATGAAATTTGGCGCAGAGGTAGATGGTGACAAGAGAAGTAAAAAATATTATCACGGCAACGCCGTCCGCCCAACCAAATGTCGGCCATATTGCTTCAAAAATGGCTAAGCATGACTTGGGAGTTTTTCCAAACGTCGTACTTTTATGAACTCCTCCCAGGGCGTTGGCTCTAAAAAGCTGAAATTTGGTGAAAATGCTACTGAGGAGTGGGACATCAAAAGTTACTCAAATTACATTGATACCTGTCACGGTCTCTGTGCGTTAGCTAGAATTTCAGAAATCTCCCAAATTTAACATTTCTGCCGTGGCGGCGTGGCGAGGGCCGATCATTGCCGCTTGCGGCTTTAATTACATTCTTGTTTCCATTGAGGCGTTATTGATTTGCCTTTACCCATAGATCTCAAATATAGGTTCTCAAGAGAGAAAAAAAAAACATAGGTTCTCAAACTGTGGTACACAAGCTTGTTCAGGTGACACATCTGCAGCTTAAATATTTGCTAAATTTAGACTTAACTTAATCCACATTTCATCCTCTTTTGGGTCAATCTGTGCTTTAAACATGTATAGCAATAGTCTACTCCTATTTTAGATCTGGTTCAGTGCCAGTTTCGACCTCGCATAGTTGTTTTAGACCAGGTTTACCACTGGTACTGTGAAAGCCAAATATTTTCTTTGGTGGTATTTGTGAAATGTTTGAGAACTAAAGTTTTTGAGCGCTAAAAACACTTAATGTAATGAAATAACAGCTAGAAAGCTCATTTTGATTCAGTCTGATCAGTGATGCCAGTGAACGACCACACATTCTTCTTAAAGCACTCTTTTTTTAATTAATGTTAGTCATCTCTTTCTCTTTTAAATCAAACTTGCCATTGCTCAAATCTGTATCTAGTTCAAGCTATATTTAAACCATAGCCTGATTAATTTTGTCTTCTAAAATCATAACAACAAATTGCACACTCATTCATTAGCCAGTGACAATTAGGCGTCTGAACATTGTAATTCCACTTAGCTAAGAGCCGATTGCAAAGGAAAGTCACAATAACATTGCATTAGAGATTGCGTTGCCACTAGTGATAAGAATCAGCATGCAGAAGCCTAATTGTTTGGATAACCTAATGTAATTATAATGGCTGCAGTCTGATATCTTCAATGTGCAAGTGTTTCTGCTGTGAGTTATAGCGGAAAAACACAATAAAGATTGATATCAAAAGTACATTATATTGATGATTGTAGATGTAGATGTGACAGCTCAATTCTGTAGCCTAATGGAGTTTTATGCAGAAGTTACTCAGAAGATAATAACATTACTCAACTTCTGAAAACTGGCAGACATAATCTAAATGCATACAAAACCAAACAAATTATTTAATTATGTTGTATTTTGCTTTTTTTCTGCACAGTTTTCTACAACCTTGAAAGTATTGTTAGCAAGTCCCTCAACATAGATGTAACAATAATGTAACAATCAATCAATCAATCAATCAATCAATCAATCAATCAATCGACAACCACCCAAACCACTGATATATATTTATATAAATATATATAAATATATATTATTACATAATAAATTATTCTATACATACATTTTCATTTTTTTTCTTGTTTCAAAAGGGAATATTTTATGATCTAATACACAATTTATGGGCCTCACTGGGATTTCTAAAACAGCAAATCAGTTATTGGCCTCAACAGTCTTCATGCAAACCAGACACACTGGCCAGACTGTCTGTACAGATACTGCAGACTGTTGCATAAATAAAAACAGACAGTTTTTTTTTTTAACAGTTTGGTGTGAGTTTGTCCGAAATCATTTCAACATATCCTCTGTGAGACTGGGTCAGCTGAGCGAAATAAGAACTGTCAAAATGTGTCGCCTTCAGTGTCACTTTAGAACTAGCCTTGAAGCTCCTCTAATAATGCCTGTGAGGAAGTGCTGGGGTAATAAAGCCATATGTGGTTGCCTTACAATGTTACTCATAGCAACCACTGCTGCTGGCACCATTCCGCACTGCTGAGCTCACATTGTCTGGCACAGAAAGATCAATTATGGGCATGGATATCTATTTCCTTATATTCTTAGGTTTTTCAGCCTTAAAGCAGTGTGAAAGAAGATAATAGGCTTATGATTTTATGTTTGACTTTTTCAGTACCAATGGTATACGCTCTACATTCTACTGACTAAAATCTAAATAGTAAATGTTACTTATTATGTTGTCTCATTTAATTCATTGCACTTGCTAATATTACAAATATTTATATTACCAATGTTATTCACTGACTTTAGTTAAAGAACTCCACCAGGTGTTGCACATGAGGAAGAAGCCTGGAAGAAAGCCCTTTCCGAAACGGGCCCTTCTCGCACTCTACTCTTCCACTCGACCAGTCCTGTAGTTCAATGATACACATAATACATCCATGGTAGTACATTTGACTCTTAAAGGGTGAAAGGACGATTTTTTGGCACAAATCTGAGTCTTATTTCCTCGTGGCGTGGACTGCCGATTAGTCCTGCCACGTATCAATCATAAAACGCACCTACCGCTCACCTGCAGCCGCGTGCGGCTCGTCCCCACGTTTTCGCGTGTCTAAGCGCATTGATCTATCATAATATAGTTCCCTCAGTGTACGCGGCAAAATGAAGACGGAGAAAGACAGTTCGAGCTGACGCAGAAGTAGATGGAAATCTACGGGAGACGAGCGATGCGATCCGTCGCGCTAATAAACAAACGCACGTGTGTGTTGTATCAGTCCGCACGGGGGAGTGCGCATGCGCACTTCCACCTGCGTTCTCAAATTGCCAAAAAATCGTCCATTGCGCCTTTAACCTTATACCGTCCCGTACACTTTTTGCTCTTTTTGCTACCAATCAGCACTTTTGCATCCGCACTTCCGGTGAAGCTGGAACTCCATTAGCTTAAGTGGAGAAGGGAAAATATGCTATAAAAGGGTCGGTGGCCCCATGTTAACTAATACAACCGAAAGACAGATTACATTGAATGGCGGTGCACAGACGGGCTTCTGAATAAAGTGGATAGGAGAAGGGCCAATCTTCTGTATTACTTCCTTGATTGCCCAGCAACAACACCCATGTGATGATGTGATCAGTTCTGACCAACCAGCGTGATCGCGGTTAGAGGTGCTCGGTGGCCACAATTGGAATTGCTCAGATCTATTTCATAATGCCATTGTGTAGAAAAAGGTTCAGTGGTAGTCATCTGGACTTAGTTTAGAAAAAACGATAGTCATTGACAATGACTCTTGGATGAGAGTCGAAACAAATGAGGGATTACACCGACATAATGCCATTGTGTTTCTGAACAATGCTAGTTTTGTGCTGCTCCATCACTGTTTTCCAAATAACCATGCGACAAAAACATTTAGCAACTTACTTTTTCATCATTGCTTCATGTTCAATTTCTTGTAACTCCAAACTGTGTTCCTCTCTCGGGACTTTCTCCGTGCACTGAGTTGACAAGGCTGAAACAGCCTCTTAAAAACCTATACAGCAATCCAGTTATTTTCCTCCCAATCACTTACCATGACAATCACAACATTCTCTGCCAAGCAACTTTATAGTTATCATAATTAAATCAGCTATAAATACAAGCAGCCTGCATTCTTTGTAATCATAATCCTACGATGTATTATTGTCCCATTGACATACGGCCTCTGGATCGATATATAGCAGACGCTACATCCTCAGTCAATATGATAATGAAAGAAATCAGATGATGTACATAGAATGGTGTCGGAAGCAGAGAATAGGTATGGAAACAGCTGTGCTGGGGACTGACGGTTATGGCGACGCTTTGAGTAGACGCACCTCACAGCTGCTGCAAAACTTAGCTGTAAAATCATCGTTTTGTCACAGTCTGCTCATCTCCTGTCTGCTGGTATCTTTCCAATCTGCCAGTCAGCCACACCTCCTCACCAGACCTACTCCCTACACCTGTCTCTGCTCCATTCTACCTGTCAGCCACACCTCCTCACCAGACCTACTCCCTACACCTGTCTCTGCTCCATTCTACCTGTCAGCCACACCTCCTCACCAGACCTACTCCCTACACCTGTCTCTGCTCCATTCTACCTGTCAGCCACACCTCCTCACCAGACCTACTCCCTACACCTGTCTCTGCTCCATTCTACCTGTCAGCCACACCTCCTCACCAGACCTACTCCCTACACCTGTCTCTGCTCCATTCTACCTGTCAGCCACACCTCCTCACCAGACCTACTCCCTACACCTGTCTCTGCTCCATTCTACCTGTCAGCCACACCTCCTCACCAGACCTACTCCCTACACCTGTCTCTGCTCCATTCTACCTGTCAGCCACACCTCCTCACCAGACCTACTCCCTACACCTGTCTCTGCTCCATTCTACCTGTCAGCCACACCTCCTCACCAGACCTACTCCATACACCTGTCTCTGCTCCATTCTACCTGTCAGCCACACCTCCTCACCAGACCTACTCCCTACACCTGTCTCTGCTCCATTCTACCTGTCAGCCACACCTCCTCACCAGACCTACTCCATACACCTGTCTCTGCTCCATTCTACCTGTCAGCCACACCTCCTCACCAGACCTACTCCCTACACCTGTCTCTGCTCCATTCTACCTGTCAGCCACACCTCCTCACCAGACCTACTCCATACACCTGTCTCTGCTCCATTCTACCTGTCAGCCACACCTCCTCACCAGACCTACTCCCTACACCTGTCTCTGCTCCATTCTACCTGTCAGCCACACCTCCTCACCAGACCTACTCCATACACCTGTCTCTGCTCCATTCTACCTGTCAGCCACACCTCCTCACCAGACCTACTCCATACACCTGTCTCTGCTCCATTCTACCTGTCAGCCACACCTCCTCACCAGACCTACTCCCTACACCTGTCTCTGCTCCATTCTACCTGTCAGCCACACCTCCTCACCAGACCTACTCCATACACCTGTCTCTGCTCCATTCTACCTGTCAGCCACACCTCCTCACCAGACCTACTCCCTACACCTGTCTCTGCTCCATTCTACCTGTCAGCCACACCTCCTCACCAGACCTACTCCCTACACCTGTCTCTGCTCCATTCTACCTGTCAGCCACACCTCCTCACCAGACCTACTCCATACACCTGTCTCTGCTCCATTCTACCTGTCAGCCACACCTCCTCACCAGACCTACTCCCTACACCTGTCTCTGCTCCATTCTACCTGTCAGCCACACCTCCTCATCAGGCCAACTCTCCACACCTGTGATGGCTGCGTTTAAGCCTGCTCCTGTCTCTGTACCAGTGCCAGATTGTTCTTGTGTTATGCCTGTCTTCCAGACTTATTCCCTGTTGCCGACCTCGGCTGTCCCCGACCTGCCTGCCTCGTCTCTGCCCTGGATATGACCTCAGCCTTCTGTCTTTGACCACAAGTTTCGCCTGTTTCCTCCTGGTTTGACACCTGCTTGGCTCTGTGGCTAAACCACTCGCCACTGGACCTGCCTGCCTGCTGGGTAATCCAACCGTGGCTGGCTTTGCCATCAGTCAGCGACTCCAGACTCACTCATGCTCGGATCTCTCAGAAAATCACTGTGAGCCAAGACTTTTCACCCTGTCTCTGTATAAATTGTTAAAGACGTTGGGTGCGATGCCTGTTTCCTTTCAGTGATTTTGTGTTCCTATGGTTCTTATGTTTGTTTGTTGTTTTCGACCAGAGAGATTAAAAACATTCAAGAGTTATCAACAGTACGAAATGAGTGAAATTCTGTTATAAAAAAATCCTATTATTCATCATACAAAGGCAAACGTAGGAGGGGAGTTGCAATTTTGATTTCAAATGGAATAGATTTAGAACAGAGTTTTGAATGTAAGGATGAACTTTCCATGCTGATTTCATGGGCCTTATTGTGAACCACTCTGAGGGAACCCTAATTTGTGGCAGCGATTGGAATCTTTGCATTCAGCCTGCATTGGACGTGGTGAGCTCAAGAGGCACTGGAGGAACAGTACATTAGGAGTTCTGTATCTTATTGAAGAATATAGGATTGATTAACATTTGGAGGGAAATTAACCCCATTTTTATAATCTGCATACAATCTATTTTAGAATATACTACTTTTTTGTTCTCAAAGACAGATCTAAAATCATTGAAGCAGATAGAGGCACAATAGACCTAAATGATCATGCTCTGATCTACAGTTCTGTAGATTTGGAGGAAAGATAAAAAAAAATACACTGTGGCAGTTCAATGCCAGGATGTATGATGCTTTTATTTTGTGTTTGCTTACTCACTTGTTGTGTTTTTCTTTTTGTTTTTTTACCTGTTCTTTCATTTGAAAAAAATTAAATAATTTCAGTTTAAAAAAAAAACTGCTGTGCTTAGACTAATGGTTAAATAACAGGAGAGCTTTGAGGTTGATTGGTGTTTTATGTGACAATAAGCAGTGATTGTTGACATTGATTATGCCGTCTCCTCGCATTAGTGAGCGCTTGAGAACATCTTGTATTTGAGAACACTGAACTCTTAAAATAGCATATAATCTAATATTAAATGTGTATATGCTTTTGTGCGTTTGAAGAACTAAACAATACAAAGGGCAAGGGCTGTTATTGAGTTCAAGTCCTGACGTTGGCTAGATTCCGTCTCCAAATTCTGCAGAATTATGGGTGATATTGACATTGAAAGGAATATCTCAAAAGTGCAAACATATTTCCATATACCCTAATTTGAGGATTTCCAACATAAATTTTTTTCTACAGTTCTATTTTGAATCAGTTCTTCTTTAAACGTGCACTATAAACAATAGTCAGTATTCAAATTTTGCTCATCAACTTAAATTGTATTATTATTATGGCCACAATATCTAAACAAATTATAACATATGTTGAAAAAATACTAAGATAAATCATGAATTACTTCCATACGGTAAGTGGGTCAATTACTGCACCAACTCCAGAAAAGCATACATCAATTTCAGCCCATTTGTGGCAATTTGTTTCATGTTTACATTTTTAACAAGTCAAAGTGGAAAGTTTGCTGCAGTGTTGATGTTGCAAACCAGGTTTATGTAGAGCACTTTCCAGTCTCAAGCACTTTATTGTAGATGCAAGTCAGGCGCCAGCTAAAAACTGTTTAATGGCATGCAGGTATTACTATGCCTTCTCCACCTCCATTAAAGGCCGTCTGCTGTCTCACACAGATGTATTCTTGGTGATGCAGGCCCTTCACTGTCTGGATTGGAAGGATTGCCTGGGTGGTATAGGCTTCCACTTGCATTATCTGCTCCTGATTTGATGCGAAGGGAAGTCATTGTAGGGAGACCTCGCTTTGGACTCCCTCTGGACTGACTGGCCATGATTTAACCCCACATGACTGAATGGACGGCATGTTCACAGGCTGTTGTCCTATGATTGTGTTAATGTGTGACATATATAGGGAGCGCTAATGTCTCACTTAGCTAACAATAGGCTTGATTATCAAAATAATAGGCACTTGACCTATAAAATCGGACATGGTTTCATCCAAGAAAGTAGATGGGATTTTTTGTTTCTCTTCTTTTGTTGTATGGGAAGTTCTGTGGGTCATAATTTGTACATCAATACCAGATTTTTTTACTGTTTTGAAACTTAAAAAACCTATAAGTTTTTTTCAAGTATCCATCCATCCATCTATCAATTTTCTGCCACTTTATCCGGGGCCAGGTCGCGGGGGCGAATAAAAACGACTTCACTCGTGTACAGGTATACTGTAAAAGCATCATTTGGAAATTTATTTATACTTCAGAGGCTCGTGAAAAGTAAATAAACTAATCTTGGTGAATATTTAGGCAGGTGAGCGACACATGTGGACTGCTAAAAAGAGTTTAAAATGAACTAGTTCTGTTTCACACAGTAAAAATCTAGTACAGCGCCTTTTATAGACGCAGTATGTAACTTTTCTGGTGGAGTGATCTGCCCCCTGCTTGTCTTCACGGAGATGCTAATGACAGAGCGTTGAAGAAAACTATTTTGGATTTGTTCAATACACATACTTACTATATATTGCTCAAGCATTCATTCTTATTGTGAGTGTGCTTAATTCTCCCCAGATCTGAATTGTAACTTGGCTTAATCGTGTTGCTTGTTTCCATAGAGATAAATAAATTCATGCCTGAACGTTCCAGGCATAGCAATGACACGGACAGGCTGTTAACACTCCACAAGAAAAAGTTACATAATACACCTTTTAACAATTTATGTTTAGGGTTAGCCATTCCAAATCTAAATGGATAGGCTGAGTTGGCTAATGGATCTGCTGCTGCGGTGGAGATTGACAACACCTATCATTAAAAACAGTGTCATGCATAAGACTAGTTCAAGCTAGAGCTGTGTTTGATTGACAGCAACAGGCAGGTGACGAGAAAAAAAATGTGTACTATCAATTTGTTAACCATGCAACAAGCTGGCCCATGTAAAGAGTGTGCCCCGCCTAAGACCCAAAGTCACTGGGATAGGCTCCCGTCACCCTCGACCCCGAATGGGAACAAGCGGTGGAAGATGTATGAATGACAGTCTTTTGGGTTGAATTTACACTTTATGTGAAGATTTTCCCATTGATAAACACTTATGTCTGCAGCTCCAGCTTTCTCGGGTCACTTTTTGTTTGAAAAATGTCCAACATTTTAATTTTTTATTCATTAACAACAACTCTTTCAATAATTTTAGAGACAAAGGGACAATTTTGAATAGGTTTATAGTTTACCAACAGCTCAGGATCAAGATGAGGCTTTTTCAACAGAGATTTAATGACAGTATGTTTGAAGGACTGTGGAACATAACTGCTTTCTATGATGTATTTATTATATTAAGAATAGAATCTATAATTGGGGGGAGAATGTATTTGAGGAGTCTGCTTGGAATCAGGTCTAAGATACAAGTTGAGGTTTTAGAGGACATAATGGCTGGTGTGATCAACAGCAGTGAACCTTTCTAGTGGACAGATTTATGTGGGACACTAGATTTACAGCTTGGGCTTGCTCAGTTCTAATAGTGGGAGTCATCTCATTTAGTTTATCTCTATTTGTTTTGATTTAAAAGAATAAAATCGACTGCGCTGTGACAGTTTGATAGCCTGGCTACAGTGCTGAATAGAAATCCAGTGTTATTTTTGTTAAGTTCCTGAATAGTATCTGGTTTGGGTGCTACAGAGCCTGCTTATAGGACAAAAGGCAGATTTTCCACGCTTTTAAGGATTCTTCTGTGTGGGAGCGACAAAATGGTCGTTCTAATGTTTTTACTTTGTTTATGTGAACACAGTTCTTCATTGAACCATGGGGAGGCGCAATTTGGCCAATGACCTTCTGGTGATTTAGAAAGGGAAGTGGATTGATACATTATAACTTATCTTACTTGAGTTTAAATGAATCACTTAAATTAAATTAAAATATACTTAAACCATTTGAGGCAAGGGATGGCTGTTAAATGGTTTGAGTAACTGACTAAATGAAAAAATGATTGTTGAGTAGGCCAAGACATAAAAGTAAGTGCTCTAAATTCCAATGTGTTGTTGTATAAACTTTATTGTAACTGTTTTGTTAAATTTGTTAAACAAAACTGTTAAGTTGTGTTAAAGCTTAAATATATCAAGTCAAATGTACCAATTAGTATCTCAGCAATGAACACATTATTCTAAAAGCAAGAAATCTCTATCTTCACAATAAAGCTTTCAGAACAGCACAATTCTTTTCTGTATAGAATTGAGGATCCTTGACATTGACCATTATTTTTTGCTGTACTAACTTGAAAAGCATTTGTCACAGGTTGCATTTACCAGGAGCCTCCCCAACATTCCTAAATCCATGTGAGATTAACGCTCTGATATCATACAATATGTTTTGAATTCATCACATACCTGGAAAGGCATGTGTATGATCAAATGCTGATACTGGCTTCAGCAGCGTGGATAGGCGTGGTGTCAGCTGCCTTCTGCTGTGGTGGTCGGCGATGCCAACAACCACAGCTTGCATCCAGAGCCTAATGTGAGGTGGCACATGTCAAGTGCAGGCAACATGTCACACTCCAGTCCACATCCTTCCAGGAACAAGAACTGTACGCTCACAGACATTCAGGACACCATCATTAAAAGATGAGATTATTGAGTTATTAAAGATTCAAGCTTTTTTGAAAGTTATTTCTACTCACAGATGTTACTGTACATATAAATAATTTTGAGTCATGGAATAAAATCCAAGCGAAAAGTCCAGATTACACAATTATAGTGTAGTTTGTCTTCCCAACTATATTGATTGACATTTATACACCAGTTGTGCTGTATGTTAAATGAATCGTATTTGTTGTATTTATTTAGAATGATTCATTTTTCCATATTCTGAGGCCATTATAGAGCTACCGGCTACGTTTGCTTTCATCAGCCATGAGTGCTCAGGGCTGCGTTTGAAAGTCATTTGCGATGTCTTAATGAATTGCATACACAAGCTTTTATTTGTAGGGTTAATTGGAGCTTGTTAGATGTTCTGCGGCAAAAGGGATGTTTTGTACTCCTGAAATGATCACAAGAGAAAGAACCTCTTTGCCATTTATTTAGGTGCATAAAAGAAGACAATACAAAGATGCACCCTGGGGAAACATAGTAAAGTGCAATTGCAATATAGGTTCATTCATTCATTTTCTACCGCTTGTTCCCGTTCCGGGTCGCAGGTAATGTAGATTGAGTATAGATACTTTTTGGATTAAAACAACGACAACACGTACAGTATTAACACAAGAACAGTTCCACACGTGTCATAAGGCATAAGTGCTTAAGTTTAGTTACCACTGACAGGGCCAGGGTCATGGAGCAAAATAAATATTTACAATAAAACAGTGATCATTAGCAATTTGGCTTAATATTGTTCTGGACGTAAGAATGCATTACACAGCCTGGCTGATAATATAATTTTCGAATTAACTCTAACACACAACTAGATGGATCTAGAACAATCATGTCTAGTGTCTCCATCTGTTATCGACTCATTTGCATATTCCAAATTCATATTTAATTATTTGGTCAATAAACCTTCATAAACCACATTTGGTAAAGTGTGCATTCATTTCCAGAAAACTGGTCAATGTCACGGTTACGTTCTCACAAACCTTCAGATCAACGAGCAACATTTATTTTAAAATGAATTACATATTTTATTATAGAATTGTTAAATGCCTAATCCATGGCTGGTGCCCCAAATTACTCTAATAAACTCTAATAAACATACCCACACTCGTACAGTGTGTTATGTTTAAAATCTTGATCCAATTCTTTAATCAACATCAACTTTGAACTTTGGGAGGACATGAATAACTACTTGTACTTGTACTAGGTAGAATCCCTACATCACCCACATTTCAGGTCACAAAATGTAGCTGCTGGGCATCTGACATTGACCATTATTACTTCATTCATCAGCTAATGGACTTGATTAACCTTTGTTAGCTTTTGTTTCTGTTACATCATAAACCATGAAAAATGCATCTGTACCAAATGGGAAATGCACTGTAGTCAAACTTGAGTGCTTTTTATAGACTTGACATAGACTTGTGTGATTCCATTTGCTGTTTCTTTTGTCCCTATAGATCTCCATAAGAGCAACTGATGCATTGGTTTATTGGAAATGGACACCATTGTATAAATTGGCTTCTGTTCATGGTTTACAAAGACATAAAAAACATTAAAAGCTTTTTGTCAATGGCCAAGTTAATTGTATTTTGTGGTTCATTATTTTGCATCTCCTCCCTGGTCTCCAGGATGTTGCCACGTACTTATACCTGCTGTCCTACTATTTGTAAGTAAACACATTATCACATTTATGGCCCGTGTTAGAATTAGTCCCTTGCCTTGAGCCCTCTGTGGGAGTCTGATTACAAACTGGAAGATTTCGACTGTCAACAGGTTAAAAATGGGCTCCTCAATACAATCTCACTCAATACAGTTATTATAGTTGTTATTTAGTTATTATTGCACTAAAATTATGGAATGAAAAGTTTAAATCATTTGCTTTGAATCAACATTAAATAATTACATTGAAAATGGAAATACAAAATATTTATGTAAGATCAGCACATCTTTATTTTTCTGGTACACTGTTAAAAGTCCTTTAGACAAGTGTTTGTCAGCTTTATATGTTTCTCACAATAATAATAAAGTACCTATTCGCCTCATCCCAGACATTGCCCCGATGTAATCCTTCTTCCGGCAGTAAAAGTCAACATAGAGCTGCCGACCTCGAGAGAAAATTCTTCACAGACTAAAAAGCAGTTTTCAGGCCTCCCAGGGAATCGGTGCATTGTTGACTTGTTCGTCACATGATCATTTCACATTTCACACAAACCAGTCGACTTTATAGCATATTTTAGTGGCAAGACTTTTTCCTCGTTCTCCACTTAATATGATTTATGGCAAAAAGAGGCAAAAATGGGCGGAGCGGAAAAAGGTGAATAGAATGTTACGTACAATGTAATGTTACCGGTGAAAGGTCAGGGTCAACGAAGGTCGTCTATTCAAGTCACTGGCAGCTACTCATTGGTCTTTAGCCTTTAGCTCTTTACACAGTGGTAAAGAGTTGGAATAACAGTTCAGTTTAGTATTTCAAGTATATTGATCATGTTTGTATTTCAGATAACACAGGTTTGTATTTCAGGTTTATTACTCAGGTTTGTATGTTTTAATATAAAGCGGCATCAGGATTGTTTAAAGCACCGTCTGGATGAGCAGTGCCTGGGTCTGGGAAAGCTCAAAAGTAATCACTTAATTGGGTTGGAGATGGTTTGACGTTAAAAGGTTTCTCAATTAAAATAAACTTTAATTTCCCTTATCACAACTTGTGGTTAATGAAATATTGTAATAGTTAAATACTAATATAAAAATAGCTACTATAGATGTCTGTGTGGCTGACTGGTGTCGAAGCCTAATCAGGCCTTGTTGTACCTTGTGATACCATCTGTTGTTATGGAATAAGTATGCATCATCGGGTAGATGGTGTATGGATATAATTTTCTCAAAGAAATTGGTTATTATTTGGTTTGTGACGCTCTTATCTTATGTGCATGACATGTTTTGACCACAAGATGGCGCAGTGGAGCAAATGAAACACCTTGGAGGCATCGACTCATGTATTGATACAGTTGGCTAAAGCCTCAAATGGGTCATGGGGCTTCTTTTGGCCATCATTAGTCACTGGAGAAAACCTACATGTTTATAAAAGCTAAAAGCTGACATACATTTACGTAAATACAAAACGGACAAACTTTATAGACGTACATGGAACCCAAGTTCCATCTGTAAAAAGGTTCAGTTTGTGTTGTTATTTTAACGTTATTGATTACATTTATTGTATCCTAGAATTAGAGACAAAACTACCTACTTTTCTAAACATATAAACGTCTCCTGGTGATTGTATTTACATGGTACAGTATGTACAGGACTTAAGGGGCGTTCACACCACGGCGTCCAATTCGTGCCCAACGCAGGAGTTTGACGCCTGTGCATTTTAAGGCAGACGCCCCGAACACGCGTCCTGGACGCCGCGGGCACGCGTCCAAAAATAAACTCACTCAAATAAACTCACTAGCAGAGGCGTCCAGTGCTCAGTGGAGGAGTTGTTGTGTTTCCCTGTGTAGCTGTGCGATGGCAGAACAGGTGGAGAAAGAGGCTTTGGTTTACTAACTTGTAAGTCCAAAAACGGAGGCGATGGGCTCCAGGGCTTGTCTGGGACCCGCAGATACTTCAGAGGTGAGCAGAGTTTAGTTAATATCATACCATCATCGCGGGGTTTGTTTTGGGTTTTCTTCCGGGTTGTGCGTATGTACGTCACTGAAGCGTAATCTCTGATTGGCTGCTGCGCCGCGTTGAAAAGTTGAGCTTTGTTCAACTTTTCTGCGTCGGACGCTTTGGGCGTTTTGGACGCTTTGGATGCTTTGGACGCTTTGGACGCTTTGGGCGTTTTGGATGCGCAGAGCGTCCAGAGCGTCCAGAGCGTCCAGAGCGTCCAGAGCGTCCAGAGCGTCCAGAGCGTCCAGAGCGTCTAGAGCGTCCAGAGCGTCCGACACTCAAACGCCCCCGACGCGCCGCGTCCGACGATCAAAGCGCAGGATTCGCTCCACAAAAACGCTGTCTACATAGACTTTGAATGTAAACTGGACACTTTGGACGCCTCGGTCTGAACAGGGCTTTAACCTGTGCCTCTGTATCCGTAACACTCTTTGCTTTATGTTAAATAATTATTGATTTATTTTGCCCGACTCTGCTAATTTATTATAAGGAATTTGTGGAGCATAAGGAATTTACGGAGCAAGAAGTGGATATCCATGGGAGTGCTGCATTTTACAAGTAACCGGAACTAGCCGGACGGTTTTGTGAAAAGGGCAGATTCTCTCGAAAAATGTATAATTATTTTTACACTCTACCTCTTGTCTAAAAATATTTTACTGGACACTACGTCCCTTAATGGGGTTCATCCAATGTATTTTGACTGACTTTTTAATGTATCTATTAAAGGTCCCAGAACATGCAAAATCGACTTTTCAGAGCTTTTAACCTTCTTACATTGCTATTTGTGCTTCATATATGTACCCAGGGTGTTTTTTTGATTGATTCCCGCAGTTTTTAGCTATATTTAAGACTATTTCCTTTCCGCAAATCTCCAAACTGACGGGCGGTGGGGCAAGACCGCGTCATAACCCCAGGCACGCGTCATCATCCCCCCTCTGTGGGGCACACGCGCTCTGAGACTACATCACGGGTGGGCGGGGCACACACGCTCTGAGACTACGTCACGGGTGGGCGGGGCACACGCGCTCTGAGACTACATCACGGGTGGGCGGGGCACACACGCTCTGAGACTACGTCACGGGTGGGCGGGGCACACACGCTCTGAGACTACGTCACGGGTGGGCGGGGCACACACGCGCTCTCTGAGACTACGTCACGGGTTGGGCGGAGGAGCCAGATCGCTCTTCACAAGGGTGGGGGCGAATATCAAACCAAGCCGTCTGCATTTCCGGGTTGGTGAGGGGGTCCAAGGTCTGGGTGATATTTCTTAACTATTATGTTAAGAGTGTTGTCTTCATTTTACATTCACTCTTTTGTGCTTGCTTGTTTCAAATATTTAGCTATAACTGTCATTTGGATCAAATTAGCTAGGTCGCCTTAGCGCTTAGCTAATCTAGCTTGATTTGAGAACAGTTGTGTATCAGTAAGACGGTACATTACCAAGTCTTTTATAACGGAAAGTGTTTATTTTATGGTTCCACTTGTAGCTTTTTCGCAGGGACCTGGGACCTCATTTATAAAGCCCGGTACGCACAAAACAAAGCCTAAAATGTGCATACACATTCATATCAGGGCGGGCTCAGGGCGGAAACACATGAGGAATTGGCGCAGCACAGAAGTAAGGTGGGTTGGGATTTAGGAAGAGGGAAGTGCGCTCATCTGTGCTGTGTAGGTTAAATAAATAAAATAAAAAAATCAGCTTTTTTTTTGGGGACATTTTTGCTTTCCTGTATGACTCTTTCAAGTACAATTTCAAATAGTCTTTTATAAATGAGGCCCCTGGAACATGCTGCCTATGATCCCCCTAAGTATTTCAGAATCTCAACTGGAAGAGAATTACATCCAACAACCTGAAGGATGTCAGTTTGATCCCGTCTGTGTTTAAGGGCATGTGCAATGGTAAATTATTATTTTGATGTAAAGAACTACAAGGGTTGAAAGGGTTAGCAAATCAATGTGAATATATATCTACTTATTTAGAGTATTTTTATCTGCACCAATAAAAGCTTTTTGTCCAGTGTTCTTTGTCCATAGATGTCCATTCTATTTTGTGTTTGAGCTATCTGTGGAGCTCTGAGTGGCGGGGAGTAGAGGTGTGTTCCTGTGAGAGATGTAATATTTTCATTTGGGCCGTGCAGGTGGAGGTGAATCCGAATGGCACTGAGACCAGCTGTACTGTGGACACGGCTGATGTGTTTTGACATGGCTGTCACTGAACTGCTGCTGAAAACCCCAGAGAGGAGAAGGACAGGGGAAAATGGGAATGACTGCTGGTGAAAGAATGTGCAAACATTACAAACTGAGGAGTGGAAAGGTGTGTGTAGACCTGGGGCCTCATTTATAAAGCCCGGTACGCACAAAACGCAGGACAAAATTTGCGTACGCATTTTTTCACACAAACAAATATACTTGAAAATATGTGCAAAGTTTGGGAAGAGGTGGGCAGGGGTGAAATAGCGACTCTCATGGCAGGTTGGTTTTATGAGACCATTAACTAAAAAGTAAATTTTTAGTAACGATCACCTGCAGTAGGAAGGGAAGATCATAAGTGATAATTAGTAAACACAGACAAGGAGCAATATTCCGTACAGCGTAAGACCACCATAATTAGTCCTTCTTTTAGTAATAGCAATTGTTTTCACCCAAATTCAACTGTGTAACTGTGTGGATGTAATGTCTAAATTGTCTATGCACATTAGCACAGTGTTATTCAATTAAGTGCCATATGACTACGAAAAAATAAGCAAAGTACAGTAGAAATCAATGACTACTATTCAAGGTGTTCTCTATCAGTGAAATTACCGTAACAGTATAGATACTGCGGGTTCTGTCGTGCATAATGACGCACCATAGCACTCCTGGCACGGTTAGAAGAGAATGCGGTGGAACGTGGCCCCCGGAGAGAGAGGGTCTTCAACAGAGAGGGTCTTCAACAGACGAGTATTTATTTGCCTACGATGATGAATAGTTTGTCGATTGAGGCTACCAAGGGTTGTACTTTTACAGCTGGGTGCAGAATTGGGTCCGGGATTGGCACAACACGCCGAAACCACGCCATCTCTGTCCAAACCCAAGTCCTAATGACCCTGGGCTTCATAGCCACTGGCTCATACCAGCGTGAGCTGGCAGGTTAGTCATATAAAGGGTTTGAATATACCATGTTGAACACCCCCAAAGACAGTGGCTCCTGACCCCGTTCATGACCCCACAAACTGAACGGGAGATTCGCTATAACGACGTGCACGGACGGTCACGCGTAGTCGTGGATTAAATGCCGTTGGCGCTGTCTGGATGAGTCAGGGGGCTGGCTCTTACATACACCCACAAAAGTCTGCAGGATAGTGTTGGCCTGCGGGGTGCTGCACAATGTGGCGCTGAGGAATGTCATCCCTATGCCCCCTTTGTCCACACTTCCTCCTCACCGCCACAACCTGGAGAACGACCCCCCTGCTCCACATGAAGAGCACCTGCTGAGTGTTAGGAATCGAGAGGATATAATGCACCATAAAAAAGACGATAAAGGCAAGGTTCACTTATTTAATAATTGTTAATTTGTGACATTTGATGTGAAATGTTGCTAATTTCCTCAATTGTCTGGTTTTGCAGTTGGATAACTGTTGCTGTGACCACCCGAGCACTTTCAGAACGTTCACTGCCGGGGAGTGTGTCTCCGGAGGTAGCTGTGGTGGGTCCCCTCGTTGAGAAGGCCCACTTGGACCCTCCACCTGCACCTCTCCACCTTGGGCTCTGTCCGATTCACAAACTGCAGGCTCTGGAAATAGAAAAACCTCATTACATTTGCATTCAACTTCTACATTTATTAATTCATGTTAATCAAATTGATTTGCCTTGTTCAGCTGGAATATCAGTGTTGTCTCGGTTTTCTGGCAGAATGCCGCTCACAATTTTCTCACCAGTGATCGAGAAAATGTTTGGATCTGTTTGCGAAAGGTCCATTGTGCTTGGCCCCTGCTGTCACAGACAAACTCTGTCGATGCAGAGACAGTCACCGTTCAGCCTCCACCTTTAAGCATTGCTTTTCATTTGCATTAAACCAGTTATTAATTGTATTGATGTGTCTGGCATTTCATCATGTGTTTAATTAGCATGTTTGAAAGGGAAAGGCAGAAGGAAGTAGGTTATGAACTTAAAATAACATATTCCATGTACAAAATTACAAGAGCTCAATCAGAGCTTACTTTCAGATCCGACCTCTTCTTTTTGAGTTCGGCCACAGTTCGCCCTGAGCTACTCAGCGTGTTTACTGGTGCTTGTTGGTCACTCCAGCTCTGTGGCTGGCAAACAAGACTCCTTCCAGGCCTCCACCTCCCCGTTCAGTGTTTCCACCTCCATTTCAGAAAAAATCTTTATCCTTTTCTCATTCATGCATCCTTTTCTCATTCATTCTTCGTTCTGTCTATGGCCGCGTCTCCCCCTTATGAACATGCCACAAATGTAGATGAGATAATTTGCATAGCCATATATGGTATCTCAGGGTAGAAACTCATGAGGAATTGCTGCGCCCATTTGTAAGATAGAAGTGCGTACAGGTGTGCTGCGCAGGTTTTTATAAATCACCTTTTTTACCGTTGTGACATTTTTGCTTTCCTGTACGCACTCTTTCAAGCACAATTTGATGCAGTCTTTTATAACGAGACCCCTGGTCATTTATATCAACCTGCCAAAAGTCTTGTGTTTTCAGTGGCATTAGTTAGTTTTTCGTCAGGGAGTTGCAAAGTGGTTAAACCTCTTAACATACATCACAAAACTTCCTGGACGGGAAGTTTGCATTTCTCCTGTTCGTCCATTATCCCTCATCCATCTAAAACATTAGTAATACAGAGGAACTAGCAAGACTCGTTACTGTCGCTGGAGAAAAGCTTAGAGAGGAAACATGAATAGATAAAAATGGATATATTAAAAATACATTAAAAAAGATGAAACATTTGATTTTTACCTGGGGTTGCTTTAGCATGTCCTTCATATCTTTGCCATTAATTAATTTGTTGTTCCAATCCTAAAGTGTTCTCCAAATGCTAGTGATGCATGATACCACAGGTTTTTGAGTTATCCGATATCATGTAGTGCAGTGTAGTGGTAGTTTTGGAGGCCAGGGTTACGGAGTTAGAAGCGCGGATCCGCTGTTTAGAGGAGCTTAAGTCCAGTTATAGTTCGGTTTTAGCGCGAGGGCTACCGGACCGCGCTGCAGGGCGTAGCATTAGCATTAGCAGTAGCAGTAAGGCCGAGCTCAGCCCCTCAGCGTCTCCCGTGCAGCCGGGACTAGACCAGGAACAGAATAGGGACCATTTTGTGACAGTTCGGAGGGGACAAGGCGCTAAGCGCCGAACCTCAGAGCGCCGTGAGCTTCACGTCTATAATAGGTTTTCTCCCCTCAGCGATCACACGCCCGCTGAACACACGAGAGAAACTCTTGTAATCGGGAGTTCTATTGTTAGAGACGTGAAGCTGCCAGCTGCTAGCGTTAGGTGTTACCCGGGGGCCAGAATGGGTGACATCGAAGGAAACCTTAGGATCTTAAAGCGGAGTAGGACCCGTTTCCGGCGAGTCGTGGTTCACGCAGGTGGTAACGACGCCCGGCGGAGACAATCAGAGGTGCTCAAAGTTCAAGTAGCCGCGGTGTGTGACCTAGCGAAGTCGATGTCGGACACTGTAATATTTTCTGGTCCCCTGCCCAATCGGATCAATGCTGAATTGTACAGCCGTCTCTCAGCATTCAACAACTGGTTATCCAGATGGTGCCCTCAAAACAACGTTGTCTTTATTGATAACTGGAGTGCGTTTTGGGGAAAGCCCGGGCTCATACGCAGGGATGGCATCCATCCGACTTCGGAGGGTACATCCCTATTAGTTCGGAATTTGACCGATAGTCTTAGTCGTGTTAAGTGACCATCTAGGGATGAGCCCCAGGTGCAGAGCAGCAGTTCAAGACGCTCCTCTGTCGCTGAACTCTCGCCCGTTCTGTTACATGTGATGTGTTCAGATTCAAGACAGATAGAGACTGTGTGTGTCCCTCGTGTCCCTCGTGTCCCTCGTGTCCCTCGTGTCCCTCGTACAAATAATGCCAAAAAGTCACATCTCAGAAAAAATATTTCAGGCGTCAGACCAAATAACTTAAGGAAAATAACAATCACAAATACACAAATGAATAAACACGTAAAATGTGGACTGCTAAACATTAGAGCAATTTCCTCCAAATCGCTCTTAGTTAATGAATTAATTAGTGACTATAACATAGATCTTCTAGCTCTAACTGAAACGTGGCTTCAACAAGACGACTACGTCAGACTAAATGAGTCCACCCCACCCAGCCATGTTAACTTTCAGACTGCCAGGAGCACAGGCCGAGGTGGTGGTGTGGCAGTGATCTCCCACTCAAGCCTACTCATGAGCCCTAAAACTAACAATGCATTTCACTCATTTGAAAGCCTTATGCTGTCAATCACATGTCCAAATATGAAAAACCAAAAAGGAGTTTTGTTCATAGTTATCTACCGACCCCCTGGTCCCTACTCAGAGTTTTTAACAGAGTTTTCTGACTTTATATCAAACTTAGTGTTAGCCTGGGATAAAATAGTTATAGTTGGAGACTTTAATATCCACGTGAACATGAGTGATGACGCTCTCAGTAATGCCTTCAGCGCCTTGTTAGACAGCATTGGTTTCACTCAGAATGTAAATAAACCGACTCACACTCACAAGAACACTCTGGATCTTGTCCTAACGTATGGAACAGAGATTAGTGACCTCAGTGTCCTCCCTCAAAACCCTATATTGTCAGATCATTTCCTAATTACCTTTCAGTTTATTCTTAAAGATCATCCAGTCCCACAAAATAAAGTTATAATGAAAAGGACAATATCTGAAAAATCTATCTCAAAATTCAAAGAAATAATAGAGCCAATATTCAGTGACATGTCATGTGATCCTGCTGAGAACAGTTTTAGTCCCAGTTTAAGTGATCAATGTGTCGACTTGACCATGAATTCTCTGAAGTCTGCTCTTGACGTTGTCGCGCCGTTAAAACAGAAGGTCATTAGGCCAAAGCGCGCCTCCCCATGGTACAACCAAGAACTGCGTTCACATAAACAAAGAGTTAGAAAGTTAGAGGGATTATTTCGTCGCTCTCACACCGAAGAATCCCTAAAAGCATGGAAAAGTTGCCTGCTGTCCTATAAGCAGGCTCTGCGTAAGGCCCAAACCAGATATTATTCAAATCTAATAGAAGTCAACAAAAGTAACACTAAATTCCTTTTCAGCACTGTAGCTAGGCTAACAAACTGTCACAGTGCAGTAGAGCCCTCAATCCCAGCTACACTTAGCTCTGATGATTTCCTCCTATTTTTTAATAATAAAATAAAAACAATCAGAGATAAATTAGATGAAATTACCCCCGCTATTAGCCCTGAACTAGCCCAAGCTGTAAATCTAACGTCCCATATAAATCCACCTGTAAACCTAGAAAGGTTCACAGCTGTTGATCAAGCAGAGATAACTTCAGCCATTATGTCCTCTAAAAGCTCAACTTGTGTCCTAGACCCCATTCCAAGCAGACTCCTCAAAGACATTCTTCCCCTAATTATAGACTCTATTCTTAATATAATAAATACTTCACTCGAAAGTGGCTATGTTCCACAGTCCTTCAAACATGCAGTCATTAAACCTCTTCTGAAAAAGCCTAATCTAGATCCCGACCTATTGGTAAACTACAGACCTATTTCAAATCTTCCCTTCGTCTCTAAAATCCTTGAAAAAGTTGTAGTAAAACAGCTTTGTCGCCACCTGCAGGACAATAACTTATTTAAAGTTTTCCAGTCAGGGTTCAGAGCCCACCACAGCACTGAAACTGCACTAGTTAAAGTCACAAATGATTTGTTATTAGCCGCTGACGATGGACTGGTCTCAATCCTGGTTCTGTTGGACCTCAGCGCAGCGTTTGACACCATCGACCACAACATTCTACTGCAGAGGTTAGAATGTGATGTAGGTGTTGGAGGAACAGCCCTCAGCTGGTTTAAATCCTATCTATCTGATAGGTTCCAATTTGTTAATGTAAACCAGAGCTCCTCACCAAGCTCTAAAGTAATTCATGGTGTGCCACAGGGTTCGGTACTCGGTCCAATTCTGTTTACTCTTTATATGCTGCCATTAGGCAACATTATCAGAAAGCATGACATTAACTTCCACTGCTATGCAGACGACACTCAGCTGTATTTATCAATGAAACCTGATCAGAGCGATCAAGTAGACAGACTTAGTACTTGTGTGAAGGAGATAAAAACCTGGATGACACTAAACTACCTGCTTCTTAACCCTGAAAAAACCAAGGTCATTGTGCTTGGCCCTATGCATCTACGAGACTCTCTATCTGAGCAGATAGTCACACTGGACAATGTCAGTGTAGCCTCCAGTTCTACTGTAAGAAACCTTGGAGTCTTATTTGACCAGGAGCTCTCATTTAAAGCTCATATAAATCAAGCTTGTAAAACAGCCTATTTCCATTTGCGCAACATCGCCAAAATCAGAAGAATCCTGCCTAAAAGTGATGCCGAAAAACTTATCCATGCATTTGTAACGACTAGATTAGACTACTGTAACTCCCTGCTTGCAGCGTGTCCTAAAAGCTCCATAAAAAGCTTTCAACTGGTTCAAAATGCAGCAGCAAGATTACTAACAGGAACAAAAAGAAGAGAGCACATTACGCCAGTGCTGAAGTCTCTTCACTGGCTCCCCGTCGAGTCCAGAATCAAATTCAAAATTCTACTCTTGACCTACAAAGCCATAAATGACATGGCCCCATCCTACCTCAAAGATGCTATAGAACCATATCATCCAAACAGAGCTCTTCGCTCTCAGAATGCTGGCCTTCTGGTGGTGCCAAGAGTCTCTAAAAGTACTGTAGGAGGTAGAGCGTTTAGCTACCAAGCTCCTGTGTTATGGAATCAGCTCCCGACCCATGTTAAATATGCTGACACAGTCTCTTCATTTAAGTCCAGGCTTAAAACGTTCCTCTTCGAAATCGCTTATGGTCAGAGTAGTTAGGAACAGAAAGATAAACCCACAGCTTCAGCTACGCTGCCCTAGGAGTAACTGTGCTGGGGGAAGTATGACAGCTTGAGCACTATCCTCTTCTTCTTCTGACTACTTATGCTATCAAACAATATTTATTTTTTGATTCCACTTGCAAACTGTTCACCGCCTTCTTTTCTTTCTCTCACTCCTGAGGACCTGTGGACCCAGATGCCCCTCCCCTGGTGAAGTGGTCCCTGCCCTGTGTGGACGGTCCCTCATCTGCCTGAAGAGTGGCTCCAGTTCGCCTCAGTCGGTCCCTCATCTGCCTGAAGAGTGGGTCCAGCTCGCCTCCGACGGTGCCTCATCTACCTGAAGAGTGGGTCCAGCTCGCCTCCGACGGTCCCTCATCTGCCTGAAGAGTGGGTCCAGCTCGCCTCCGACGGTCCCTCTTCTGCCTGAAGAGTGGGTCCAGCTCGACTCAGACGGTCCCTCTTCTGCCTGAAGAGTGGGTCCAGCTCGACTCAGACGGTCCCTCATCTGCCTGAAGAGTGGGTCCAGCTCCAGTCTCCTCGTGTCCGTCTGTCCGTCTGTGAGAGTCGGATCTCTCCTTCACTGGAACTCCTCCAGGTTTCTACGCTTTTTTCCCAAAGAGGTTTTTTTTGTAGTTTTTCCTGGCCGAGAAGGAGAGTCTAAGGACAGAGGACCCTGGGACATCGTCCCTCGCCACCACAGACATTGTCTGACTTCATCGCCACCACAGACATTGTCTGACTCCATCGCCACCACAGACATTGTTGATTCATTTCTCCCTGTGGCCCTCAGAGGCAACTGTTGTTGTGATTTTGGGCCTTACAAAAATAAATTGATTTGATTTGATTTGATGTAATAGAACGGCTATATCGATCCGATACAATATCAATGAGTTTTGCGTTAAAATGCATCACTATAATGAATTTTCCATTTGCTATCCATATTTTCTGTCCACAGCAGGTTCAATTGTTATAAAAAACATAAATATGTACAATGTATATCAAAAACCAATAACCCTAAATTAAATATCAAATAATACAAATACAAATAATAATAACTGAATTTAAGAGTTTGAGAAATGTTAAAGGTGCCATAACATGCTTTTTTCACATTTCGTAGTCTATCCTAAGTGTATAATTGATAATAATAAGGTTTGTGCAACACCCTTAACATAATAGTTAAGAAATATCACCCAGACCTTGGACCCCCTCACCAACCCGGAAATGCAGACGGCTTGGTTTGATATTCGGGGGGGGGCCTTATGACGCGGTCTTGCCCCACCGCCCGTCAGTTTGGAGATTCGAGGAAAGGAGATAGTCTGTAATATAGCTAAACACTGCGGGAATCAATCAAAAAAACACTCTGGGTACATATATGAAGCACAAATAGCAATGTAAGAAGGTTAAAAGCTCTGAAAAGTCGATTTTGCATGTTATGGGACCTTTAAGTATCATTACCGGTACTTTTTGCTCCCTCAGCCAGTATCAATCTGCCCATCACTACCATATCTACCAGGAAACTGATATATTTTATAACATTTTGTTAAGTGTATGTTGGAGGGAAGAGTAATATTTATGTTCTGGACATTAGGCCTATGATTGCTGTTGATTATGTGTCATTTTATGTCCCATAGCGGTAAGAGAAACACAAATCCAACTTTTAAAACTAATTTCAAAATATACATCATCTTTGCTGAATATTTTTTTATATAGTCCCGTGCACGAACAAGACTTATTACCATCTGATTCGGCTACATTATTCTCTAAAAATAAACCCTCTCCTGAATGTCAGCTGCACTTTTCAGGCTTTTCATCCCTCTCGCTGACCAGCGGGAGCAGCGATGTGCTTGTCACGCAGCGCCACATGCATCTGTCACAGCCTCGCCCCTCCGCTCTCTTTATGAACGTGAGAGAGTGCACTGTACTGAAAGTGTTGTCTACAGCAGTTCGATAGCGCCTGTGTGCCCAGTGCTGTGGGGCCAAGGAGGTGACTGTCATTTTGCTGTCAGAGGGCATTAGGAGTGAAAAGCAAGCCTGGTGTCATGTCAGTGACACACATGTCCATCACCGGGTTTTCACTTCTTCTACATCAGCGAATTGCAAAAGAATAGTGTAAGTGCGTGTTATATACAGATGCTTCTGAAATATTAGTTGTTCAGTGTAGCCATGTGGCTTAGTGGTAATGTAACTGAAGTGTCCTGCCCATGAACACAACAACAGCATGCTTATTGTTTGATCTGCACAACTAAATGCCCTGCCTTAACACAAGGGGGAAGAAGTACTCAATTTTGTTATTTTAAAGTCAAAGTACAAATAGAGGAACAAATAGGAAGAAATAAACATTTAAAAGTACTGTATTGTAATCTCACAGATTTTTTTTGTCTAAATGTTAAATTTAAAAAGTGAAAAATATTTTTTTTTCAACAGTAACAATTTTATCAATATCCTTTAAAATGTTTTTTTTTTCTTTTTCTTTCTTTCTTCTTTCTTTTACTTTTTGTGTATGTATATACTATGTGTGTATAATAGAACTAAAAAGAACACGTCAAAATTACCCCTTGTCAAACAGGTCCAAACAAGTCTGAACGTATTTTTTTTCCATTTGTCGTATGACAGTTATAATATCAGTCCAGTTTGTATCTGCAATTTCCTTTTTGTGATGGTCTTTTTTGCTGCAGCCAGGAGAATGTTCCAGGGTTATCCATTTACTACATCAATATCCTATTTTTTCTAGTGAATTGTTTATTTTTTGTTTGCTCAAAGCCTGCACTTGAACTCAATGTCAACATGAAAGGGCAAAAAGTAACCCTTCATACCATATGGACAAGCAGTAGCGTGCAGTGACTTTTGTGGATGGACAAGCAGACTTGGGGTGTTCAATATTTAGTGGATAATACAAAAGTGAAAAGATAAAATAAAAATCGAATATGCAAAGTGTGGCCTTGAAGCCCCGCCTCCCATGTGACGGGGAAAGGCCTATCCTACTGAGCTAAACGTCCATACCTGAGCTGGATGCTGATTGGATTAAATAAGCTGACTTCATCGACCAATTCATTACACAAATTAGTGCTCTCTGTTGTTAACTGTCTGTATTTCTAACGTTTAATTATTAGAAACGTGAACAGAGCCTTAGCTACAAACACAGACTTGTCTCTAAAAGATAGTTTTTGTTGAAACTTGGCGCTGCTGTTGCTTCTCTTCTCCTCTGCACATGCTCAGAACAAAACCTGTAACCATCCTTGATTCTCACACAGGTTTATTCAGCGCAGTTTGAGCACAGCTCCATGTGTTTGAGGCTGTGGTCCTCAGAGCACATGTGCAGACCTCTAAGAGAAGCTGTTGTCTGCTCTGCTTCTAAAAGCTCATGTGTGACGGAGCCAGGCCGTCTTTAACTGGTGTCGGCGCTTATTTGCTGAGCAGCCGCGCGGCCCTTCATGCCCGCGCGCACTTTCCAACACACACTCATACATTCCCCGCTCCCCCGTTTCCCTCTGTTTCATTCATTCGCATCAGACGCTACACACGCATCTTTCCCCGCACTCCTCCGTCACCAATCCGCCAAGGGTGCACACTTGCGCGCGTTAGGTTCATTCTAAGCACACACACGTCAATTGTTGCCTGTTTTGTCACGAAGCCGCGCTCCGCCGATGCGTCGCGTTGGGTCAAAACCGAGCCAGGACTTCCTGGAAGTTTAAATGGAGCTGTTCGCGCCGTGGTGCTGACCATGTGACACCGAGTATTCTATGTGTTTATATTGCTTTATTTTGAACATGTGTATATAATTAATTATGTATTATGTTGTAGGAAGAGGCCACAACAGTTTATTGTCAGTTTATTTGGGATTTGAATTATCTAGTTATTTTGCTCAGTGGGAGGGGCAAGTGGGGAATAAAAGTGAGCCGCTCTTGGCTGGGGAGGAGTCTGTCTCCAACAACAGTGAAGGTAACAGTGTGAGAGAGAGAGAGTAAAAGAGAGAGAGTGGAAAGAGAGAACGAGTTAAAGTTGAACTCATAGTTGGAACTCTGTAAATATATGTTTTGGGATTTTTGGACCTTTTTGCTCACTGTATATATTTTTGCACTGTTGCACTATTTTTGCCCTTCGGTTTTGGCACAATAAATCCACCTGAGCACTTAATCTGACTTCGCCATTGTTTTGAGAGAGAGCCCCGCTACATCATGTTAGAGAGAGAAGCATGAACGAGCCTCTGAACACGGACACAGACTGAGCCGCTGTGGGAAAAGCAGAGCCAAGCTTCCTGTGCAGTACTGCCCAGTGGCCTGTAGGGGCCACTATAAGACACTGTGACTTCAGCCAGGTTTCAGCATCAGAAGTGAGGGGGAAATGGGTTTATTTGGATATATCTTAGAAACAATTAATATATAGTAGTTTTCTGGCCTCTCACTGATAGCCTTGACTGCCCTGACCCCACGCCACTGATGGAAAGTACTTTCTACAATTCAATCCAGTTCAGTTCATATATAATATTTATAAGTGTGGCTCCAGCTCCACTGTCTCTCTCGCGTCCCTCTGTCCGTCTGTGAGAGTCAGATCCCCCCTTCACTCTGGAACTCCTCCAGGTTTCTACATTTTCAGACATTGTTGATTCATTTCTCCCTGTGGCCCTCAGAGGCAACCGTTGTTGTGATTTTGGGCCTTACAAAAATAAACTGAATTGAATTGAAATAATAATATATAATATTTAATCCATTTTGGAAAAAGAAAGACTCATAACTAAATGTGGAAGTTAGTAAGAATACTTTTTGGATGCACTGTAGCAATTTGGCATTAACAGAGCCACAGCATGGATAAGATCTCTAAATATGAGCTGAGCTTTGACTGCTGGGGCCATTGTAGCTCACAATCTGTTTGTTGTGCCATGTGGAAAATGCCTTGTGCTCAGCTGGTTTTGTCACCAAGGCTCTAGCGTGTTGCCACCATGTGCGAGCAGCTAGTACTTGTAGTCAGAAACGTTTTCTATTTTCTGCTTGACTTCCATATTGTTTATCGCCAGCTGCTCCCATATTTGTTCAAGTTGCTACATTAACTGCCCAAATTCTCAGTATTAAATCAGTTTCAGGCGATTGTGAGCTTTAGGTTCTTATTTAGTAATGTCTAGGTAGGTTCTATTTACAGCAAAAGACAATTCCGTTTTGGACAAAAAGATAGAATAACATTTTCTTTTGCTCTCCATGAAAAGCCACAGAAAAGCAGACTTCCCTTGCGATAATTAATTACATTATCTGTTGTGAGAAATAACCTTCATTATAAAACATTGTACTTATAATGTTTACTGATATTGACAATTAAAATGATGTGATAGTCATAAAATAGTGAAAACGTGCTGTGTTCTAATTTATGTGGAGATCTTGTACCTGACAGAGGCTAATTCCCTCAAGACAAACCCAAACAACATTGGTTTAAATGTATTACTTGACCATTCGCCAATACATAACCTTAATAAAGATTGTTATGAAGCACTGGCTGAATCATTCCCCAAATAAATAAAACAAACACAAATCAAATCAATGAAGAAATACATTAGTACAGCTTAATTAATGAGGCTTGACTCACTACAGTCCGCGTAGTTGCAGAAATCCTCTTCTCTCATCAATCTGGAGCTTTGTTTTTCTTCTGCTCTCGATCATTTGTAAATCCCTCCGATAAAGTTGGTTAATTGTTGCCAACATAGCTCCACGACAACGGCAGTAGCTATGTATTTATATTGCTATCAATCTGCAAAACGATACAGTATGTGCTACAATATTTCCAGTCTCTTGCAATAGAAAGTGAAATGTTGTACAGTGAAAACCACAACTAGGCAGTTCATCCAACTTTATCCACGTTCCAATTTTTAAAGTTACATCAAATACAAGGTTGGGTGATTGATTATTGACTTTTGACTTCTAGTGTGCGTTTCATTTGCAGGTTTTAAATACTACAGTGCCATAGCGCAAAGCGATGGGGCTATTTTTAGACCAAACCTTTGAAAACCAATTTGCTTCTCCTATAATCCTTCAAAATGCCAGACAATGTAATTCCAGTCTGACACATGCCGGGGCCCCCCTCAGAGGACAGCCGCTTTGGGACCCCCTGAAATGCCCGGTATGAGAGCTTTCAATACATGTAACCAGTGTAAACTTCAGGAAACACAGTCAACTCGCCATAAAATGTAGATTTTGTGCAACGTTGTGTAAGTCTTCAGTTGAAAGCGCCTTTGTGTTGGCTCTCTGTGGTACAGAACATATGACACAGTGGTTCACAGCAGTGGAAAACCCAAACGATTCATAGACATTGATTTGAGTTCTCTCTCATAAATGAAAACCACTGGGATGAGTGCAAGCGCAGCAGCGAGGGACCCGGCAGTAATTAGCTGGACTTTGCCAAGTGGAGAGTGGGAAAACAGAGGAGGTCCGAGCGAGGCTTAAACGCGCCGGTTTAATGGCAGTCTATTACAGGCTTACTGCACAAAGACACAACCTAAATAATCAGTTAATAGGAGAAAGTTGGCTTTTAATTATCTATAACTTGCAAACATTTTCTTAACACTACACAATACAATTTTACAACTCATTAAAGAGTCATTGGAGTAGCAGCAAGTGTAGAATGTGAACAATCTCACCCAGACACTATATAATAAACTGATCAAACTGTGTCAAAACAATTCCATAGCAGTTTTTACCGTGCATTCCCAGAAACATCAATAACAAAACAATATAACAATGTATTTTTGAGTTGCCGTGAACACTTGCCGGCAGCCAGATGCCAATAAGAGGATTTTTGTTTACTTTTTATGATGTGTTCTTGTCAAGATTCATGCAGTTTATATTCAGCATCGTGTGGTTGCAGCAGCTATAAAAATCAGACTGACAGAAACAAAAAAGACAAACAAACAAAAGTATTTTTTAATAACTGCATGAAACTACCACCAGACAGTTGTTTCTGTGTTATGGTGCAATATCAGAGTAACTAAAGGAACTGAGTGGGCAGCGCTAACTTTTCAAATTAAAACATGTTCCTGACTCATCGTCTGAAATCAGGTAAAGGCCCTTTAAACGTACAGATCTCATCGTGTTCAGAATAGTGCTAAAGGGTTAGGTTTTGGTAAATAAAAAGGGGAAAAAATAATAGTATATAACTTGAGCATGCATGGTCAAATTACATGAATGCTGCACTCATAAAATAACATTTTGACTTTAAATAAATGGCTAATAATAATTGTATGTTGAAAACAAAAATATTATCACTTAAAATGCATACATTCAAATAATACAAAATATTTAGGTGGCTAAAGATGACATTTCTTTTCTGGTTCTTTGCTGGTGGTGCAGGGGGTTTAGAGTGTTGCACATGTGTTGTGGGTTCGAATCTAGACTTTGACTTTTGCTGACCACACCCCTCCCCCTTTCACATTAAGAGTGTCATATCAAATAAAGCCTTCGGGCTGAGAAAAAAAGAAGAAAAGTAATCCAGGGTTTCAACTAACAGTCTGCGATCGAGTGTATTGTACATTGTGTATTTTTAAATAAATTATCGACCAAATAAAGGTTGAAATATGTTGACTGAGAGCTTCTAGATAATATGAATGAATATGAGTCGTATTGATTTTTGTTATCATTGGTAGTAGTACAGAACTTAGATACTGTTTTTGTTTTTTTTTACATTTTGGATAAATAATAATTTAATGCCACTATCATTGTTAGAGAAAGGTCTTTTCGAATATGTCTATAAGAGTCTATATAGTCCAGATATTGGTCCTAGTCATATTACCTGTATTGTTTAGTATAATAAATATATGAAGAAAAATAAGAATCATTAAGTATGCCGTTTGACCGCAGCAGGTGTGAGGAGGCGGTGGAAACCCTGCAGCTTTGACTTTGGCAAGTGGCAGAAGGGCACAGACAGGACAGATGTTGGTGCCATGGCGCCCGAGCGTGACCTGGTGACAGTGAACGTGTGACGAGGTCTGCTGACAGAGGATCCATCATCAGGAGGGGCTGACGTGGGATACAGTCCGTCCTGGAGGCTCATCAAGGGGCAGGTCAGGGTTTAAACATACGCTACAACTGCTGCTGAGATCCTCTGCGTTTGGATCTGTGACCGCCGCGATGCCTTTGCAGCTCACTCACACTCAATGGAGCGCTGTTGTGGCTGTTCACGCCTCTATTTACACGCATCAGGAATATTTCTAGCCTCACATTTGTAGACTGGTATCTCACAGACATAATACGACTGAGATAACATGTATAATCATTTTTTTGGTTATAATTCTCAGAGATCAAGGTCAAAAAACATTCAAACAAAGGTTATTGCAGATAATATTTTGCCTTATTGCCTTCCTCATATCTGTTTAGTCTGCATGGAAACCTGTTGGGGCTAGTAACCAACAGTAACTGTAAACAAGGAAAGGAAGACAAGACAGATTATTATATTTACTTGCAAGGAGAACGGTCAGAGATTAACGACTCAGTCACAAATGCGACCAGGGCCAGATCCCTGCTCGTTCTGAGCTCTCTGGCCGTTCTGCTCGCATTTATTAAACTTTTCACGCCCATAGTTACAAAAAACAAAGTTGCCTGAGCCTGAGGGGAGGGGGGACAAATGCCAAGGCAACTTTGAACATAAGATAAAATAAAGACATCATACAAATAATGAGCGCTCGTGTGTGAGAAAGTATTAAGGGAGTGAAACTGGTGCTCCCGTTTCACTCCACACAAATGGTTTTGCTACAGATGTCCACCGGCAGATAAAGAGCCGGCTGGCCTTGACACTCCTGCAGACATTCTCAAAAAGCACAGCATTAATACAGTTCATTTCAGGACACAGTATAGTAAGAGTAAAATAATAGGAGATAATTATATACATTTTTCTAACAAAACCTAAAAATATTGAATATTATTTTCAATGATAATGGATCACATGAATCAGCACTGGGGAATTTTTTGATGTCTTTTTTTGCTCAAGTCTGTTCTTGCAAATAATCCATAAATTCAGAAAGTGTGAACATTGTTGATCATATATGGAAAATGACAAAAATGGAGAACGTGAGTTTAAGTATTACAAAAATATCTCCAGTTTCAGTTTAGAGCCTGACAGAAAATACCATTCAAAGTTCTTTTCCACAATCATATATTTTCATGACTCATTTTGATTGTAATTAATCTGAACCTCAAGTAAGATTATATGATCTTTTTGGTCTGCGTTACTCTTTCTCCAAGATATCAAGTTACAAATCCAACATTAACCTACATTTCTCGTGTATTTTGTTTGACTTTCTTGTCTCTTATTCTCTTACTCTTGTCATTTATCCATAGCACAATACGTTCTCATCCTTTGTGACCAATTTATAACACAATTAAACCTTCATACTTATTTCTGCCAGACTTGTTCAACTTTCTACTCAACTCATCTTCTTCGCTCCATGTCCAATGATCAGATGGGACAAACCCGAGTATATTAAGCAGCAGGAGATGGACGGAGACCTTTGGGACGGGGTCCCGGCTGTGCTGTCTCACGTTGCGTTCCCCCCAACTCTCTCCAAGCAGCGTAGCTAACTTCCCCGTCATAACCTCAAATCAGGAACAAAACCGCCCACGTAGACTCAGATCTCCTTAATCAACCTTTTTAATCACTATCAATTTACCTTCAAGGAAATCAGGACAAGGCTGCTTTTTTCTAAGTGGCTATAAGAGAGAAAACAGACAGCGTGGCAGATCAAAGGGACAGCGACACGAGCCAGGTGCAAGGAGATCAAACCTTTTATGTGGCGACTCCTGCAGCTGCCCAGATAATCTGTAACATTAGGCTTTGTTTGAAAAAGAATAAAGCAGTGTCTTAATATAAATGGGCACACAGGGGACTGATGAATAGACTAATCATGTATCAAATGCTTGATTAGATGTTTAGATGAGCCGTACTTTCTGGATAATTAATGGTACGCCATGTTCTTAAATGCCTACTGATTATAAATGTAGCTGTTGACGTATAATTGCAGGGTTGAGGAAAAAGAATGTGCGCTTGAATCTAATTAAGACGGATAATACTGAAAAAAAAAAAGATGATGAAGATTTGCAGTAGAGCGAGGCTTCTTGACACTTTATTTATTATTTATTTATTTTTTCTATTAAAAAAAGAAAGATTAAACATAAAACACAAAGCCATTTTTTAAATACGACTCCAAATAATCATCAACTAAACAACAAAAGAAACATAATCATAGCGCAATAACATTTAAATAAAAGTCACATTTGCTCCATAGTTTGTCATCCATAGTTTTTCTCTCAAAGCCCTACAGTAAAATGCACCGGTATTATTAAAGGGCAGCACAGATATATATTGTAAAAGCAGATCTTAGTGAAAATGAGTCCATTGTTCAGTGTCTGCATCGAATTTTTTATTCCCAGTGAAGCAAGAAGTGTGCTGTTAGCATATTAGCTGTTGTTGGCTTTACTCGATCTGGCTCCTGCAAGTTGTGAAAAGCACTTATAAACTCATCGCGGTGAATTATTAGGACGGTCGGAATGCATTAGGCAAGTGAGTAAAACATTAGGACGGCTGCGAAGAGTTTAGGATTAAGTGGTTCTGTTTTTCACATTTTTAAGACAGCAAAAACCAGCACCTTAAATAATTCAGTCGCTTTTAATTCACAGCTGCCCTGGGGCTGATGGAAGCAAGGTAATGTGTGCCATTGGATCCTCTGACCATCACCGACCACTCACTCTCACGCCGCACTCACAGATGCACCGGTCAGAGCTGGGATCAGATGACCTTCCAGTTGGTGGGTGGCGTACATACACATTTTTCTTCAGTGACAAAAAAGTTCATTGTCCCTGGTGCGTGGGCCTGAACTGATACAAAGGGACACGTTCAAACAGGCAGGAGTTTATTGGTCATGCGACGCTGCTGACCTTTCGTTTGTTATCATAAACCCGGTGGACAACTCCACAGCGGAGGGTCCGTGGGTGAGTTGCTCCCGGAGTGTGGCGTGCCGGACGCTGATCAGCACAGACGGCTGTTGTGGTGGAAGTCGTGGCTCTGCTTTGCTGTTTCGCACGGGCACAAACGCTCCAGCTGCAACTCGAGGTACCGAGCTGAAATTCCCATAAGCTCCGGTGATAAAAGTGTCACGTGCGCAGTCAGAGAAAGTGTGGTGATAATTCAAAGTGGTTGAAATCCAAAGACAAGTAACATGTAGTATTACCTAGTCTTGTGCTAGTTATTTTTACTTTATTTTATTTTTATTTTATTCTATTATCATTATTTTATTATTATTATCTGATTTTTATCTTTATTCTGTATTTTTATTATCTATTTTATTTTATTTTATTTCCCCCCTCCATTCCCTATTAAGATAGGAGAGGAGTTTTGTTAATAAGAGTTCTATTAAGAGTGTGTTTTTGAAACTTCCTATAATCTGTCCTTTCCTCCTGTTTCTACTCTGTTGTAACAACGACATTTCCTCTTGCGTGAATATTAAAGGTTTATCTTATCTTATCTTATCTTATGATGGTGGAGTTTAAGAATATGCACTTGCTTCAGTGTGAAAGCTAAATCATCAGTGTAAGGTTCCATTATCAGACCTAATTCTAACAGTCACGATCTGTTTTAAGACTGAAGACACAAAGTGCGTAGTTCTGGTTCAGAAGGACGTTGACCTCTCCAAATGTCATAGAAAACTGCAGAATTTTGAATGATTTACTACACCGTCACCCTTTCTGACTCATTTGGCTGAACTTCTTCTTATCTCTGATCTGCATGAAGTCGCTGCGTTGCTTATCTCCTTAGCTTTATGATAGATCTGGCCTGTCAGTGTGGGGGCTTATCTCTGCCCACCAAGTCCCCCATTGTCAGATCTGTCCGCTCGGAAAATATGATATTTTATTCTATACTTTGAACATGTAATTACTGTCTTTCCCTGTCTGATCGCTTATGCAGAGATGTTCTCTTGAATTGGGACGATTTAAATAAGTGTTACGTGACTATTAGATGCACTATCAAGGGCAAGTTTTTTAAATTGTACTTCTGACTTCTGTTTCATAGCATAGCAGCAATTCATATTTATGGGTTTAGGACTATGAATCTCTCGGCTGGCCTGGGAACGCCTCAGGATCCCCCCGGAGGAGTTGGAGGAAGTGTCTGGGGAGGAAGGAAGTCTGGGAGTCTCTGCTTAGACTGCTGCCCCCGTGACCCGGCCCCCGGCCCCGGATGAGCGGAAGAAGATGGATGGATGGGTTTAGGACTGGGTAATAAGCAAAATGCAAAAATGAACCAGTTTATCTCATCCAGTCAATTTTTGTTTTGTCAAGACGATCATACTGTACATCATGATACGTTGAAATACTTTTAGATCTGTTAAACTGGCTGTGAGTCAGTGTCATCTCTCATTCGTCCAGTATTGGTACATGGTAGAAGAAGAGTTATTCTGGATGAAATGGCAAATAACAGTTGAAACGTCTCAATTTCAAAAACATTGTCCAGGTGAGTGACTTTTGAAACCTTTCTACTATATACAAAACATTTTGATTATGCAATATTTTCTCTTGTTCTTTGCTTTTCAAGGTTGCCAGTCTTTGAACTTTTATGAACGCGCTCTGAACATTTATTTTCATTAATTTGTCAACTGAATCTACTAACTTTTGCGGGTTTGGACCATTCTTCAAATTTTGTCCTTAGAATCATTGTATCATTATTTTTTCATGCACTATTGTCTCTGATTGTCTTCCAGACCTCTTCAACTCAACCTCACCTCAACATAAATCCATGAATAAAAGCTGGTAATGTAAGTTTAAAAGTAGATGATTCAGAGAACTTTGAAGACTAACTTTACTAAGTAGCAGTGTGACTTTGCAGGAGCCAGTGCTGGTAATGTGACCGCGGGCACCTCCAGACACAAGCGGGATCATAATGGAGCCAAAGCCGAGGGAGACCAAGCTTCAGCCCAGTGAGAAGCAATTTGAGGAAGCTCAATAAGTCATGACCTGCCCAGGGTTTATCATACAGCACTCAGCCTGCTCCCATGTGGCGTGACAGTGCCAGCAGGGGCACCATTAGCCACTGATTCCCAAAGTATAGCCCCAAATGGGCTCAGGTGGCACGGCAACATTGTAGTTACCATTCACCATACACTCTATAGTGCTATAGGCTTTGTACAATTTGGAAGGAGAAAATGTTCCACAGCCCACTGGAATTGAAGGCATGTTAATATTATATAAATACTGCATTTGAAATTGAATTACAGTCTTTAGACCACCTGTCCATCAAGCCAAAGTGGAGTTTTTTTAAACAGTTCTGACTAGTGAATACTCTGGTTGTGACACTTCACCCACCTTGTGCCCAGTAAGTGTGTTTGTGAGAGCGAAGGCAGAACATTTTCTTACATGCATGTGCCTTATGTACGTTCAAAACATGCCAATGTCATAGAGTACATTTTCATTTGAAGGTACACAGGTTTTCAAAAGAGCCCATGCACCATCTTCCCTCTTTCAAGCGCACCTCCCAGTCCCTAACGTGCACTAAACCACACAAGGCACGGAGCCAGAATGATTGATATTTCACAAGAGATACATGATCCACACAGAAGTAATTGGTCCACCTCAGAAATGATCAAATATACAGTACCTTTAAGGGAGAATATGTTTGATAGAAAGAATAGAACGCTTAGACTTCTTTATCAAATTATGTATTCCAGACAATGTTGTGTTCTTTTTCCTAATGACAGATCAGATCGAGTTTTGTAAAGCACTCGGTTCGACGTGTCTTTAATGTAAAATGTATGTTTAAATTGACAATTGATCTGATCTGTATTGACTGCCGCACCTATGCATACATATGTCACGTTAGGCGGCCTGGGCTGACTCTCCGTGGTTGGCGGTTCATTACTGGTGCATTGACTGAGTGTAGCTGACAGCTGGGGCAGAGCGCGGAGTGCAGCACACAGACAGACAGGACATTGCTACTTGGCAGCCCGCTCTGAACTGTCACTGCACATTTATACAGGCAGATCTCAGGTCCGCAATAGGCATCAATGTATTTCTGCTGAACCCCAATGGATCTCTTTGATTTCATAAGCCTACTCTCTTTTGCATTTTTACCTGTACTTCATCATCAACTTCTTGTGAACTAATACAAATTAGTCTTTGAGAAAAACAGGCACATTTTGAAGGGAAATGCATTAACCATTGCATGAAATATAATAGCTTATATAATGATTAATATCTTACCTCTTAAAGCTGGGATACTTGACTTTTTTTTTTTTTTTTTGTAAATGACTGAATTTTATGTTAATTTAATTGTATATTGTAAAATCAGAACTTTGTGATAAAATTAGACCGCTTTGTACTGTCTACAGCTAATAATGACGAATTTTATCTCAAACAGGAAGCAAGTGGCAGAAGCAGTGCTCTGATTGGCTGTGCGTGAGTGGTCCACCTCAACTTCACTTTGCTGTCTTAAAAATGTTGCTCTAAAGTTGAACACGTGTCTTAAAATAAATGCATATGCATTTGAATGATGTGCCAAAGGGCTTTTGAAAGCAAAAAGTTAGAAGAATGAAAGTTGTATTTAGTAATATATACATAATGAATAAGGGGGATAAAACAGGACCAAACTGCTCTGGTCTCAAGTATCTGCAAAGCCACAGAGCTCAACACAGAAAAGCTGGAGGCACTTCACGTAAAAGAAAGACCTTTTCAACAGTTTGATAAAAAATACATGTTCAGTTGAGTTGTTGTGAAAGGTCAGAAAACACATTGTGGCAAGCTATGGAAAAATGGCAGTGGCTCCAAAATGTTCTTGCAAATACCAAAGAAGACACATATGGCCAAATGTACCGTATACATGCTGCTATACGCGCCTCTACTGCAGGTATGAATCAAAGTACATATGTTCATCTCACTGGGAATATAAGACAGTATGGCGCAGCTTACATAAGATTACTTTGTTGTATAGCGACTTGGACAGGGATAAATTATGGCACGGGTTATTAAAAGAATGTATACGGAATTTTCTAGGGAGTTCAAATGTATGTTAGCGCTAAAATCCTGTCTCAGTATAACCTACATATTGATGGCCAAGCAAGCTAGCATATTAGCAACTGTGCTATTAGCAAAAGTTTAAAAATGGAGGCTTTACAATCATGCTAAGAGATCATTTGCTGTTTTGAGTGTGCAAATTGCATAATGTTGCACAAATTCTAATTCCAAGCTTTCTTGCAGTAATTGAAAAAAAAAAAAAAATCTGCTTACCTTGGAGTCCACTAAGTTCCCCCTGGTTACGATAAGGCTTTAAATTCTTCTGCAACTTGGAAAATCCACTTAGAAAAGATACAAAATACTTCAAACTCCATTTCTGCCTCGAGTGCTTTGTCAGAAAGTTATTACTTTGCTTGTAATGGTGTATGGAGAAAATCTTTGGAAACAAACGTAATGGTTCAGTTCAGACATTGATGCAGCTGCCAGTGAGCTGCCTGCATAGAAAGTCAATATGCAGTAACACACTTAACAAAAAAAATTGAAATGGATTTTTGGAGTCAACATCAAGTCATATCACTATTATTTTAATGCAATAAACAGTCATTAGATATTTGCATGACCGGAATGAATAATGAGCCACTGCTGGGAATCCATAAAGGCTTTGTAATGTATCATCCGAAAAGGTCATTTCTGAGAGCGGGGCTGGAGAGGGGAAAACTCCATTAGACTTTTGTTTTATTTTTTTACAGAAAAGGTTCTAACTTGAAAAGGACGATGGAGGAAACAGCATCAGCCACATAAGCAAACTATGGACTGAAAGAAGTGGACTATCTGTCGTTGTATGAGTGCATTTGCTGCTGAAAATTGATGAAAACTCAACTTATATTAATCTGACCTCACGATCTTCAGAAGAGCTCCCACTTTATGTTTGAATACGTAAGAGTCTGCCCATCTCATTTGCAATCGCTCGTGCCATTGTGATGCTGAGCCTGCCTGCATGACAAAAAAAATGGAAAAAAATATCAGCTTTTTTTTTTTTCATGGGACTGTGTGTTATTCAGCTTTGATGCAGCAGAAAGAAACAGAAGTCTTATAGTCATCTGGACACTGATTATAGCCTGTCCTGATCATCTCTTTGTTTGCACTGTTGACATTGGTGCTAATTAACTTGACTGAACTAAAGAACGGAACTTCGGAGTTTATATTTTATGTATTTTCTTGTGTCGTGTCAACTCAAACTGACAGACGGAGCAGAAGAACAATGAAGAAGAAGAAGAAGAAGCACATTTTGTTCACATGAAAGCTGCAGACTTAAATGAAATAATCCAGTTTCAGATTCATTTTGTTTTTCTTAAACCGCTGCACTGCTGATACTGAGATAGAAATGTCAATTCAACTTTCTAATTGAGCCGTCTGCAGAAGTAAAGTAATAGTACTATTAAAGTGTGTTTCAGTGTGTGTTTACTTGGCTAGGTTTTTTCAATGGTTCTCCTTTAATTTCCCTCATCAAACTAAAACATCTTCTAGTTTAATCTTTTTCATGACCAACATTGTGGTTCATAATCTGGAGAAAAGTATTACAATACAGTCGCCCACTGCTGCTGCTGTTTGCCCCAGTATAGTACAGTATATACAATAGGTGTAGAAGTATTTGTGCTGTAATTGCAATAAACTTGACACTACTTTGTATACTTCGGCCAAGTTCGATGGATCTTCTCGACTTCTCCACCGATCCCGTCTCTTTCTGTGCATCTCTGTTGAATCCCCATGACTCATCCCACAAGTCTAACTAAAGTCTCCTCATAATGGACTCATTCTGCATGGATCGGGCGCCGCGTGACTTCAGGCCTTCGCCGCCGCCGCCGCGTGATGTCAGCAGTGGCACATTGGAGAGCTATTAGCCCCCCCCCCCCCTTCCATCTCCCACCAAAGACCACACAGCAGCCGGACCTCACTGCGAAGAAACCACAGGATGAAATCAATGTCCTCCGGAACCAATGGCGTTTAGACAAAGAAGGGAAAAAAAAACGGGGAAAACTTGTCAACTGTAGATGACGCGAGTGGCAGGTTTCGATGAAAGATAAAGATCTGCCCGTGAAGAGGGATTGATGAGGGGTCGGCTTGAGGAGAAGACGGGGAGATGGTTGTGGCGTGCTGTTGCTGCTGCTATTCGGGGCTTTTAGTCACTATCCAGTTCATCGACTGGACTCCAATTGCCAGCCAATCACAGCAGAGAAAGCCAGGTCCGCTGCAAGCCTACAATCAACACCCTGCAGATGCTGCCACGGCCAACAGATCACATACAGTAAGAGCAGGGAGGGAGGGCAGAGTCCAATCCAATACAACCTTCATCTAATATACAGTACGTTTGGGAACGAGAGGAAGCAGAGTTGTCTTTATTGATGGTCTGGAGGTTTTGAAAGCTGGAATTTTAAAATATTCTGCAAATGCCAGAAGGATGAAAGACACCGCACATGTTACTGAATTACTTTTACATTTACAGTAATTTTGTGTTCTGACAAATTCAGACCCTCCAGATCCCCCTCTACCATGACACTAGAGAAACACAGGGGTTTAACCAAAAAATATTTCACAGTCACAGTCAGAGTTAGGATTAGGTTTAGGAACAGTTACTTAGGTTTGTAAATGGTGCTGGGATATCAAAATTGTGCATTTATCCCATTCATAACAGTGTTAACAGATCGGCGGGAAATTAAAATGGAGGTTAAAATGTTATTGTTTTTGCTCCAAAATACAACTAAATATTGATAATGGGGACACAGCCATGGACCGAGAAGTGGGTGAATATTCTAATTCAAACCCGAGAGATGGAGGAGTAAAGTGTCAAACAAATTACCTGGAGATTGTATTAAATAGTTGTAGATGCCGGGATATGACACTTTGTGGGGTCATTTTGCCAAAAGGATTCTGCTAAGCTAAACACACTTCTCTCAACTATTATTTGTCGCAGTTTTTTCATATAACGGAGAAGTTGGTGAATATTTTGATTAGATTTTTCACCAACTTCTCCGTCCATGGCCGCTGTGGCACCAGTATCCATATTTTGTTATATTTTGGGGCAAAACGATAAGATTTAATTTTTTTATTTTTTAACCCAAAGGGGGGCGTGGCCGTAGCACTAGCCCAAATGTACCTGTGTGACTTGAGACATCTATTGTTATAGACCGGATCAGGGGGATCAGGGGATCAAAATGTCCCGGTACATCAGTTCTCAGAGGTGCAGTGTAATCTCTAATGCTGATTGAGGAACATTTCTCCAGGTCTTGAGCCAGGATCTTGGTCAGGATATGTAGATTAGCTAGTGATTACATGACAGTGTTTCCTTTATTTGATCGCTGGAGGAAACAACTAATCATACAAGCTCAACATTCTTGCTCTATAGTTGCTTCAAAATGTCACCCACCTTGATTTATCCTCAGAAAATTTGACTTTTCCACATTATCAGAAAGAAGACAACACGTAAAACTGTGGAATTTAAGTTACTTCACCAAAATGGACTTTGTTTATTAGTTTTTCAGAGCTAAAACTGTTTAATTGTCATATGTTTTTTGTCATGAAGTAGCGTCTTGTACAAATGACAGTGAAACAACGCGCTGTTAAACCTCGGCCAGTAAAATGGTGGCGCGTAGTGTACAGTGTTCCCTGGTAGTTTGCTCTCTGCTGGATATTAAACTGGTGCTATGTTTTCCTGGGAGCTATTCCCAGCGCTCCCTAATGAAAGCAATCACAGCGTGCACAGAAACATGCGGCGCCAAATACAGAAATGAATTCAGTCTGGGGCCATGCCTTAAAATAGTTAACTGAGTTTATACACATTTATTACACTCACAATACAATCTTCTGAAGAGCTATTTTAAGCCTGCGATTCGCTATTTTCAAACCATTGTGTTTGCATAGAGGCCAATTGCTAATACGAGTAGATGAATATAGGTCATGGCAAACATTTCGAACTCCAAAGTGAGTGCGTAGGAGAGAACGGACTTAACCTTTAATATAATTGTTTCTTTGTTGTAATGAGAATTTCCTCCTGAACTGAAATAATCCAGTTAAAGTTGGGACTTCTGCCAAAGCATCGTGGTAACATTTCTGACTACCGTATAAAATTATGTAAATACAATATTTTATGATGAAAAGTCCTTCTGCTGGTCCGTCTCAGGCCATGAGACAGCAGGCATCCTTTTATTTTGCCAACACATTTCAACCGAACGCACGACGGCGATCAACAGACCAGCAAATGATAAACATTAAGTTCTGTAATTGGATTTTTTACAGCAGCGTCATAAAACCTGGCCCCAAGTTTTATACCACTGTCAATCTATGAAACTACACCTTTTAGATTTAGAAAAGAGGATATTGGCCGTATATTCCAGCCTCGTTAAATTACAAACGAGTTCTTTGTGTTGGTCCAATGCTTACAGTAGATACCGTGAAAAGAAAGGCGTCTGAAGTCAGTTACATTTACAGTTTTTAACAATGTAAAAAAAACAACAACATACCACCAACATTAACAATATCAAACAGTAGATATAGATTGTATAGAGGTAAATTTACACCTTTCAGTGCTGGTTAAGGATGACGAATACTGTAATTATTGTCAGCAGCTTTAGACGGGAAAAAACTATTGCATTTCTAGAATTCTATGAGACTCTTTAATAGTTGCATTCTCAAACTGGTGGAAAGGCATTTTGGGGAACAGTGAAGTGTCTCAAATGTTTAGCCCGGTAAGTGGAGCACAGATGGACCGTCACAGCAGCATATTGCCCCAGTGACAGGCCGATCCCAGCTGAGAGTGTGAGTCTGCACCTGAGGGAGCTGCAGGGGCTGGAAACCTCAAGACATGAGATCAAGTCACAGAGAAACAGTGAGTTTAGATTAACAGCGGTGCTTTTGTTTCACGTCATTCTGTGGCTCTTCCGTGAGGTCCGTAAATGGCACGATACTTTGAGCTCTGACAGGTTCTATAGGATTAAACTCAAAGCTTCTATCTGATAACCTAGACTCGCTTTTAATTAGTGTAATGTGTCTGGTGACGGTCAGGTTGGGTAACGTTCATCTATGCTGTTCTCAGAAGGAGTCACTGCTTATTAGTTTGTAGTTTTGTGACTTTTATTTTGATGCAATTTGGTCTGTAATCCTTTTGCGGTTCCCATTTCAAATATAGTGTCTGCAGATCATAATGTGCATTTGTTATTTCATATTATAAAACGTCTCTGGTGCCATTTCATACAATTTAAACATAGATCAGACAAACTATTATCTAAGTTAAAGGACATTAATCAAAATAATCCAATGTTTTCAAGCGCGTATATTAGATTTAATGCAAATGTATTGAAATCAATAGATAATAATAAAAAAAGCAATTGAAATATACACCATTAAGTATAGTACTGTATTGTTTTAATCCTTTTTTTGACAGATTTTTCTTTTACTTTTGATTCTCTTGATATAGTCCTTGATTTTTACATTTGATGTAAAAAAAAGAAGAAGAAAGAAAACTAAGTACTTAATGCATTTATTCCAATAACAAGATTACATGACAGTATGTGCTCGTCCTCTCACGAACACTAAATATGAACCATCAGGAAATACATAGGCAGTGAATATAGTTGTATGCCGTATGCAAAAACACATACAAGTACACACAGTACATGATAAACAACAAGCCTACAGATTCACCATAGCATCCGCAGCCAATACTGTAGAGGAAGAGGCTGCTCCAACTGAACTGAGATGAAGCATGTTTATTACAGGAGTCAAGTAGAAACGAGGAGGCTTTAAACGCACTCTACCTCATGTGGCATTGAAAACCAGTGGGAATAAAGTCGAGGCACCAGCTTTGACCCGTGTCCGTGTCCGTCAAAGCGGCCGTCAGTGTCCGTCAGTACCATGGACAGTCCGGTCAGTACCATGGACAGTCCGGTCAGTACCATGGACAGTCCGGTCAGTACGCTCCCACTATGACCGCCTCCGCCTCTTTGGACGGTCTCCGGTCCGACACCAGAAAGTTGATCATCCCCTCCGACTTGATGAGCAGGTTGCAGCCCAGAAAGAAAATGCCAAAGACCACGGTCAGGGAGAGCACGCACATGACCGCGATCTGGACCACGCGCATGATGAACAGGCTCCTCTCATCCGGGGCCGCCGCGACGAAGCCGTTGTCGGTCACGACGGAGGAAAAGTTACAGCAAAACAACTCGTCCGTCTTGTTGAACAGACCGGTGTCCGTTTGGTTGAAGCCCGTGCTATTCATATCCACTTTTTTTTATTTCCAACAGAAGGAAAAACTTGAGATGAAATGATCCCAGGGAGAGATTGTCATTTGTTGTAAAGTTGGAGAAGTTCCGCGGCGTGATCGCACCGTGCACTTGTGGCGTTGGAGAGGGCGCTTTGCATGCTGAGGCTGTCCGCGCGCGCACTGGAGCCTTCTGCAGAGCCGCGGTTAAATAGCCCCACGGCACCTGCCCGCGACATGCCGCGCGCGAGAGAGGCAGGGCGAGCGCTGCAGGAGCGCCCCCACGTGGTCAGACTGTGCGTGACCGTGCCATGTGACGCGGGACGCACTGGTCTGAGACGCGCAACATGTGCACAGAGCAAACAGTGGGATATGAAGGTGTTTTTACTGTGTCTGACTGACTAGGATGAAGCTATTTCTGTGTGTTTATCCTAACTGATGTAAATAAGAGTGTTTACTTACCATTAGTATTAGTATTATTTAGTCTAATGCTAGCTATTTTTACTTTATTATTATTTACTTTATTTTATCTTATCTTATCTTATCTTATCTTATCTTATCTTTATCTTTATCTTTATCTTTTATTTATTTATTTTTTCCTTATTTTTTTAAAAACTTGCTATAAGTTATCTGTCCTTTTCCCCTGTATCTACTGCGTTGTAACACCAAAATTTCCCCATGTGTGGACAATAAAGGATTATCTTATCTTATCCAGTCCATTTGGTAGACCCAGGGTTCAAGAATTAAACATGAAATCTAGACCACTGATATTATTATAGGCAATATCCATTTTCTGATGATATTTAAATGACGTTATAGGTATCATTTACAGTGCATTCTTATCCAAGTCTATTTCAATGATTAAATAAACCAAATATGATCAATAGCTGCGTATTTTTTTTTTTATGATAAGCTCTTCATTGTGACATTTCGCTTTATTAAGAAGCCGTACCCTGTGTGTTTAACTCAATGACAAATTACTTCAACAACGTTCATTTTGTCTTCTTAAGGTAATACTATCTTCAATTAGAAGATAGTTTTATCTTGACATGTTGGTGCCGTCCTAATCTTTCAAATAATCACAACTACATATGGGAATAGGAGGTAGGTGAACACAGGACAATACAGGATTGCTCAAATGTGCAGGACTCAATCAAAATGCAATGTGTGTGTGTGTGTGTGTGTGTGTGAGTGAATTGGCCTGGTGGAGTCATTTGCTTGTCTCCATGGAGATAGATTCTGTGGAGAATCCCAGACTAAGCAACAATATTTATGGCAAAAAAAGCAGGAGATGGACCCTCCATTTGAAAAGTTACATAGTGCACCTTTAAATAGAACATCTGTGACAAACAAAGCTGATGCATTTTGACTTCAAAGATAATCTTGCGGTGTGAATGTTGGCGTGTAGTATGTGTTGTTGCCAGCAGATGGCAGCATTGTTCAGCATTACCATCTTCTATCTTCTCACACACTTCACTCTTTTTGGAGCGACTTATACAACAATATTACTCTTGTAGAAAACGATTTAGTGTTTTCTAGAGCATTTTCAAGGCATATCAACTCTGGCACAGGGGCCAAATGCGTCCCTCATTTTGGTTGGCACTCTTGTGTTTTGCTGTAGTGCATTTGTACTTGTTACATCAGATTCATACATTTCTCTTCCAACCTCATAACTAACAAACGTGTTGTATTTCAGACCTGAAGTAAAGGTTCCAAACTGAAAAAAAAGTTATATGCTTGGTCAAACATCAGCTAAATTAAACTATTCTGTATAGTTCTGATTCACTATATTTGTTTAAATATCAAATTGTGTCACTCAAATTGAGGCACTCTAAGTACATCAGTAGTTTAAGGTCTGGGGCTTTAGAAGATTCGTTTTTCATGTAACAGACAAGCTAAATATTTCTTATACGAGTCATAAAACAATGATATTTATATAGCACTGGTAGAGCTCGGGTCCTCTACCAGAGGCCGGGGAGCTAGAGGGCACTGCGCAGTATCTTTGCTGTTCCTAGAGCACTGCACTTTTCTGGACCGAGATCTGCTCAAGCCTTTCCTCCAGTTTGGGGGTCACTGCCCCAAGTGCTCCGATCACTACGGCCACCACCGATACCTTCACGCTCCAGAACTTCTCCAGCTCCTCTCTGAGGCCTTGGTATTTCTCTAGTTTCTCATGTTCCTTTTTCTGGATGTTACCATCCCATGTATCTGCAATGTCCACCAACACAGCTTTGCTCTGCACCTTGTCAACCACCACTATGTCCGGTTGGTTCACCATTATCATTCGGTCTGTCTGTATCTGTCGTTCTCCACCACCTTTGGAGCCAGCCCGTACTCTGCACAGATGTTTCTGTACACTATGCCAACCACCTGGTTATGGCGCTCCATGTATGCTGTCCCTGCCAGCATCTTGCACCCTGCAGTTATGTGTGGGATTGTCTCAGGCCCCCGTTGCACAGCATACACCTTAGGTCTTGTCTGGTGTGGTAGATCTGGGCCTCTATTGATCTGGTGTTCAGGACCTGCTCCTGTGCTGCCATGGTCAGGGCCTCTGTCCTGTCCTTCAGACCGGCCCTTCCTAACCATTGGTAGGATTTCGTGATATCAGCCACTTCAGTAATGTTCTGATGATACATCCCGTGTAGGGGCTTATCCTCCCATGATGGTCCCTCCAGCACCTCATCATCCTCTGTTCCCCAGTGTCTGAGACATTCACTGAGCACGTCATCTGTAGGAGCCTAGTCCTTGATGTACTTATGGATCTTGGATAGATTACTTTTTCTGTGTGCTTGTTCAGACCCATCTAGGAACAATTTATTGTGTGGGTGTGTGTCTGTATGTGATGCATCTATTATTATGTTCTGCACAAGTGCCAGTTGGATTATTATTCTGTGCAACACTTTGTAACGCTGGTTTGAAAAGTGCTATACAAATTATTACATTTAGTCCTGGTTTAATTCTGCGTTAGTGGTACCTGATTGATAGTCTACTCCAAGATTAATTCTGGTTCAGTTCTGGATATGCATTTTTGCCATCCAATAGGCCTATAGCAGTTGTTGTTATACCATAATTGTTACAAAGATCTAGTGTTGGGGATATGTTGTGCAACCCCAAAGTGCAGGCTACATTATTTACTCTCTATTTCCTTTTATAGAAGCTACACTGCGCATTAAACAGCCCTAAACACACCAGCAGCCTCCCGTCCCTGAGCCGTGCATTACACCGTTACTGAGCGTCACTGAGCTTTACGCATACATTTACCACGCGCCTCTCAGAGCGCCACTTCCGGGAATTACCGTGACAGACGCGCGCCTCAGCCAATCAGCGCGCGGCAGCCGAACAGCGGCTGCTCGCTCTTGATCCGAGGTTAGATTGAACTGAAACACCTCGCCTGTCCTCGCTCTCTGACCGCCGCCGCCTGCGATCAAAGCATTATTCATATCCAGAGAGGGAAACGGAAACGGCGCGCGTGCCAAGGCGACGGTAAAGCGCGCTGAAGCCGAGGCGCGCGCGGATAATGGAGTTCGGCGTGAGGAGAAAAGCCCAGCTGCTGCTGCGCACGGACAGGTACGGAGAGCGCGAGCTGATGTTGCACGAGCATCCTTCTTGTGGATGACTGTGTGCTGAGAGATGGACATTCACTTAAGTGTCGTGAGGGAAAAACACAACACAATCCCTGCCTTTGCAACGTACGTGGTATTAATTGCAGATTAGGGCACGCGTCTGCGCTCAACACGTTGTTTTAGCAGCGAGACTAAAGGCACTGCACCATCACGTCCATAGATCAATAGGTAAGCAGCATATTGTCATTTTTTTTTGTGATCTGGCGTTTTCTATCATCCTCTTGTCCCTTTGGCTTGTCTCATGCAGCAGACGTGATGTACTTCCAGAACAAGCCCGTGTGTATCTTGGCATATTAAATAAACCTTGCCTATATATTTCTTTGCATATGCTATTTTAGTGATGCAATGTATCCACCTATGTCTTTAGTTTTGTGTCAATTTGCCTTCAAAAGAGGCCACAGCCAATTGACCTAATGGGCTTACAGGGATCAGCAGTAATCACGTTCCCTGGGGACAACAGCACAAAGGTTTAGTAGTTTCACATTTTCAACACTAAAAGCTCAATAGTCATTTTAAGTGCAATTGATTTCCATATTGACTGCAGCAGCAATAATTAAAGATGTCACGATATAAATGATTGATTATTATTATTGATTCCATGGTCAAATGACCTAAAATCCTTAATTTTCTCTCTTTCAAATGTCTATTAGATGACTGTGCATCTCTTTATGTGACCAGCTTTATGGAGTCAGGTTAATGTAAGATAAACGGCTAGATTTAAACACGTTTACATTGTGGTTGACTTTTTTAGAGCAGAATGAACTGAAATAACTTAATTTGGCTCCTAAAAGTGTCACAATTATTATTTTTTAGATTACCCTGAATAGTCACGATTATCACTGATTGATATATTATTTACCAGCATGTAAACCACCGGTATGTGTTTGTTGATGCAGATGTAAGATGCACTGTAGTAGTGGAAGTGATCTGCAGTGACATGTTACCTTGAATGCTCCTTCAAAGACAATAGTGCAACAGGGGAATGAACATCCACACTAATTACTTTTTACAACCTTCTTTTTCTCATCTGTTTAGGGAGAAGCGGGGTGTCATGCATTGATTTGGGGTGTGTCAGATGGTGTTACTGGTGGCTGGCAGCTTTGTAAAGAAGGAGAAGTAAGCTTGATGAATGAACGTGCCTAATAGCGGTTTGAGCACAATAGTCCATCTTCTCCTCAGTGAATTAAGAGTCTGTTGTTCACGCAGCAGTGTAAACAGGAGAGACGTGCAAAGATATTGACTTGAATGTGCATCTTATTGGGTCATGCAGTATTGATATGGCTGGTGGTCGAGTGGGCTAAGCAGCAGCACATATGCCAAACTCTGTGCTGGCCTCAATTCAATTTGTTTTTGTCATGGCCAGAACAGCAGTTGCCTCGATGGGCGACAGTGAAATAGAGAAGCAGATTAACAATGTTCTCGGGAATTTGGCAAATGGATAAATGTCCCAGCATCCCCTGTCTTTAGACCCTCCATAGTGAGGACCGGTTAAAGGGGGCAGGGCCAGTAACAACAGCGTGAACTGTGTCTTTATTATAGTTTGTTTTAAAAAATATATATTTTAGAATCCTCGCCCAGGTTTTGCGGCAAAACGAAACTAAACTATCAAAAGTGCAGCGATTTTCATATCTTACGATCCCCACAGATGATTTTCCTCCGCAGCTTTTGGATTCCCTCTCACAGTTTTACATTCTCGAAACGTACGGCCAGTAAATATGCGATAAAATGTTTAAGGTTGGGTTTTGAAATTCAGGTCGGTCGGGTTACCGGAAACACACAATTTTCTTTTTTGGCCTTACTGATATTTAATGTTTATTTGGCTCTATACTCTCTCAGAAAAACACAGGGACATAGCTATAGACAATAACAATATATAAGTTTTGCCTCTGGGGCCCCGTAGCAGATGGCCCGCGGCGGCCCTTGACCTAGAGCAGAGAGTGTTCCTCCAGACATCTAAGGTGCAGTGGTCACTGGAGCAGCATCAGCAGTGTCTTTAGTTAGTGAGTGATTTACCTCAACATTTTACTACAAGATAATAGAAAAAGGAAACACAAATTGCAATATTGCTTAATGTCAAATGTATTAGGTTTGCAGTGCCTTAAAGGTGCACTATGTGACTTTTCTGGTGCAGGGGTTGCCACCTGCTTGTCTCCATGGAGATGCCATTGTTTTACCTGGAATGTCCAGGTATAATTTTAGTAAAGCATTTACATTGTACTAACTCTCTGGATTTTTTACCATAGGCTTATTTCTGCTTGAACGTCAATGGACATTCTACATCAAACATCATATAAACCGTCAAAGACTGAAGTCATGATCATTTCTGGCAGCTCATTGTAAACAGAATAGTTTATAACACTTTGTCTGTCTGGAAGCACGAGATACAGATGGCGGGCTAATTGACTCCTCGGTGCAGTGCTGTGTGGTGTGACCAGCACTAAACACATCTCTGCCACTGACGCATCAAGCAGATGGAACAGGATCTAAACAGACAGTATTACCATACATCTCCCCGTGGAGCGTAGGTGAGTTCTCGCCTGTGATTTCCTGCAGACATTTTCATTGATCGCGTTCTCCGTCTTCAAGTCTAGACTGAGGGATGATCCCGTGAAATTCAGAAATCAAAGTTGGACAGTCGCTGCACAGTGAAACTTTGGACGTAATAGTGATCTGAATCTGAGAGGAGAGAGAGTGGCAGTGGGGTGAAAGTTGTCCTCGGGCGGCACTGTCGAGACGTGATGGACATTCGGACGGAAAGGAGAGAAGATGATGTGCTGCTGGATGTGACCAGAGTGCAAAATTTCATTAAGATCCTCACCGTGAAAGACAAGAGAATAATATTAGCAATATATAGTATAATGTGATAGGAAATAGTCAGATCAGGCTGAGAAATAGATTTTCAAAGTTAGGGGCCAGGGGGGCCCCCTATCTAAAAAAGTAAGGGGCCCCCTAGCAATTTCAGGGGCCCACAAGCGCGCACGGCATCGCAGCGTCATAAGAACAAAATAAATTTGTTGTTTTAAACCTCGTTATTGGCATGTAAAACAATTTAAATTACTTTTATCTTTTATTTGATATGAAGAGCACAAATACTGAATTTCTATAAACCAGAGATCATGATCTTTAATACTGTTTAATTCAATATAATAATGTTTCTTAGATACAAAATAAATACTGTATACAACATTTGATACAAGGAGAGCTTATATGTTCTGCAGCAGGAATAAATAAAATCACAGTCTACAAAATAACCTGAGTACAGACACAGCAAGGAGATCTTAAACATTAACATCTTAAACATCTTAATAAACATTCTGTTAAATCTTGATTTTTTTTGGAGGAATTTAGATACAGGGGCACGGCGGGCCCCCTCCTAATTCAAACCGCAGGCCCGCCGGAGATTTGACTGCTTACGGGCCCCGGGCCCCCGTCTATTTCTCAGCCTGCAGATATATTGTAGTTATATGAGACATCGGCGTGGGCTAAAAGTCACATCTGCCTTGGTGACAATTAGGACGGCCACTTCCTCAAATCACAAGGATTCGATTTTTGACGAGCAATCGGAGTCTCATTTCCTCATGGCATGAACAGCTGAGTAGTTCTTCCACATGTCAATCATTCCCTGCGTGCTACTGCACACCTGCAGCCTCATTCCCAGGATAGCAGCACTTTTCCCTGGCTGCGCATGCATGGTTGATATGCAGGTGTGTGTTTAGCGAGTTCCTTTAGTGTATAGTACAAAAATGAAAAATGAAAAATCCTCTATTATTCCTTTAAACTAGCGACTTTTGTAATACATTATAAACTAAATAAAAGTAAAAATATGGTGACTGAAGGTTTCTAGATGGAGAATATTTGCGAATAAATTGTGTAATTGATAACAGATTTTTGTTTGTTTTTTACTTTTGATTTAATAATATCACTATCTCTGTTATAAGAGTTCTTGTGTATCCAGATAATGATTATGGTTCTCAAAATACAACTAAGAATGTTTTTTATAGTCTACTAGCCAGGATCATTGCAGCCCTAGTGACATGTAACTTGATATGGTCAGACAAGATGATCAATGTCAGGCTTGTTTGAGATGAGCTGCGCAGAACCGATGGGTGTGGTTCAGCGATGTTCACCTCGGTTACCTGCTCTGTTACACCAGCGTAAAACTCATGAGATCCAAAAGGGATTAACCTGCTCTTGGTCTGGAGAAGCGGTGGCAGCTTCTTGTGGATGACGGTGAATGCACCGAGATTATAACAAAATGCTTTTTTTAGAAAATGAAAAACTAAATATCAGAACTTTCTTTATGTTACAATGCGGTCTGATACAAGTTCTCATAAAGCTCAACATCATTATAAAGCTGTTCAGGAAATGACCAATTTTGTCTTATTTATGTGATTTTCTTTGTACTGATACTTGTTCAAATAAGTACCTAGTTTCACTACTAGTTTTGGTATGAACTAGCATCTGTTTTTGATACTTTTGACAACCTTAGTTTGAAGCACATTATGTTTGTGTGTTTTTGTATGACTTTATGATTGTAAGCGCAGAGCAAGGCAGTTGTGGATAATACACCAAAGCATCTAGTGTCTAAAAGGTCCTACAATCAAAAAGATTATGATTATGAATATGACTTGTTCTACTGCTCAACAGCGTTACAGTATTACAAAATAAAATCTATACACTTCATCTGTGCGTTCGGATATAGTTTGTAGTACATGATTACTACAGCTTGCTTTCTAAAATGTTGATCCAGTCTACTGTTTCTACCTATGAGCCTACTGATTTCTTCCAACTTCCGGCTGTATAAAAATAAATGAACAATTCAACAATATTTAACAAAACCCCATTAAACTGTAAGTTATTGTCCTTTTAATTGCTTATTCAAATGAAAACCTGGTAAACCTAAGCACACGGCAAATATAATGCAAAACAAATTAGCCTTGTCTATCCCTCCCTCATTAATATTCACGCTGACATTTCCCAGGTCTCTCTCTCTCGACTGTAAATGGAACACTGTACACCTAATTACCTCTGCCTGCGTTTAAAGATAGCTGTGCAAGGTAAATTGTTCACCGGGACATGGCTCATTTTAATAGCTCATTATTTGCGTTAAAAGGTGCTTTGTGCAGTATGGATTGTTTATGTGTCTCGGTCAGTACGTTGTTGTGATTGTTCTCCCTGTGAGCAGATGCAGGCAAGAAACATTGATGTCTCCGATTGCTATTTTAAGTTCAGATGTGTTTTTTAAAGAAGAGATATAGGGTTTCGCAGCTCTGCCTCACAGCGAGAAGGTCCTGGGTTTGAAGCTGGACCATGACTCTGTTGTAAAGCCTTTTGCCAAACCTGATACCCCACAATATTGATCTAAAACTGCTTAATAATAGAAACAGGTTCATTGACTTCCTCTTCAACTCAAACTCACTTTTGTTTGCAAATGTTATCCACTAAATGCTGATGAACACCCCAAGTCTGCTTATCCATCCATAAAAGTCACTGCACGCTACTGCCGCTTAAACAAAACCAAACATGGCTGCTTAAGAGGAAAAAGAAAGACAGATATTTGCAAAGGGAGCTGAAAACATTGCAAATATCTGCCAAATCAATGAGCGAAGCACTACAGTCTGTTTATCTCAGGTGAGAGTTTGGTTTTGTAAAATGACCGATGACCAATGAGCTCCTCCGTTTGCCCACGTGTCACTGAAATAAACTGACTTGATTGCACGTTTCTGTGTGAGTTTGCCCTGAGGCGCACTGACAGATCTTCTGTGTAGAATACAGAGCGAACCAGTCTGTATCACAGTCTGTATCCCAGTCTGTATCACAGTCTGTATCACAGTCTGTATCTCAGTCTGTATCTCAGTCTGTATCACAGTCTGTATCCCAGTCTGTATCACAGTCTGTATCACAGTCTGTATCAGTCTGTATCACAGTCTGTATCACAGTCTGTATCACAGTCTGTATCTCAGTCTGTATCACAGTCTGTATCACAGTCTGTATCAGTCTGTATCACAGTCTGTATCCCAGTCTGTATCACAGTCTGTATCACAGTCTGTATCAGTCTGTATCACAGTCTGTATCACAGTCTGTATCACAGTCTGTATCACAGTCTGTATCACAGTCTGTATCCCAGTCTGTATCTCAGTCTGTATCACAGTCTGTATCCCAGTCTGTATCCCAGTCTGTATCACAGTCTGTATCACAGTCTGTATCTCAGTCTGTATCACAGTCTGTATCCCAGTCTGTATCACAGTCTGTATCCCAGTCTGTATCCCAGTCTGTATCACAGTCTGTATCACAGTCTGTATCACAGTCTGTATCAGTCTGTATCTCAGTCTGTATCACAGTCTGTATCTCAGTCTGTATCACAGTCTGTATCCCAGTCTGTATCACAGTCTGTATCCCAGTCTGTATCCCAGTCTGTATCACAGTCTGTATCACAGTCTGTATCACAGTCTGTATCACAGTCTGTATCTCAGTCTGTATCACAGTCTGTATCTCAGTCTGTATCACAGTCTGTATCCCAGTCTGTATCACAGTCTGTATCAGTCTGTATCACAGTCTGTATCACAGTCTGTATCACAGTCTGTATCTCAGTCTGTATCACAGTCTGTATCTCAGTCTGTATCTCAGTCTGTATCTCAGTCTGTATCTCAGTCTGTATCTCAGTCTGTATCACAGTCTGTATCTCAGTCTGTATCACAGTCTGTATCACAGTCTGTATCTCAGTCTGTATCAGTCTGTATCACAGTCTGTATCCCAGTCTGTATCACAGTCTGTATCCCAGTCTGTATCACAGTCTGTATCTCAGTCTGTATCTCAGTCTGTATCACAGTCTGTATCACAGTCTGTATCTCAGTCTGTATCAGTCTGTATCACAGTCTGTATCCCAGTCTGTATCACAGTCTGTATCTCAGTCTGTATCACAGTCTGTATCTCAGTCTGTATCTCAGTCTGTATCACAGTCTGTATCTCAGTCTGTATCACAGTCTGTATCTCAGTCTGTATCACAGTCTGTATCTCAGTCTGTATCTCAGTCTGTATCCCAGTCTGTATCAGTCTGTATCACAGTCTGTATCACAGTCTGTATCTCAGTCTGTATCAGTCTGTATCACAGTCTGTATCTCAGTCTGTATCACAGTCTGTATCACAGTCTGTATCACAGTCTGTATCTCAGTCTGTATCAGTCTGTATCCCAGTCTGTATCTCAGTCTGTATCACAGTCTGTATCTCAGTCTGTATCAGTCTGTATCCCAGTCTGTATCACAGTCTGTATCACAGTCTGTATCTCAGTCTGTATCACAGTCTGTATCACAGTCTGTATCTCAGTCTGTATCACAGTCTGTATCACAGTCTGTATCACAGTCTGTATCACAGTCTGTATCTCAGTCTGTATCACAGTCTGTATCACAGTCTGTATGGGATACAAGTTAGAAAACAGTTAGAGTTAGTTTGAATATTATGGGAGAGTGACATTGACAAAACTGAATATTTCGATTCAATTTAAAATAAATGTATTAAAACATGACTTTAAACATATTAGTTGAGGTTTAATTATCAGACAAATGTGAAAGTGCAGAAATAATCATCTTTTAAAGTTTTCAACATCACCTTTTTCCTTTTTAATTGGCTCTTTCTTTAGCACATATTTATAAAACTTAAAATGATATGGTAGAAAAAGCTTCAGTTGTTGTCATCTGTTGTGTTTTTCCATGGAACACTCCTGGACCAATGGACCCAAAACAACATTCACAATATTATCTACATTTTCTTATTTCCCACCTCTTAAGTGAGAACATGCAAACCCCCCACTGACAGTTTTATTGTGGTATGAGAGTGCTAACCTTTTTGCCACCATGCTGCCCAAACCTTTTTATGATTCCCTCTGAAAGTGTTATTACCTTTGCTGTGTGTACCAGAAGAGAATGTATTTACTTTGCATCGTTGGGTTTTGTATTCAAAGTGCTTTTCTGTCTGCACAATTATTTTGCCTCCCCCAGGACTTATTATTCCTAACATTATAATCTGTCTATGAAGCACTCTGTAACAATATGAGAGGTCTGTTTACAGTGTGCATTTTGGAAATAGTGGGGTTTGTGCTCTTATTTGTATAGATTTAAGTCAAGTGCTTCAAATCTATTCAGCGCTCTTTCAAATGCAGCACTTTAAATACACTGTTAGGGCTTGTTTTAGATGGCTTGATTTCAAAATAATGGTCTGACGTAGTGGTGTGCATCTTCTATAATTACTTTAAGTTGAAGATATTGACACAGATGGTGCTGTTTTTCATGTAATAATGTTGTGTATTGCCAACATGGACTTTAAAGGCGGTATGGACGATTTTTTGGCGATTTGAGAACGCAGGTGGAAGTGCGCATGCGCACTCCCCCGTGCGGACTGATACAACACACACGTGCGTTTGTTTATTAGCGCGACAGATCACATTGCATCGCTCGTCTCCCGTAGATTTCTGTCCACTTCTGCGTCAGCTCGAACTGTCTTTCTCCGTCTTCATTTTGCCCCGTACACTGAGGGAACTATATTATGATAGATCTATGCGCTTAGGCACGCGGAAACGTGGGGACGAGCCTGACGCGGCTGCAGGTGAGCGGTAGGTGCGTTTTATTATTGATACGTGGCAGGACAAATGATTTATCCACGCCACGAGGAAATATGATTAAAAAATTGCTGAAAAAAATCGTCCATACCACCTTTAAGATTATAATAAACGCTTGAGTTTGTTAATTTTTATGTGCTTGCTAAACCTCTAATGAACACAAAATTCAAAAATAAGGCACTTTTAATTTAGCATAAAGTCATAACAACATTAGGGTTAGCAAATTATCGAGACGTTATTGTCAGTCCAACAGAAATGTGTAAAAACATTTAATTAGTGAACAAATGTGAAATGTCTGTAAACTAAATCATAAAAGTGCAGAAATATCACCTCATACTTTTTAATCGAAAGTTTACTGCATACACTGGCTCAGCATAAGGTTTCATGAGTGTTTGTAGTTTTTATTTTACGTTTTAGTAGCATTTTTCTATAAATTAAATACTCTTATACTCCTATCTTCAAAACAACATTCACAATATTGTCTTCTCTGCTCATGTTATTTTTGCGATCTATAATTAAAATACTCTGCGTTTGTAATTCAGGCTGATTATAGGACATGCTGATTGGTTATTTAAAGTACACCAAAAATGTATATCCTTATAGCCTCTTTGACACCCTTGAGAAGACTCTCCCTGTACTTCATATTTCCAGAGTGTACATTGTGTGAATAATGTTATGAAGCATACAATTCATGCCAAGATGGGCTCTTGGGTCAAATTGCTGGTGGTATAAATGCCTTGCAGATGTTCTATCTCTATGGAAGAAGTGGAGAGTTGAGCTGAATGGGAAATGTGTGTTCCCTTAGCATTTGAAGTAAATGGAGACGGTAGAGAGTCTGGACTCAGCGGGACGTGGAAGTCGGGTTGACCTCTGGTAGACTCTGCAGCCCACGCATCTGAGGTCCACAAATACAAGAAAGAAAAATGTTTTGGATGAAGAAAGGGATCAAGAGATGTGCAACCTCGACAGATATAAGGCTTTTTCTTGTTTGACAATAGGAATATAGTACTACACTGATCTGTTGTACATATAGCCCATACAACACTGTTCATTATTATTCATTGTTGTCAAGTTCTCAATAATTCCACTGTAAACATTCAACCTACTATATGTATTATATGTATTTCAGTTTATGCCAATCAATCACTCATTTCTAGCTGTATAGGTCGGCAAACTCCTTTGGTTTATTTTTTTTTCATTGAAAATATGACATTTGTGCATTCAATACAGAACTACTTATTATGATCATTCAAATCAAGATGTTTTAATCCAAATTTCGCCTCACGCTTCACAAACCAGCCTGGGCCTGGCAGATACAGCTGACTGTAACAATAGTTGTAATGACTGCATTACCAGGCATGTGCTCACAAGCCTTTGAGATGTTATTCAAAGCACTAAACACTCATCTCCAGGTTTAGTCTCAAAAGCTCAGTAAAGCACACAGTGTGTTCACAGAAAGTGCCAACCTTGTGGTGTGTTCATCTCTATAGTCTCCATCTCCTCATGTGCACTGACTGCAGTGGTGGTGCGGTTTTGGACCCGTGTAGGTGACTTGCACATTGCCTGTTACACCAGCTCCAGTCCACTGGTGTTTTTGATGAACAGATTCTCTTGTCTAATGACCGGGAAGTCACACCAGATCGGAGTCGTGACCGTAAACCCATGCTCGGAGGTCTGTGTACTGGGCACATTGAGTTAAAGCACTTTCTATGTCTTGTGCACCAGAATCAGTGTACACCCGGCGTTAAGCTCCGAGTTGCAGTGTCTGACCTGGATGGCAGAGCAAACAACTTAAAGCATGGAGCTTGTAAAGGGACAGTAAATCCACCTGTGCAGTTCTTTATTTGTGCTGGGTTCTGATAACTCACTGTTAGCTTACTTCTAAATCCAGGATGGGTCAAATGCAGAGAATTAATTTCCCTCATGACTTCCTCGTTCACTTTTTTTAGTACAAATACATATGCATTTTTATCAAGTCGGTGTAATCCCTCATTCATCCTGGATGAAAGGGAAAAAGATTCAACTTTGGTCATCTGAGCACTGTTTTTGAAAAAACAACACGTTTCGACTTACATCCAAAAATCCTTCTGGATCTGCTGAATTGGTCTGAGAAGACGAATATATATCTTTCTCTGAGCTGCATAATGATATTAGCCTGTCTTGTTAATCTATTTCTCTCTAAGTTAGGACTCTTGTGGACTCTCTAAGTTTCACTTGGAACTAATCTTCTTTGTTACCTAACAGCCATATAAATCCTATTGTTGGCTGGCTGCAATGCCCTCAAAACCCTCAAGTCACCATTTCTTAAAGAGGGATTGTCTTTTATTTTTATTCTTTACTAAAATTGTCTCCTGAACCTCTCTTTCATACCAACTCTGCTCACTGCTTAGAATCTTCACTTCACTGTCTCCAAAGCCACAAAGCACTTTTTGAGACTCGGTCCACAGATTGTGAATGACTTTTGGATGAATGTCAAAATGCCAGATGACTGCACTATTTCTACAATATAAATTTTTATGTAAATCATGTAAGGTTGTGTTCAAAATATTGATACGGCAATATATCGTCACGGATTGATACAGAGTCACAGTATCAATATTTGTATTTATTTAAATGTTTTATTTAAAACAAAAACATCTGTTTGTGCTGCGCTCCTCTCGGCCGAGGTGAGAAGGAGCTGTGGACCTGATCAGAAGCTCCTCTCGAGGTGAGAAGGAGCTGTGGACTTGAGCAGAAGCTCCTCTCGAGGTGAGAAGGAGCTGTGGACTTGAGCAGAAGCTCCTCTCGAGGTGAGAAGGAGCTGTGGACCTGATCAGGAGCTCCTCTCGAGGTGAGAAGGAGCTGTGGACTTGAGCAGAAGCTCCTCTCGAGGTGAGAAGGAGCTGTGGACTTGAGCAGAAGCTCCTCTCGAGGTGAGAAGGAGCTGTGGACCTGATCAGGAGCTCCTCTCGAGGTGAGAAGGAGCTGTGGACTTGAGCAGGAGCTGATCTCGAGGTGAGAAGGAGCTGTGGACCTGATCAGAAACTCCTCTCGAGGTGAGAAGGAGCTGTGGACCTGATCAGAAGCTCCTCTCGAGGTGAGAAGGAGCTGTGTACCTGATCAGGAGCTCCTCTCGAGGTGAGAAGGAGCTGTGGACCTGATCAGAAGCTCCTCTCGAGGTGAGAAGGAGCTGTGGACTTGAGCAGAAGCTCCTCTCGAGGTGAGAAGGAGCTGTGGACCTGATCAGAAGCTCCTCTTGAGGTGAGAAGGAGCTGTGGACTTGAGCAGAAGCTCCTCTCGAGGTGAGAAGGAGCTGTGGACCTGATCAGAAGCTCCTCTCGAGGTGAGAAGGAGCTGTGTACCTGATCAGGAGCTCCTCTCGAGGTGAGAAGGAGCTGTGGACCTGATCAGAAGCTCCTCTCGAGGTGAGAAGGAGCTGTGGACTTGAGCAGAAGCTCCTCTCGAGGTGAGAAGGAGCTGTGAACCTGATCAGAAGCTCCTCTTGAGGTGAGAAGGAGCTGTGGACTTGAGCAGAAGCTCCTCTCGAGGTGAGAAGGAGCTGTGGACTTGATCAGAAGCTCCTCTGGGCCGAGGTGAGAAGGAGCTGTGGACTTGATCAGAAGCTCCTCTCGGCCGAGGTGAGAAAGAGCTGTGGACCTGATCAGAAGCTCCTCTCGAGGTGAGAAGGAGTTGTGGACTTGAGCAGAAGCTCCTCTCGAGGTGAGAAGGAGTTGTGGACTTGAGCAGAAGCTCCTCTCGAGGTGAGAAGGAGTTGTGGACTTGAGCAGAAGCTCCTCTCGAGGTGAGAAGGAGTTGTGGACTTGAGCAGAAGCTCCTCTCGAGGTGAGAAGGAGCTGTGGACTTGAGCAGAAGCTCCTCTCGAGGTGAGAAGGAGCTGTGGACCTGATCAGAAGCTCCTCTTGAGGTGAGAAGGAGCTGTGGACTTGAGCAGAAGCTCCTCTCGAGGTGAGAAGGAGCTGTGGACTTGATCAGAAGCTCCTCTGGGCCGAGGTGAGAAGGAGCTGTGGACTTGATCAGAAGCTCCTCTCGGCCGAGGTGAGAAAGAGCTGTGGACCTGATCAGAAGCTCCTCTCGAGGTGAGAAGGAGTTGTGGACTTGAGCAGAAGCTCCTCTCGAGGTGAGAAGGAGCTGTGGACTTGAGCAGAAGCTCCTCTCGAGGTGAGAAGGAGCTGTGGACTTGATCAGAAGCTCCTCTCGAGGTGAGAAGGAGCTGTGGACCTGATCAGAAGCTCCTCTCGAGGTGAGAAGGAGCTGTGGACCTGATCAGGAGCTCCTCTCGAGGTGAGAAGGAGCTGTGGACTTGAGCAGAAGCTCCTCTCGAGGTGAGAAGGAGTTGTGGACTTGAGCAGAAGCTCCTCTCGAGGTGAGAAGGAGCTGTGGACCTGATCAGAAGCTCCTCTCGAGGTGAGAAGGAGCTGTGGACCTGATCAGAAGCTCCTCTCGGCCGAGGTGAGAAGGAGCTGTGGACTTGAGCAGAAGCTCCTCTCGAGGTGAGAAGGAGCTGTGGACCTGATCAGAAGCTCCTCTCGAGGTGAGAAGGAGCTGTGGACCTGATCAGAAGCTCCTCTCGAGGTGAGAAGGAGCTGTGTACCTGATCAGGAGCTCCTCTCGAGGTGAGAAGGAGCTGAAGACGTGATCAGGAGCTCCTCTCGAGGTGAGAAGGAGCTGAAGACGTGATCAGGAGCTCCTCTCGAGGTGAGAAGGAGCTGAAGACCTGATCAGAAGCTCCTCTCGAGGTGAGAAGGAGCTGAAGACCTGATCAGGAGCTCCTCTCGAGGTGAGAAGGAGCTGAAGACGTGATCAGGAGCTCCTCTCGAGGTGAGAAGGAGCTGTGTACCTGATCAGAAGCTGATCTGTGCAGAAGATGCTGCTGCAGCATGTTCAGATCAGGCCAATTGTTTGGCAAGAAACATGCAATACTTCACTAGAATGTGTTCCTTATTTCTATTTGGATCAGTTGGTTGGATGTATGAAGTTATTAGAGCAGAATGGATTTATAAATAAGTGCTTTATGGATAAACATGACATTTCATACATTTTCTTATCCAGAGTAAAAACATGACCCATTTGGTACATTTTAAAACCATTTTTTCAAAAATATTTCGGGATACGTATCATAATGAGGGAATTGTATTGGAATATACAAGTATCGGGATATGTATCGTATCGCGGGGGTCTAGGCAATACCCAGCCCTAGTGACATGGATGCAGTGTTCGTAGCTGGATGTTGGTGAATTAGACCCAACTCCAATTTAAGACCGAATGTGTGTCTGCTGAAGAGCATGAATCTCACACAGAATTCTGTGACATTTTCAGAGAAAACAGTCATGAATGAGGCCCATTGATCTTTCCCTAGAAGTCCTTGAAGTCTGTGCTCTGAATGTTAGCAGCCCCTTACATGTCTGGTTGGTTTTTCTATCGTATGTTTTTGTGTTCTCTCTCTTCCAGGATGCTGACTCTTGGCCTCTTACCCATGCTCCCTCGGCCCACACTAGCCCTCTGCTGAGCCCCCTCTCTCCCTGTCTCGCGGTTCAACGCCCTGAGAGGTGATGAGGAGGTTTGTTTACTGTAAGGTGGTGCTGACCACGTCTCTGGTGTGGGTGCTGGTGGACGTCTTCCTGCTGCTTTACTTCAGCGAGTGCAACAAATGTGATGACAGGAAGGACCGCTCCCTGCTGCCCGCACTCAGGGGTCAGTACAAAGTGACTTTATTTATGACATACATCAATACACAACTGGTTTTCCACTATAGGAATGCACTTTCTTAGGGTACTGGTGATACAATAGGATACGCTTCAGTCATACATCTTTGTTTAAATGGCATTAAAACAATAAGAGAGTTAAAACATATAGCAGCTTGACCTTAAGTTGATTAGCTGCTCTTTGTGCATCAGAAGACTCTGTATAGACTTTAAAACACAGAGATGATGTATACCAGTCGGGGGCAAGCTTCATGAAGACAGAAGTTAGACACCATAAATAAACAAGATTACTCAAACAGTCCTAAATGAGACGGTTTATTGTTTAGGAGATAAAGTGTATTATTCCATTTAAGTTGTTTTATTAGGAATATAGTCCTACATTACGTTTTGGTTGTTTATTGTTGATAATGTCGCCTAGAATAATCAATGTCCTGCTGCTTGTACCAATGGCATATTTCCTCAAAAGCTAACACAAGTTCTTTAAGACATCATTCTGAGAACTACCTTTCTTCAAGTAGACAAAGTTGAACAGCTTAAACTTCATTTTAGTTTGAAATTGTGCATATCTTTAAAGTTTGGACACTCGGATACATTCACTGACCGCTAGTTTTATGTTATGGCGCCTTAAGACTGTGGCTATGCTAAAATGTCCAAAAATAGCCCACGTTCCAAAGATGGCAACCTGAAATGCTTTATCGTATTCTTTTAGAGTATTTTGACAAGAGTGGACAGTGATAGTATGAACATGAGAAAGGAAAGAGTGAAACATAAACCTTACAGTCATATGGTAAACTAATATTTGCAGTATTACCACAGAGAATACTTATTTTTAAACTTGCACTACTGCTTGAGGATATCTAAATCTCAATAGGAAAGAGAGGAGATGCTGAATATAATAGTTATTTATTATGGAAGAACAATCTGTACGATTTAAAATGTTGGTCGGTTTTACAAATAGTAATTAATTAACTACTGCAACTACTACTGCTAATAATGTGTAGTATTTCTATAGCACCTTTCAAAACACTCAAAGACGCTTTACTCATCATTCCACGCTCTGTGGTGGTAAGCTACTTCTGTAGCCACAGCTGCCATGGGGCAGGATGACAGAAGTCAGGCTACCAAGCTGTGGGATCACAATGTTAACCCCACCAGCATCATTTCTTAAACTTAAAGAAAACATAGAATGCCTTTTTCTGATATATCGATACTATTATCTATGACACCCGTGGATTATTATTTTATATTGTAGACATTTTAAATAGCAGTATTGGTCCAAAATGAATTATAAAAGAAACGCATCTGCTGACTTCCGGGTGGGAAATTGCAGTGCTGATAAAAGCTCTCAAATATTCATGAATCACCGTGAATACAAAATGAGAAGGGAAAACAAGTATATTTATCATGGTTAAAAGCTCTTAAAAGTTGATTGATTGCATGATAATATCTCCTTTAATAACACATGCTTGCTTCTATTACAGTTTGATCATCATAGTCATCACAACTTAAGTAGTATAGTTCATAGTATTAGTAATACAGTGATCCGTCGTTTATTGCGGGGGTTACGTTCCAAGAAGTACCCGCGGGAGTCGAAATCCGCGAAGTAGAAACCTTTATTTTTTTTACAGTTATTATACAATGAAATATTCCAGAAAACATTGAAAGCAAGGAACAAAACCTTTTTACAGGCCCAAGCATTTGTTCAACAAATAAAAGTACTGTATAAACGTTTGTACTGTACTTTCACCGGTGTGTCCCGCAGCTCACCCGCGCCGCTCTCACCGGCGTGTCCCGCAGCTCACCCGCGCCGCTCTCACCGGCGTGTCCCGCAGCTCACCCGCGCCGCTCTCACCGGCCTCTCCCGCAGCTCACCCGCGCCGCTCTCACCGGCCTCGCAAACTTCAATTTGGCAAGCGGTTTTACGTACGTGTACATATTAATCCATAACGTTATTGACACACAGGTAGAGAAGACGCGGAGAGACTGTTTAGCCAATCAGAATGCAGAACACAATGCATGATGAAAATCCGCGAAGCAGCGAGTCCGCGAAAAGTGAACCGCGATATAGCGAGGGATCACTGTACAGTAAAGTCCAATAGAAAGGCAGTACATATAAACGTGCACATTTTACCTGCATTTCATCTTGAAGTTTGGATGGGCTTTTCATCACTTTGAACACTTTACAGACTCCATGGTGTGTTCACAGCTTGACATGGAGACTGTGCCGACTCCTGCTGCGAGCCGTATGGAGAATCACAATTGTGATTCCGTGTATTTGTCCACAGTCACACATCCCTATGCATTTATTGTCAATTCAATTCAGATATTTGATGCATCTTGTCAATTTGAACACCACTTAATAAAACACAAATGAGATGAGAAAAATATCACAACTAGTATTGCACAAAATAATTAGGTATTTTTTTTGCTCTTGCAGACAAACCTAATTCACAAGAGAAATATATTGGTTTCAGTTGTTCAATAAACTACAAATCTACAATTAATAATACAATACAAATTATTATGATTAAAAAAGTGTGTTGGAGAATGTCCCTTTAGTGTTGGTGAAAAGAGTGTGTAGTAGCAGTAGCAGTAGCAGTAGCAGTAGCAGTAGCAGTAGCAGTAGCAGTAGCAGTAGCAGTAGCAGTAGCAGTAGCAGTAGTAGTAGTAGTAGTAGTAGTAGTAGTAGTAGTAGTAGTAGTAGTAGTAGTAGTAGTAGTAGTAGTAGTAGTAGTAGTAGTTTCTATAGCCTAATTATGATTAAACAAAAATAAAAACCTGTATAATACTGAAAATAAAAATAATACTAAACTATACAATAATTTAGATCCATAGGTAGATCTTCGAGCTTTGTCAAATATAAAAGTATCTCGTGAGCTGAAAACGTGTGGGCACCCCTGCTCTACACTGTCTTTCTTAGTTTGAGCGGTTGTTTTAGACCGGTTTGGATCTGCAAATAGTTTCATGTGAGTTGTGGTTCTGTTTAAATGAGGTCAAACCACCAATGACACAGGAAGTGAAGTACTGTTCACTGTGGACATACTTGCAGAACAAATCTATGACAGACAAACAAAAAAGTAATTTATCGTGGAAAATATGTCTATCCTATGTTTTTACTAACATTTCTACTGAAATATACTGGTTTCCAGTTATATTACTCCTTTTTATACAGAGCTGTTTAGTTACATGAAGGATTGATTACAGTACATTTATCAGGTATTTTCTGGCACAATACATTAAGTACGGCTGTGCGATATGAAAAAGCTTTTTGTCTGAATTAAACAGAAATATAGAATGTTTTCAATATTAATGTTATGAACTTAAACAACACATACCTAGACCTCAAAATGGTCAAATATCTTCCATCAAAGACTGAAGCCTTCTCCAAACCACATGCTTTTACTGACAAAGTCTGGACTGAACATGTCATTAACTATTAGAAATGACTGCACCTTGACCTTGAGTGATCGCACAGCCCTAAGCCAAAGTATGGATATTGATGAAAAACTGGATCACATGTCACAATCCATGAACAAGATTGATTCCGAGGCGCCTCTCTACAACACTGTTATTCAACACTGCACACAGGAAACAGGAAGGAGTCATCACAGGCACGGGGGTCGTTACACACCTCCATCAAGGACAATATTAACGGTCAAAATATTCTGACCAATGTCTATGTGACTTTATGAAAATGTCACAATGAAAATGTACAAAAAAAGAGGCAAAATTGGCAAAATTTAAGACATCAATTTCATAATGTTTTGAGAGCATGTCGAGCAAAAACACCAATCTTTATTGCAATTTTATAATTTGCCCCTAGTTAGAGATTTAAAAACTTCACATTGAAGTCACAAAGAAAAAATAGAGAGCTGCAATAAGTAGTTTATTAAATGAAGGAAAACCTGGTTGAAATCTGGACACTAGTGGAGTTGTAAGATGGAAGGGGGGAGGGAGTGTATCTATTTTTGAGCGGTGATTGATTGGAAGGTAAAAGTAAGAGGCTGTGATTGGCTGAAGAAGATGGGACGAGATTGGAAATACAGTCTTATATTTTTTACCTCCCTTAACCTGTAATCTGCAGTTGAAAAAGCAACATTTAAACTCCTAGCCTGACTTGGATCATTTTGTCTTCTAAAACATGACCATGATGTCTGGGCAAGAAGCCTGTCCCTTTGTCCGTCTCTAATTCCGCGTCCTGCAGCTGTAGACCCTCCAATTACTGCAAAGGGCCCCTCTCACTGCAGGTAATGGCTCCTGTGAGGGATCATCAGTCATATGTCAGCGCGCGACAAAACAGACGCCTAGTACGCCAGTCTCCACGCACAAGGCTGCTCCTTTTTTACATGTTCCGAGTTAGTTTTTCATGGCTGGTGTATTCAAAACCTGCAAGCATCATTTGGAGAAATTGTGTGTGTGTTTTTAAGGATTCGTTGTGGGACAAGACTGTGCAACATGAAATGGGGCCGAGACTAGATACATCACACACCAGCAATAAAAAAAAAAACTTATTTTGACGATTGAGTGTTTTGAGTTTTTTAAATGATTTTTCGGCAGGTAGACTTTATTTGACAGGACAATTCAGTGTGAAATGGGAAGTAGACTAGAGAACTCACGATGCTGTGGAGAGCCTCACACGGGAGGCATATGTGCCATCCACTCGGCCATGAGTGTTTAGCACATTATGGTTGAAGCACAAAAGTTTTCCTTTAAAATATTTGTTAAATAAATTGGCTCTTTAGAGTAGACCCTCCTCCCCATGTGTGTTTGTGCCCACCGTGCTAACAGCTCTGCCTGCTGCGTGTGTGCGAGATCTGGGCCCCCCCCCCTCTGCTGTACAGGACCGGGGCCTGTACGGCACAGACGCTCCGAGCGCTGTGTCCCCCCCAGCTCTGTGTCCACCCACTCTGACCTCCATAAAGTGTGCCCCCGTCACACGCACATCCACACCAAAACTATGTCAATCGTTTTGTGCCTCGTTTATTCTGTTTTGATTGTGCTGCTTTAGTTTTTGAGATATTAAGGCTTCTTTTATCGGTCACTGGCTTTTTGTGATCATTAAGGTTGTGCTGTTTTTATTATTTTTTAGATATGATAGCTTTAACAAAAATATGCACAGCACGAAACGGCACAAACAAGCTCAATTCATGTAACTTTTTGGCGTTTTCGAGCGCTGTTTAGTGCTCGAGTGTCATCATTGGCAGAAAACAGCCGCTGCTCGCCATTTGTGTGCAGAAATGCCCAGTGATGCCCGTCCCACTTTGAACGTGTAAAAATACGTTCCTTAAGGTGCCTATTTATAAAGTAATTTTTTTATAAATAAGATTTTGTAAATATTGCATAAATCACAATCCTTAGTGGGGTCTGGGGAATGTATTCAACAAAAATAATAAAATGTTCAGTATTCTTGTTGCTTTTATTAGATGAACATTTACACACTTAGACATTGGCTTATAGCGTCTTTCACGTTCATGTTTTTGATGTTGACTGTCGAGCCTCATCTTGTTTGTAGTATGTGTTGCTTTGATGGGTTGGTTTTTATTGTGTACTTGGAGTGCGGTTCAGGTTGTGTCTCACGAGGAGCAGGAGAGGAACAAACCAACAAACAAACCTCCACCGGCTTCAGACACCTTCAGCCTAAGCGAGAGCGAGGGTCTTGCTAACCTTTTGGAACTCTGTGAGCCGCTCTGCTTCCACATTCAGAGCACATTTCAAGAGCCCACGGGTGAATACAGCTGGGATCAAGTGTGGTAGAAAAGCGTCCAAGCTGCAACAATGCCTAGTTTGTTGATTTACCCTAAGTTATTTTTAGGTTTTAAGTACGGTGCTTATAATAGAACTCGATGTAGACGAGTGAAAGTATGTACCGTATTTTCCGGATTATAAGTCGCATCTTTTTTCATAGTTTTTGCCAGGGTGCGACTTATACTCCAGAGCGACTCATATGTGATATTCGTTATTTTCACACTGGCAACCACAAGAGGGTGCTCTAGGCTCTTAAGTGACGCAGAAGAAGAATCTGCACTTCCTCTTCCTCCGGAGTTTGTGGAGTTGTTTAAAAGTGACACAGAGGAAGAAGAATTCAGTGGATTTAGTGATTTGGGGTAAAACTGATGCTTTGGTAAACTTGTTAGCATGTTCTTTATGCTATAGTTATCTGAATAACTGTTAATATGTTACGTTAACATACCAGACACTTACCACAGTTCTGTCTGTGCCTCATGTAGCTGAAGGTGTTAGCGTTAGCATATGTACACCTGTTCACCATGTTCTCTCATCTGTTATTATTTTAAACTGCATTTCAAGATTAAATGTCTGTTCTTGGTCTTGGATTTTATCATATCAATTTCCCCCCAAAATGCGAATTATACTCCAGTGCGACTTATATATGTTTTTTTCTTCTTTATTATGCATTTTTTGGCAACTGCAACTTATACTCAGTGTTTTTTTAACTGGTCTTTTTCAGTTTCTAGTTTCTAGTTAGTGTTGTCTCGTGTCTGATCTTTACCATGAACACTCTGTTAAAGGTGCACTATGTAACATTTCCGGTGAGGGGCCTGATACCCGTTATATGTAAGCGGTGGGCCAGCAGCTTTTTTCGTGCAGTTGGAGATCTTCACGGAGAGAGGAGCCCATTTTCTGCTGACAGGATCTGCATTTATCATTTGTGGTCACCCGTATTTGTTGCATATCTTTTGTTCTTTAACGTTTGCACTGCTCCCAACCATGACCAAAGAAGTGCTCAGTGAGAGACGGGTACACAAGCGGCCAAACTGAACTAAGAACAACTCAGGGCCCTGTTGAAATATTTATTATCTAAACTCAGCAGTTAGATCTGACTTTAACAGAAACTTAACTATCATAATCATGACCAACATTCAACGAGTCCACAAAAGTGTGTGGATGTCGTAAGACTATTTGCAATAGCGTTAGTTCAAGAAATGTCCTCAATATAAACGCACAAATATTCTTTTTTTTACCGTTTTGTAAAGATCTGTTCACTTCTGACAGAGCCTTACAAAAAAATAAAAAAAATAAATTGAACACTGGCATTATTCTGAAATGAACACAGCTGTGATCATGCTTTTGTGTTGTGAACAGCTGTGCACTGCTGCTCACTGACTGGCTCTCTGTCAAAATCTAAAGCTTATTATCAGTTCATGTCTGCCTGAAAAAGTTCCGCGATAAAAGAATGTTGTGAATTTTGTGAAAACGTGCAGGATTCTCGAGTGCACGCTCACTTCCATATACTGTGAATGTGATGCACACTGATGATGGCAGAGAAAAAGTGCTTAGAGCAGCACGCTTAACTGTGCAGACAGAAGCAGAAGTCCCACTGAACGAGATGATCCAATTTGCCTTCGCCAAACTGACAGCTCTGCAGCGCCCAATCATTAAAATGGCCTACGATCCATCTGCTTTTTTGATCAAATTCCAAGCTATTACCTTTGCTGCGGAGTGAAAATAGGTCAACCACTTCATTGGCATATATTGATCACATTCTTCAGCACTGCGTTGGTCTTTTCCCAAAATGCACTTGATCCTATGCAATCCAGTCTACGGAATCAGTGTACAAGTGCTAAAAACACAGATATGCTGACAATACTCCACAAACGCCAGTGTCCCTGATACATCTGGTTTCATCCTGGTTAAATCTGTGTCCAACCACTTCTTTGATCCTCTCATTCTCTTTTTCAAATTGTTCCATTCACGAGCTATACTTTTCCACCTCAGTTTGGAGCATTTTGTTTTTCTCGTTCTCCCTCTTAATGGTGCATTGTTATTCTGAAATCGTCTGGGCATCTTTCATTTTATAGTTTCCATCCATAATTTCTCCGATGCTTTTTGATTTTATAAAAAAAAACAAAAAAAACTCAAATGCATTCATCACATCTACTACACAAATATCCAGATATCCACAAATATCGTCTCTCTCAGCAAGTTTTTTGTTTTACCGGTAGATAACACCAATTGCCTTTTTTATTTTTTTTCAGAACTTCTTATTACTTTTTGGAGCTTCTGCACTTTAACCTCAATAGAGCGCTTTTTTCATTAAATGTGATATGTTGCCTTCATCCTTCATTTGACATTCAGGCAGTTTTTTGATGTGGAATTTCCATCCAGCTTATTCTGAAGATTGAATCTAATATCTTCTTCTGGCTGTGCATTGTAGCTTTTTACTCTGCTACTTCATCGTTCTTGTCTTTAAAGAGCCTGTTCTTGATATTTTTGCAATTTGCATGTAAACGTAAAATCTGTTTTGCTCCAGTACAGATATATTGTAAAACAGTGATGTGCGGTGACATTTATGGATGGGCTCGCAGACCTGGGGTGTTCATCAATATTTAGTGGATTATAGAAAAGAAAAAGAAAATGAGATAAAATGCTAGGGTGAGCTTCGAACCCGGGCCTCCAGCGTGAAGTAGTGCGAAATCTTACTGAGCTAAACCCACATACAATGTCAAGTGCTGAATGGATACATTATTAACTGCCTGTATTTCTAACTAACGTCTAATCATTAGAAACGTGAACAAAGCCTTAGCTACAAACACAGACCTTTACAAGATAGTTTAAAGATCCCATATCGTGCTAAATCGACTTTTCAGAGCTTTTTAACCTTCTTACAGTGCTATTGGTACCTATGTAGGTATCAAGTGGTTTTTTGATTGATTTGTAGAGAACAGACTTTTCTCCTTGCTAGTCTCTATCCTTCCCCACAGATGAGCAGACGAACGTGGAGTTACGCAGCACGCTTCTCTGTTTCAGCCCCTCCTCCAGGAAGTACTCTGTACCTGTAACACGCCCCCCTCCCCTGATCTTTAAGTCTGCTTGTTGAAACTTGGCGCTGCTGTTGCTTCACTTCTCCTCTGCACATGCTCAGTTAGGGTGAAACCTGTAACCCTCCTTGATTCTCTATTCAGCGCAGTTTGAGCACAGATCCATGTGTTTGAGGTCAGCACATGTGCAGACCTCTAAGAGAAGCTGTTGTCTGCTCTGCTTCTAAAAGCTCATGTTAGAGAGAGAAGCATGAATGAGCCTCTGAACACGGACACAGACTGAGCCGCTGTGGGAAAAGCAGAACCAAGCTTCCTGTGCAGTACTGCCCAGTGGCCTGTAGGGGCCACTATAAGACACCGTAACTTCAGCCAAGCTACAGCAGCAGAATTGAGAGGAGAACGGGCTCATTTGGACATATTTTTGAACAATTTATATATAGTTGTGACACATGGTAATGGTAGATTTTATTGGCCAATCACTGATTGCCTTGATTGTCCTGACCGCACGCCACTGTAGTAAAAGCATCCATTGGGATGAAAATGAGACCACTTCTCTGCTTCTAATTAGAAAGTGCTAATGATTGTTAGCTTTAATGTGACGGCATAACTAGCTTTAAGATCAGAGAGTCATGATAAGCACCATAAACTCATTGTGGAGAATATTTCGGATGCTGGGAATGCATTAGGTAAGTAAGCGATACTTGTGGACTTCTGTAAGCGGTTTCAAATGCCCTTGTTCTGTTTTTCACGTTGTTTACATTTAAAATTAGGTATAGTTCAATTAATTTTACTTCACTTCTATTTAAATTTTGACCGAGTTTGTGTTGAAATGTTTCTGTAACTACTGGGCCTGTCCACATGAAACAAAAACTATCTCAGGTTCGTTCAGTGTAATCCCGCCCAGATGTGTTCTATTGTAGAAAAAGATTCAGTTGTTGTTACCTGGACAGTTTTTAAAACAAGACGTTTCTACTTCATCCAAGAGAAACATTTGAAAAAGAGAATCCCTCGTTAAACAGAAATATAAGATTCGATTTATCAGTAATATACAACAGCATTTTGAACCATTCAGGTTCAGAGATGTTATGGTAACAAAGAAGATTAGTTTCAGGGAAAACTTTAAACAGTGCAAACAAATAGATAAACAGGACAGACTATCATCAAGAGGCTCTGTCTTTTCTGTCAATTACAAATAAAGTTAGGTGAAATAAATCAAGGCGCATGTTCCTTGACAAATGTTTTCTGTTCTTTGTGTGAAAGGTAGAGCAATGGCGACTTGAATGCAAGAGGATAAAGATAACTCAAACATGCATGACCCTCTCTAAATCCAAATTCAAATAGGTAAATGAAGGGAAACCATCTTTATTAAAAAGTCAAGTCATTTTGCATCCCGTCTTCTTTATTATCAGTATCAGTGCTACGGCTGCAGCTATTGATTATTTTAGTAATTGAGTAATTTATCAATTCTTTTTGAGTAATCTATCAATTGTACATTCCGTAAACCATTTAAAAGCATATTTTAGTGCGCGGAGCTAGTTGCGGTGGTTAGAGTTGCAGCTCGGGACACTTTCACACAACAAAACCAGCCGCTCTCTCTGTGCTGTGCTTTAGTTGCGTCAGGTCCGAGCAGAACCAGCTCCGTGGGAAACAGAAGTGCCACAGATTCACCACAGATTCACATGTTTTTAATTAAATATGTAAATTAAACAAATCATTGAAGCAATAAAATAATAATTCAAGCTTTTTTGTTATCAATTTACTAGAGTAATTGTAGCAGCACTAGCTGGTGTCGTTTACAAAACTGTTGTCCATAAATCCCATGGTCTACGTGCTTGTGATTGACAGCCCTCTGACCTCCACTGGCACAAGATTGCAGTTGTGTGTGTCCTAATGGAGATTGTTCGTGGAAAGAAAAGGGCAAGATCAGTGGAGGTTAACAGTCCGGCCGCAGAGAATCCTCTTAACCTAGAGTGGAGCTGCTGATGTGAACTGTGTGCCCCCTCGGCCTAACTCTCAGATTATAACAGGGAGGTAGTGGCGGCATAAATCCGTCTTGTTTACTGTTGGCTAAAGCTGTGCTGCTCGGACAGTGTTGGACTCTAGTCAGAGCCTATGGGGCATTTTAGTGTTTGCTTAACCTGCTAATGCCTTGGTAGAGGTAAAAGTCCTAATTATGGAGCTCTGTTTTGATCACATTTAATAGATAAATACCACATTGAATAATCAAAGACCATTTGGCGTGTATTTTGCACACTTATGCAAAAACACTTCAATTTGCATATTAATTAGGTGCTCTATGAGCAAAAAAATTGCTAGCTTGTCGGACTAAAATGTTCTGCCGATTGATTAATTGACTAAAAAGGGGTGGGGCAAAAGTGCTTAAACCATTACATATCTCTATGTATCTGACCCAAACTCCCCTCTTTAGGGGAGAGTTCATGCAAAAAGACAATTTATCCTATTCTATTTTTGCATCTATTCATGCAGAAAAAAGAGTTGGAAACTATGTATTTATATGTAATAAGACAGAGTAAATGATTTTAAAATATAAACACCAAAAATAATACATCTTAATCTAAATCACTCCATCCCTCCTTTCTGCTGTTGTCCCATATACAGCCTTATAGTCTAAATAAAAGGATTAATCAACTAATACAAATTCATGTACATGACAGTGATTCTGCATGCAACGAAGCCATCGATGAATCAACTACAACTAAAGGCTTAGATAGATTCAGACTAATGTCATTTGAGAGGGACTTCTTAGTACGGTAGGTGTTAACCGGACTTTGTAATTCATTTTCCTAATGGTCAGAACAAATCTCAGATTAAAGTCTAATTTGAGTAATTCGAAACAGAGCAGTGCCTCCAGTTAGCTTTTCCTTCCAAAGAGTGTTAATGACATCACGTGAAAGCATATCATATTTGCCTGTATTATAGATTTATTAATAGAAACACATTATTTCATACAAATACAAGTAGATATTGACTTTGTATAATAATTTGTCAACGCATAGGAAGAGATCATTAGTAGTTTAATACTTCGCTGTCAAGAACCTAAGCCTACACTAAAACATTCAATAATAATGCTGGAGAAGTCAGAATTGATCTATCAAACACCACAATTACTAACAGCTACGTTTGGATAAACAAATCCTACTGTCAATTCATTTGCTCTTGTTCATTAATCCCTGTCAAGTTTATGATTTACATTCCTGTTTTTTAGGACGATTCTGCGATCCCAAACGTTTCATGTCTTGCCTCAGAACATATTTTGATGATGGTACATTTTAGACTGCTCCTCTGGCTGTCACCTTTAATACAGAGGGCTTAAGCTGAGTGCCTACTGGGCCCGTATTAAATGTCCTCCACACATTTCTACATTTTGTGCTGAGTGAGATGACATACTTTATCCCCTACAAAGCCCCTATACGCTTCCTTCAGATGAAGTGCCCCTGGTTAATGTGGAACCTTGTACATTACAGCATTTAACATCTCACCCAAGTTAATACACTGTCTATATAATCATCGTTTATTTAAAAAGTGTATTTGACAGTATGAAGCGAGTTTTTGAGTGTTGGTAATAGTGCTCATTATTCTATTACATAATATATAATAGAATAATGAGCACTATAAGATAAGATAAGATATTCCTTTATTGTCCCACATGGGGAAATTTCATTGGTGCAACGCAGGTAGATACAGATGTAGATACAGAAGAACAGATCACTTATAGGAAATCTGAAAAACACTTTCAGTAGAAGATCTCCTATAAACAAATAAAAACTCCCATAGACAAATAAATAAATAAATACATAAATACCATTGCATGTGATCACGACAGTAATTGCACATGAATATGTGTCACGACAGCACATAGGTTGCACATGAATTTCACAGTAATTGCACATGAATTGCACATGATGACTATGTTCTATTATATATTATTCTATTATATATAATGTATTATATATTATTCTATTATATATTATTCTATTATATATAATAATATATATATTATATATATATATTATATATTATATATTATATTATATATAATAATATATATATTCACCTCTTCACCCTTTACACTGCAGACTTCAGACATGACACGGACAGCTGTGTCCTGCAGAAGTTCTCTGACGACTCTGCCATCATCGGACTCATCACGGACGACGATGACGCGGAGTACAGAGGACTGGCGCAGGACTTTGTGGACTGGTGTCAGCGGAACCACCTCCTCATCAACGCGGGGAAGACCAAGGAGATGGTGGTGGATTTCCGCAGACGCCACCCCACTGCCCCCTCACCAGTGAACATCCAGGGACGGGACATTGAGAGAGTGGACTCATACAAGTACCTGGGTGTTCATCTGAACCACAAACTGGACTGGACTCATAACACAGACGCACTGTACAGGAAGAGCCAGAGTCGGCTCTACCTCCTGAGGAGACTCAGGTCTTTTGGAGTGACAGGGCCACTCCTGAAGACCTTCTACGACTCTGTGGTGGCATCAGCTCCTGTAGGTGTGGCCTGCTGGAGCAGCAGCATCACAGAGAGGGAGAGGAAGAAGCTGGACAGAGTCATCAAGAAGTCCAGCTCCGTCCTGGGCTGTGCTCTGGACTCGGTGCAGGAGGTGGGGGACAGGAGGGTCCTGGCTAGATTCACATCTATGCTGGACCATGAGTCTCACCCCCTGCAGGACACTCTGTCCACTCTGGAGAGCAGCTTCAGTGAGAGACTGATCCACCCTCGATGTGTGAAGGAAAGGTTCCGTAGGTCTTTCCTTCCTGCTGCTGTCAGACTTTATAACAAACACTGTTAGTACTGAACACTCGCAATACTGACCTAACCTAATACTGATGTGCAATTCTGTCATATGTGCAATTGCTGTTGGAATTCATGTGCAATTACTGTGAAATTCATGTGCAATCTATGTGCCGTCGTGACACATATTCATGTGCAATTACTGTCGTGATCACATGCAATGGTATTTATTTATTTATTTGTCTATGGGAGTTTTTATTTATTTATAGGAGATCTTCTACTGAAAGTGTTTTTCAGACTTCCTATAAGTGATCTGTTCTTCTGTATCTACCTCTGTATCTACCTGCGTTGCACCAATGAAATTTCCCCATGTGGGACAATAAAGGAATATCTTATCTTATCTTATCTTAATAACCTTGTCTTGGTTTCTAATCCAGGCTTTGTCAATGTCAACAAACTTACATATTGTACTAAATGAACTTTGATGAGCTTTTAATCTTGGTACATCAGAATTTCTTCATCATTAGTTTACTCAAAGTTGTATTTTGTTTGATTCCTGCATGTTTGAATAATCCTCTATTGTCCTGCAACTGAGGCTCGAGTGCTCAGAAAATACCTGTTTTCACCTACCCCCAATGTCCACCCGCTTCCCTGTACTTAGTTTTGATTATTTGAAAAAATAACTCCAAACCTAATGATACATGTTTGATTCTGAAATGTAAAGCAAGCTACAATCTGCTGGTTTGTTAGTGTCACTATGAAGGTCAATGGCCCTGTTACTATTACTCAGACATTTTACATGTTATAGTTCAAGTATAAGTACCTGAAAAACCACAATATGGTCCTTTAGTGACGCGGCAAAGCAAACATGCTCCCTGAAGAAAGGATCCACGTGTCCTTGAAATCAAAGTGGTGACCTTCTTAATGAGAGTCGGTAACACAGGAATTCTAACCACTTATCTCCCATGCGCTGCTAATCCTAATATACCATTTGCTTAGTTTGTTCCGCACCCGTCAAAATACACCAAGCACCTGCTGTAATCATTTTGCTCTTTTTTCATCTTGTGTTGGTTCAGCTGTGATTTCCCGAAGCCACGAGGGTCCGGGCGAGATGGGCAAAGCTGTGAACATCCCCAAAGACGACCAGGAGAAGATGAAGGACCTGTTTAAAATTAACCAGTTCAACCTGATGGCCAGTGACATGATCGCTCTCAACAGAAGTCTGCCGGATGTCAGGCTGGATGGGTGAGTTTGGGTGCTGTCCGTGTTCAACGTTACTATGACACCCACACAACAAATCCACTGTGACACACAAAGGAAAGTGCTACCGACGATTTGCATGTCCTTGGCTTTACAAACTCCAATAGTGTCTTAACAATAGATGATGGTCTATAGTTATTTTTTTAATTAAATATCTTTGTGTTAGATTTGCTTTTTGATAAGCCAGGGCAACACTTGGTTTTTTATGTCGGTGTAATCCCTCATTCGTCCAGGCGTGTTCCATTGTAGAAAAAGCTTCAGTTGTAGTCATCTGGACTCAGTTAGAAAAAATAGACGTTTTGACTCTCATCCAAGAGTCATTGTCAATAACAGAATTTAGGTCGAGAACTCCGATATTTGTACTATTCTCAGGAAGGCTCCTCCCAATGGGCTGGACTTTCCACAGAATAGTACAAATATTGGAGTTCTCGACCTAAATTCTCTTATTGACAATGACTCTTGGATGAGTCGAAACGTCTATTTTTTCTAACTGAGTCCAGATGACTACAACTGAAGCTTTTTCTACTTGGTTTTTTAGTATATTTTATTTCAATATTGATTTTGTTGCGGGGTGCACGGTGGCAAAGGCGGTTAGCGCTCTTGCCTCCCAAGAAGGAGATCATGGGTTCGATTCCCGGTTCGATACCAACATCACATGATCTCTCTGGGTGGAGTCTGCATGTTCTCCCCGTGTTACCGTGGGTTCTCTCCGGGTTCTCCGGCTTCCTCCCACCGTCCAAAGGCATGTGTTAGGTAAAATTGGTGACTCTAAATTGGCCCTAGTGATTGAATGTGAGAGTGAACTGTCTGTAATGTCTATGTCTCTGTGTTGGCCCTGCGACAAGTTGGCCACTGTCCAGGGTGTACCCCGCCTAAGGCCCGAAGTCACTGGGATAGGCTCCAGTCACCCGCGACCCCGAAAGGGAACAAGCGGTAGAAAATGGATGGATTTTGTTGCTTGTTTGAATCACAATATTACATTAAGATTAAAAGAATACAATAAAACAAATACATTTATATACAACTAGTGCTCACACATCCGTTTTTCTACAAGCCACTACACACATGTATTATTTTTAAAAGAAAGGAACAAGGGAGACTCAGATGGATTATTACTAAAGACAATACAGACTTACTCTGAAACTCCAGATCAAGAGGAAACACCGTTATAACGTTGATTTAGCAATCAAGTTTTTAACCTTTTAGACACCTTAGCATACCACATTGTGCAGTATAACTTAAAATAATGTATGTGTTGGAAATGCCTCAAAGCTCAGACTTGAAATTTGTTTAATACAAAACACCAGCAGGGGGTGCTGGACCTACATTTGAGGGCTTTGAGGAGGTGTATTGACAAAGCATGTACAATCACTGTGAGGTACATGAAAGAAACATAAAAACTTCAGGTATGTCTTTGATAAGGGAAATAAATATATGAATATAGTCTCTGCTAGTCACATGTTTCCTTACAGTTGTTTAGTATTAATAATAAAAGAGTGGCAAGAGTTAGTATTAGAATGAGACATGCTCTCGCACTGCAGGATGTTCCGGGATAAAATTGCCACAATATTGTGCACACGTGTGGGAATAAGTCCCATTTATATTGAGTTCAGCGCTGGTCAGTTACACCTTTTGACAAGCTGCAGTTCCACAAAAACGAGAACGATCACAGCAAGAATGTATAATGTGTATAGATAAATACACAATTGCAAACTTAATTGTACCAATTTGTTTATTATACATTAGGTCATAACTCTCCTATTCCAAACAATGTCTTTCTCACACCACAATCTCTGCCGGTTACATGTTGAAAAATAGGGCTGGAGCACTTTGTCCCGGAGGCATCCTGTTGGCCCAGTTGTGTCCATCACAAGGCATCAGTGCAGACAGCCCTGATGCCTTCGCCCTCCCTCTCTTCTCCCTGGCTCCCCCGCACGCAGGGTACCAAGGCTACTCCGGCCCCCCAGGCCACCCACCTACAAGCAATCCACAATGCGCTCTATAGTCACCAATGTCCCACATACTGCATTGTCCCTGCGTGCTTTTGACAGACAGCACATCAGGTCCAGGGACATGCTGACACGGCTGTCAACTTTATCTTTTCCTGTTTTTTTTCCTTCTTATGTCAGTAAATCTCAGAAGACAGTGTTGTTTTTTGCATTGATGGCTTCACAGGCTGGCGGGGAACGTTTTATAGGATATAATGAGGTAGAGGATTGGGGAAGAGCTCTCAGTGGAGTGTGAACTGTATACCGCGCAATTAGACTAGAGAACAATACATAAGTACAGAGTAAATGCAATATATTCAGACTTTATTACTGTCTGTAAAGTAATATTCCCATAAGACGGTAATTATAGAACTGCTCATATTACTACAAACCCTGAAATGATTAGATTTATATACAATAGAGGTGGGTATTGACAAAAATGAATATCTCGATATGAGCTCTTTTTGTTGAATTTGTTACTATAAAACAGAAATCACAATACTATCTCAACTATCCACATACAACCCCATTTCTGAATGTAGGAATGGTTCAATATGGATTTTTTTAAATGGCTGTTTTGGTTATTAAACAGTGGTTTCAAATTACATTAAATGCCGATACTTTTTAAACTATTGTAAGGGCCACAAACTGAAGGCAAATTGTAGTCAAATCCACTAAATAAATATATTTTTGGTAAAATAATTAGAAAATATTTTGGCTGATGATTGAGTGACACAAAGCCACCTCTTTAGCTTTCCTATTGTCATTGTAAGTCTGTTTAAAAAGACAAATCTGAGGCTCTGGATGGGCACGGAGACGGCTGCAGACTAGAAATAAGTACTGCATCAGGATAAAAATATCAGCTTTTCTTGTATGTAAAAATAAATATTATCAATTCTTATATTAACGTTATTGGCTATGAATTCTTCTCTGCTAATTTTCTTGGCAACACTGGACTTTATGAAGGTGGATAACATCACAGACTAGTTTCAGAATTAACAGCCAGAAAGAAACGGGCAGCACTTCTTTCTGATTTAAAATAGGCCATTTGTGCTTGGCTGGAATGAGCAAACTAGATAAAACCCCTTTTCAAGGTGAAAACTCAAGGACAAACCCCAATTAGAGCTGCACAATTTTGGAGAAAAAAAATCTTATTATTTTTGAAATATGTGTTTAAAAAGTATGATTATGTTCAGAACGCTCATTGTAAACAGATCAACTCCAGGAGCATTAACATTTGAGAGAACAGTGTTGGTCAGATTACTTCTTAAAACTCAGATTACCGATTACGCCTACACAAGATTACTACTCTCGATTACTCTTGTTCAAAGTAGATCGTTGTCTTTAGAAGGCATTATTATAATAACTGCACATTGTCGTTGTGTCATAGAAACTGAGTGAGTTCAGATGTGAAACACAAAAGGAGCCGACACAGATCCACGTCGGGCTGCAAGAACAGGCTTAAATGTGGACCTGTTTAATCTTAGTGTTTGGAGCTAATATAAAGCCAATCAATCTGGTGAAAGCTTACGAGAAAAGTAATCAGATTACATACAGATTGCATACTGCACAACACTGTTTTTACATTTTCGAATCAGCTACAGCGCCTTTAATATTGTCAACATAAAACTGTCACTTATAGATTTAGTCAAAGTTGGAATAGTAACTTAAACTTTTACTCATCTGCGTTGTGTGAAATACATCAATGGAGTTGGAGTATGGGGTCTGAAAAATACTATTACAAGCACATTTTCAAGTAAAATAATGAACTAAATATTCCTCCGTTAGCTTTTTCCTGACCTGTGCATTTAAATTCTACAGTTAATTGAACATATTCTCTCTAACTTGTGTCTTTTCTTCTGTTTTCGTATCAGCTGCAAAACCAAGGTGTACCCAGACGACCTGCCCACCACCAGCATCGTGATCGTCTTTCACAACGAGGCCTGGAGCACGTTATTACGGACAGTGCACAGTGTGATCAACCGCTCGCCCCGACACCTGCTGCTCGAGATTGTTCTGGTGGACGACGCCAGTGAAAGAGGTGGGTCAAGTTTTCCTCTATACTATATACTATTGACAGGGACATGTGGATTTTCACGCACTTATGACACATTTTCAGGAATTTCAGGGATAAAGGAGATATATTTTGCGTATTATTGAACTATAATATAAGTAGTTAATCATCATACTTACATTTTGCTCATTGTAAACCACAGTATTGATCTAAAATGGCGTAGCAATAGAAACAGGTTCAGTGACTTCCTGTTCAAAACTGCAGATCGGATAAGCCCCGCCTCTTCATTGTGACGTTTCACCATTTAAAGCAGCAGATTGTCATTTACATGTTTTTGTTTTTAAAAAAGAGTCATGTATCATTTTAAACCCCAACATGTGTCACTCGGGAGTCTTCATTTTTCTAATAAATACAACTTGGGGCGGGAATAGGGGGTAGGTGAAAACAAGGATTTTCCGAGCACTCCATTCTCAGTTGCAGGACAATACAGGATTACTCAACCATGCAGGATTCAATCAAATTACAACTTTAGTACACTGATGATGAGGAAACACTGTTGTAACAAGGTTAAAAACTCATTCAAGTTGATTTTGCATAATATGTCCCCTTTAATGAGACTTAGATAATCTTATATCTATCACGCACACACACACACACACACACACACACGCACACACGCACACACACGCACACACACACGCACACACGCACACACACACGCACACACACACACACACACACACACACACACGCACACACACGCACACACACGCACACACGCACACACACACACACACACACACACTCTCACACACACACATGTACACACACACACACACACACACACGCACACACACACACACACACACACGTACACACACACACACATGTACACACATGTACACACACACACACACACACACACACGCACGCACACACACACACACACACACGCACGCACACACACACACACACACACACACTCTCACACACACACATGTACACACACACACACACACACACACACACGCACACACACACACACACACACACGTACACACACACACACATGTACACACATGTACACACACACACACACACAGACACACACGCACACACACACACACACACACACACACACACACGTACACACACACGTACACACACACGCACACACACACACACACACACACACACACACACACACGCACACACACACACACACACACACACACACACACAGGGTTAAGAATATTGTGTATCCATTTTTCTAAAACAAAATAAAAATCTTGTTTTGGTGAAATACTACAATGAAAAGCACCAGCATCAAAGATTCAGTTTTGAACATAAAGTCAATGGATCTAAAGCAATTGTGGTTTACAATTAACTAAATGTAAAATAATGATCTGATTTTCAGAATAGGTTCCCAAAATGGAGGTAATTATGGTTGCAGGGTGACTTGGAAGATATTTTAAAATTCTGACATAAAATTATTATATATCTATTATATTTTTGATTATATTTTTGTGAAATTAGGACAAATCATACCACAAAATATACCATACTAAGCATAACATGTTGTCTTTTAGACCAAGATTAATCATTTCAGAACTTTTTCCACCTTTAATGTGACCTATGACCTGTATTTATGTTGAAAAAACAACAACACATATGGGGAGGGGGAGTAAAAATAAAACACTAAAATAATGAGGTTGCATCAATGTGCACCCCACTTTTAACTGTGTTCAGAATCAACCAATCACATTCAAACTTAAGTTAAATAGGAGTCAATACACACCTACTATCATTTATATTGGCTCTGATTAACCTCCAGTAAAGTTCAGCTGTTCTTTTAGGCTTTTCCTGACATTTTCTCAGTCGCTTCTTACGGCCAAGAACTGGATGTCATTCCAAAATTGCTGAAAGGACAAGAAGGACACTGGTCAGGGAAGCTGCCCAGAGGCTACAGCAACATTAAAACAGCTGCAGGAGATTCTGGCAAGTACTGGTACTGGCTGTGTAGTACATGTGACTACAATCTCCCGTAATCTTCATATGTCTGGACCAAAGCCTTTTCTTACAAAGAAAAACATTTGAGCCAGGGTAAAGTTTGCTGACAAAACACATCTGATGTGTTTTGTCTGATGAAACCAAAGTTGAACTTGGCCATAACTGTTTGCCACAAAAGCAGCTCTGCACATCACCAGAAGAACACCATCCCCACAGTGAAGTATGGTTTGGGGCTGTTTTTCTTCAGCTGGAGCTGGGGCCTTAGTCAAGGTGGAGGGAATTATGAACAGTTCCAAATACAAGTCAATGTTGGCACAAAACCTACAGATTTCTGCTAGAAAGAGGAACTTTCAGCACGGCAATGACCCAAAGCATAGATCCAAATCAACAAAAGAATGGCCCAGAATTTTGGAATGACCCAGACCAGAGCTCAGACCTGACTCCGACTGAAACTCTGTGGTGTGATCTGAAGAGGGCTGTGCACAGGAGATGCCCTCCAATCTGACAGGTTTGGAGCCTTTCTGAAAAGACGAGTGGGCAAATATTGCCAAGTGCCACGCTGATAGACTCCAGTCCAAAAAGACTGAGCTGTAATGAAATAAAAAGGTGCTTCAACAAAGTATTAGGATTACTTTTTTTTCAACTGAATCATACCGGTTATAGGTTACATTAAAGTTGTAAGAAGTTCTGATATGATTTACCACAAAACCTGACATTTGAACAGGTGTGTAGACTTTTTATATCCACTGTATGTAAGGATTTTTTCCAATCTTGAATCAAAATTGAACTTAAACTACAAAATTGATCAACCAAAAAAACAAAAAGGCCCTTTATATTATTTAGCAGCAGTGTATAACCAGCTCCGCTCGGCCTTGCTGCAGACATTGTGCCAACACCATTTCCTGCTGTATTTGGTGTCAGACTTCCTGAAGAAGAAGCTGGAGACGTACACCCGGAGCCTGGAGGTGCCGGTGAAGGTGCTGAGGATGGAGCAGCGGTCAGGCCTGATCAGAGCGCGGCTGAGGGGAGCTGCTGCCACTAAAGGCCAGGTCATCACCTTCCTGGACGCTCACTGTGAGTGCACAGCGGGCTGGCTCGAACCCCTGCTGGCCCGCATCCGAGAGGACAGGTACGGAGCCCGGGACAGAGCTGATCAGGTCCAATCATGTTCTTACTTCTTCACACTCCCTTTCAAGACTGTTTTTGGGGCCATTGTTTATTATATAGTAAGTATGCAAATGGTTTGTGAAGTTTTCTGTGGTTTTATGTTAAGATACTTAAAATAATTACCAAGCTATGAAAATGTATTGACTGTTATACACTCTTCATTCACATTTTCAGCTTAGCATAATATAAATGTGTACAATAGAAGCGGGAAATATATCTAGAAATGCATTATATTATTTATTATTTACTTATCTTGAGTTCTCTATGGTCCTGCCCAGCCCTGTTTTCATATTTATTTTTAAATTGTTATTTATTTCTATGTTTTCTCTTTCTTTTTATAGGTAATTTTGTTGTTTTATGTTTAAAAAATAAACAGTAAAAAGAAAATTAAAATGGATTATATCGCAATAGTTGTTCAAGTAGATCAAGTTTTTTATCAAAACTACCCAAAATGACAAAAAGACAGTAAAACCTTGGTTCAAAAGTGTGTATACGTGATATTTCTTCACTTTTGTGGTTCGTTTACAGTCAATGCGTTACAATGCGATACTCACACCTATTGACAAAAAGAAATACCTCAATGACAATAGTCAGATAATATTTTAACAATGCATCAGGATTGTGCTAAATCGTTCCTGTAAATGTCTTGTTTAAGTTCAAGTATCACACAAAACGTGAATGGACCATTAAATCACAAACGTGCAGAAATATCACTTAATATGAAACTATGATCTCCAAATCAAATGCAATATCATTCATTTGTTGATACATCTCACCTCTACCTAGCGTGGAGTGCATGAATTATGACTACACTTCAAGGTGCTTCGCAGAACATGTAAAGTGTACGGCATTATTATTTATAAGAAAACTGTGAAACAACTGCCCACAGAGCTCAGCGGATGAAAAAAGACTTTGGCACGTCCTGGGTCGTGATACATTCTTCTACTTTTTAGGCCTCTATTGTCCTCATTGTATCTCATTGTGCTCGTTTACCCATTCTGAGCCCGAAGCAGTCTTTTGTCAACACGGTCTTCTCACATTTCCCTTGAGTTGCATCATTCAGAGTCCGGGCCAACATTGAATATTGAAGGAGCAGCAAACGACGAGTTATAATGCAGCGCTCCGACCTGACTCCGCTGATAGGAAATGATAGGTTCTGCTTTCACTGCAGTCGCACAAGGAGATGCAGGATTTACCGTAGCCTTGAATCTTCAGTAGTTTGACTTTTGTGTTGGGCGGGGGATAAAAAGGCTGTCAGTGTCAGCACGTTCACTTGTGAGTTCAGATCAGGACGTAGCTCTCTTTTGTAATGTTGTCATGTTCGTGTACCATATTTCTGGGTCATTTGACGATAAAATGATGATCTAATGCCGACATTGTGGTGTTCTGATTCAGAGCTTCTAGGTTTCGTGCTCAATAGTGATTTGACAATATCACATTTTAGGGGGGTTACAGTTATGGTGAGAAAAAACATTAAGATTTTACGATTTTCCATGGGTGTTGGCATTATGACCAAACAACACTTAGAATCCTTCATTTGCTTTCTTTCGCAGCTCGTCTACGTGATTTCAATTCCTCACTGGCACAATAAAATCAAACTATTTACAAATCTTGGCTACAAATAATATTCATCTTCCCGGTACCCACAGTTTGTCATCTAACCTGAAGTGCAATGAAACACGCACTAGATAAACACGTACAATGAGTAAATACATGTACAGTATGCAGTATGACTTGCTATGAGCTAGTACTATAATTAACATATTACTATTTTTGTAACATTTTATAACCAAAGTGCAATTTGAAAGTGCTTAAACAAAGTGCGACTGAGCACAGACTGAACTGAGATCTATCATTGTTGCTGATTAAGAGAATAATGTCTCTAATGCTCAAATGCTCACACTTTTCTTCTTCACACCTCCCATTGTTATTTTTGAGTGACAAGTGGAACTCTTAGAAGATGATGATAGCTTTAGGTACCGGTAAAGGCATTATAAAGTAATTAAGTGTAAAAAATAGTGATACAAATCTAAATTTAGATATACGATAGGCTCTAAAACCTGTGATAGGGACTTTGTGGCATATATCGCACCTCCTTATCCACCGGTCAGTAATGAGACACTGAGACACAATAGCAGTTCTTACAGTTTAAATGATGAACCACACACGTTATCACCTGCTTGTCTATATGGATATGTTATTGATTTTGATTGATTTGATTGACTTTCTTAAAGACAGATTGTCATTCTTCTTTAGAAATAAAGTGTTTTCCTCTTAATTGTAGAAAACAGTTAATCCAGGCGACATTTCTCTGGATTATTGGTTAAAACCTCTGAACTCAGTTTATCATTCAGCTCTAAGGTTCAGCTCTAAGGTTCAGCTCTGAGGTTCAGCTCTGAGGTTCAGCTCTAAGGTTCAGCTCTGAGGTTCAGCTCTGAGGTTCAGCTCTAAGGTTCAGCTCTAAGGTTCAGCTCTAAGGTTCAGCTCTAAGGTTCAGCTCTGAGGTTCAGCTCTAAGGTTCAGCTCTGAGGTTCAGCTCTGAGGTTCAGCTCTGAGGTTCAGCTCTAAGGTTCAGCTCTGAGGTTCAGCTCTGAGGTTCAGCTCTGAGGTTCAGCTCTGAGGTTCAGCTCTAAGGTTCAGCTCTGAGGTTCAGCTCTAAGGTTCAGCTCTGAGGTTCAGCTCTGAGGTTCAGCTCTGAGGTTCAGCTCTGAGGTTCAGCTCTGAGGTTCAGCTCTGAGGTTCAGCTCTAAGGTTCAGCTCTGAGGTTCAGCTCTGAGGTTCAGCTCTAAGGTTCAGCTCTGAGGTTCAGCTCTGAGGTTCAGCTCTGAGGTTCAGCTCTGAGGTTCAGCTCTGAGGTTCAGCTCTAAGGTTCAGCTCTGAGGTTCAGCTCTGAGGTTCAGCTCTAAGGTTCAGCTCTGAGGTTCAGCTCTGAGGTTCAGCTCTAAGGTTCAGCTCTAAGGTTCAGCTCTGAGGTTCAGCTCTAAGGTTCAGCTCTAAGGTTCATTACAGGAGAAGGAAACAGAACTTACCACTGTGTATTATACTTTAAAGTAGAATGACAATCACTGGATGCAAGAAGAGAACAGCTCTGCCTTGTGTTTGTGTATAAAACGCTCCTTGTGATTTTGCTTGATTATTTAACATATTTGCTTAAATATCAGATCTGGTATTCAGCGATTAAGCTCTCAGGACATTCTTGTTTTAGAGTCTCATCAATACGGACCTAGGGAAAAAGGCTCTCAGGAACTTTGCTCCTGGTTTATGGAAATGTATGAATAAATCTTGAATACATACAATAAATGGCATAGTGGCATACTGTAAGGAAACATTTCAGGCACGTAATGCTGCTATTTAGGCACAGAAGACAAGTTGAGTTGTCTTTTACGCAAAGGTGGTTCTTTATTTTGAAGCCACAAAACGTCAGAAGAACCGGCTCCAAACTGTGCACTTTGTAAATAATCATTTTAAAGTAACACTGCATCATGACACACAACGATAAAGCCATTACCGACGATCACGTTTAACAATCAATTTATCATGTCCCAAACAAAATCATGGAAAATTCCCATATCTGTCACACATAGCAGTAACATCACCATGGAGACAAGCAGGTGGTGGCTCTTAAAGCTTCACAGTTACGCCGCAGACTACACCTGTAAAATGTCAAAATGCAGTTGACCATGTTCTTATAAGATCTCTCTCACCATAATGAATGCGTCCTGACCCTCACTATTCTCTGTCGCTCAGGTTTGCCGTCGTGTGCCCCATCATCGACGTGATCAGTGACGAGACGTTCGAGTACATGGCCGGCTCCGACATGACGTACGGGGGCTTCAACTGGAAACTCAACTTCCGCTGGTACCCTGTTCCCCAGCGAGAGATGGACCGGCGCAAGGGCGACCGAACTCTGCCCGTCCGGTACGCAAAGACCATGTTTACTTCACACTGACGACAAAATAGCAGATGGTTACATATTAAGTGCAGTAGGTATACAGGGAAGTTCTTTAATATGGCACTTTTTCTAACTACTTGTCTTATACTCAATATGATCATTTGACCCAGGAAGTGGTGTCGTATTTGGTGTAGCTAACCGCGCATCACCATAATAGCGATATTTTATGTACTGGATGTCATGACTTTGCTGAGAAATGGAAGTAAAACGATGCAGTTTAAGGTTTTATGAGATTTATGAGAGGTGAGTAATAAAGTAGGCCTGATTATCATTGTCCTTTCCCGTGTTTGACGCTCTGCTTTATTGGCTGTTGGTGATGTTTTACGGTTACGATCTGACCGGGCAGCTTTGAGTCGCATTGACGCCGCCGCGCACATGAAGAGCGCAGCGGCTTCTAAATCTCTCACAAGGATTTTTAAAGTCAGGTCGTGTCTCCCAGAAGTCGGAGAAAAGGAAAAATCGGGGGGAGAAAATGATTTTGTAGTGTGTTCCAGGCTTTACAGTATTACAATGATCTTATAATAATGGCTTCATGAACATGGAAGTGTTACATTAACACACATTAACCGTACCGAATGTTGCACTTAACACTTGATAAACATGACTGACACTGTCTTTTTATTGTCAGAAAGAAAAGGTTAAACAAAGGTTGATCTCTTCCCATTTTGAGAAAGTATTTGTCTTTCTGGATGCTTACAGGGACGACAGCTCCCTCTGTTTTCCCGACTAAAGAGCAACTTTGATGTGTGGATCATAACACATCATTGTCTTGCCGCTAATTTGAATAACTTGTAACGAAAGAGAAGGAATGCTAATTTATCTAAGTCGTTTAAAAATAACAACTTGTCTGGTACTTTCGTTTTTGTCCAGCGAAAGACACCGTTGGCATAATTTGTCATCAGTATGCAAATCACTCCTAGCAACAAACAGTGGACTACATTTAGAGCAGATGGGGAACAAATTAAAAAGATGAAAGTAATTACTCCTCAAAGGCCGTATTTCCAAATGCCAAACAAATAGCTGTTTGGCTTTTGTATCAGATCCGTATCCCCGCTGTGTTTTAACTAATGTGACAATAAGCGCAGTTACGTGAAAATATTGTTGTTTAATGATTTGGATTGTACTTGCAGAACTCCCACCATGGCAGGAGGCTTGTTCTCTATAGACAAGTCCTACTTTGAGGATATCGGAAGCTATGATCCAGGAATGGACATCTGGGGAGGGGAGAACCTGGAGATGTCTTTCAGGGTAAGGAACTCATAATAATGATGAGCAACAGCAGCATTATTCCATCAAAATGTAAAAAAAAAACGGATGTGTTTCTGTCTGACTTTGCCTCGCCCACAGATATGGCAGTGCGGCGGCTCTCTGGAGATCGTCACCTGCTCTCATGTCGGACATGTTTTCCGTAAAGCCACTCCGTACAGTTTCCCCGGGGGCACGGGCCAAGTGATCAACAAGAACAACAGACGCCTGGCTGAGGTCTGGATGGATGAGTTCAAAGACTTCTTCTACATCATATCTCCAGGTACAAGGATCCATGAGCGAGTACAGTTACACACAGTATGTATGCAGGCATGTACTCCTCCACTCACCAACACCTCTGTGGAAGAAGCTACTCTGTCAATAACTACAAGGGCAAACGCAGACTTTTGGAGCTAGATCGTGTCAAATACAGATATGAAGACATGGAGTAGAATAAAGTGGTCCAACAGCCCAAAACTTATCAAAAGAATGCAAATGGCTACTGCGGGCTAAATACCTTTGCTACAGAACTACTTTTCTGGGGTCAATTGACAAGAAAAACAATAATAAAATAAATGAATAATAATAATAATAAGGCTGAGCAAAATAATATGTCTGTTTGCCGTAACCCGACCGACTCGGTATGAAACTAACCGACTGAAGAAAAAAAATATCAGCATTTTGTTGAAAAAACGTCAAAATCTTTTATTTTTCAATTATTTCGACCGACTCACCGACCGGTCTTTCCTAAACCGCCTGGTAAACCTATCTTTCATCCCAAAGGACTGATAACGCACTCGGTCCTCCACATGCGTCTGTAACAAAACAGAACGTGCAAAAGGGTCGTTATATTGGCCTTTACAAGTTAGTTTTCCTCTGTCGGCGCCACTGAAGTGACCATAGTACATGTCACGCTCAATCATTGTGTGACTTGATTTAAATTTGACTTACGCAATGCATTCTGGGATTGAAACACGCCCAACAGCGTCATCACAACAAATATGGCGGCGCCCGTGTCCCCCGCATGTTCCCTCCGCTCGCCTTCGCTACCAAAATAAAGGATAGCGGCGTACAAAAGGTCGATTGAAATATCTTAAAATCGTTAAAATCTCCCGATCTGGTTGATTGAGACGTTTTCCGTCATTGACTGTTGAAGCCTGACCCCTGGCGGTCACTCCGAGTCAAAAAGTAGCAACATTTTTGATCTTTTTTCCCCCCTTCAAAGTAAAAAAAAATAAGAATTTGCTTACCGTCCGACCCACTTGAAAATGTTGGCTCGGGTTACAGCAAACAGACAATTTATTTGGGGTAGCCTAATAATAATAACAATAATATATCTATCTATCTCTATTTATCTATTGATTTATTTATCTATCTAATTATCTATTCAAAAGAGTATGCAGTTTCAATGCTAGTTTTGGCATTGATTAGTATCTGATTTTTGATACTTTTCATCCTAGTAACCAATCATAGTTTTCCCATTAATATACTCTAATGTCATTCTGATTAGATAGTAATTAAATGACTATGGCTTTGGCTGCAGCTTGAATATTGTAAAAGCAAAAGTATTCAGACATGGCATCATTCTGTTCTGTTCTGTCCTTTGCCAAACGTTGAATCAGGTATCGTTTAGTCTCGCTTGTTCGCTGGAACAGGTTCAACAAACTTTTGCCACTACAATCTGGGTACGTGCCCTAGAGGCTGTTTGAAAGTTCAGAAACGTGTCGTCATGGATCATCTTCTGTTGATGGCACATGACAATGCCAAGGCAGAGGCTTTGGCAAACACAGATATTTGGGCCCTCCATCTGTCCTTTTACTATGTGATTACCCTTTAGAGAGCAGCAGTTTCCAGGAAAGCTCCTGTTAAGTGTTGGAGATGCCAGCCAGCCTATCCCGGATCATCCTTAATCCAAACATCTTCTGGCACCCAGTCCCTTCCCCTCGCATGCTCAAAGTGATGAAGGGCCACTGTTAAATGAAGCAAATATGATTCACATAAACATGATATATCGTCTATCAGAATCCTAAAAGGCCTTGTAATTTATAGTTATTTTAAAATGTGTGTCGCATTTAATAGAAATATATTAGGGTTCACAGGAGATAAGTATAAGATGAATAATACTTTCATTTGGCATTGATAAAGGAATTTATATTTATTATTTTAAGACTAAAACAATGCATTAATATTATGAATTACTTATTTCAGTGCCACGTTTGTTTTGTTCCCCTTTCTTTTTGGATGTGCTATGTGACACTTCTGGTGCACCTAAAAATGGAGAGCACATTGAACATCTTGCAGTTCAGTTATTGATCTGCCGTGTTGGGAAGTAACTAAATACATTTACAGGGAGGGAAGGAATCCATTTGTTTTAAATGAGAAGAACTGCACCTACTGTTGATCAACTAAACTGAACGTGAACTTAAGTTATATTGTACTAACACAGACACAAAGACATGCAGTGTATATACAGTACATTTGTATCCTGCTTCCGAAGAGTGCACACGCTTTTTTGCTCGCTCCGCTTGCTATCGCTGCTTTCCTTATTTATTTTGCTTTTTAATCAGTTTTTGTCTTCCAAACATTTTTGCTTTAGACTTTTTCAAGTAAACCAAGGATTTTAACCTGTTACCACCCACCTATTTTCGCCCTGTGCACAATGGTTGGACATACCCAAATGGCATTGCTTATTAAAAGAGGATCTTATGTTCCACATGCAAGTGTGATGCATCATTAGAAAGCTTAGGCCTTCTAGTTTCTGCAGATGTGCACATGAACACTGTCAGGGCTTCAGAACTTACACTACAGAGGCCCAAACATAAACAAAACATCCTTTTTTAGTCTCGCCTGAATATTGTCAATTTGTAATGGTCCTGAGCATGACATACTTCATTGTGTGCATATGCTGTTCACTGTACATGATGTTTATCTTGTTGACAACAACTGTGTAAAGTTTCAGATCTCTAGGAACAGGCATTTTGGTGCTGTTGACCTTTTTGTATCAAAAAGTATATTCGGAACAAGTGATCCAAATATGTGCCAACTGTGCCAAACTGTTTTATTACAATTTTAGCACCTCTATGATCATAAAACATACATTTTGATGTTTTGTAGGCCACTAATAGCAATTATAACCGCTAAAAAAAAAAATGTGAAAATGTGTAAATATGAGTTTACCCATGAATTTCCCATATAGAGGTTAAAAAAAAAAAAATTATAATATTTTTATTTTATTTTTGTATTGGTATAATAATACATATATCTAACAAAATGCACGTCCAAAAGGCTAATAAACTCAGGAAAACGTTATGCGCAAAATCCTGCCGAGAAATCTGGCTCTTTACAGCCTTCCCGGAGCCTTACGCACGTGAACAGGGAGAATTCTGTGTAAATAAACCCTTTGTCCCGCCTATCAGGAAAAAGGTCTCCTGATTGGCTAGAATAATATGTCACTCAAAGTCAGCAGAAGCTAAGGGCTAAAAACAAAGATGGATGCGCGCTTCGGAAGCGCCGAATTTTTTTCCTCCGGAGGCTGTAGCAAACAAACCCGGTGACAGAAAAAATCGTGGATGGTCTCATTCTGTAGGAAACAGTCTAAGGAAGAGATCGATGTCAAACACTTTCGTATAAGTCAAACAGGTCATTTGTTATGGACGGAGAAATGCGGCGGACAAGCGCATTCTCGTCTTTATTTACTTGACAATATCTCGAAATCGGATAACTTCAGGAAAAATACAAGTGGATATTGTTTTTCAATGATTCCTTACGGACAGACTGAGTACAAGGATGTACAGAATTAAAGCCGTTTCGTCCGTCATAAACAGCAAACAGGTAGGACATGCGTTTGTAAAAGTTGAGACTTTCTCACAAACTATTGGCAATTGCTTCTTGGGGCATATTATTTAATGTAAATCAATGACATATTCGTTTTGTTGAGAAAATAAGCTTTAAAATGATGTATGGCTTGCTGGTATTGACCACGGAAATAAAAGTGATGATGGAAGAGAATATTTGAGATATAGAAAATGTTCGCCGGCGGACAGGTGGGTGGTAACAGGTTAAGAACATTTTTCCAGTTTTAACGACATATCTGACGCCAGCGACATGTCCGGGAGAAGAAGTGAGAAAGACTGTGAACGCTGTCGGAAATATCAACAAGAAATTAATGAGCTGAAAACACGGATATTTGTTTTGGAATCTGAAAAAGTTCTTCACGATACCATTCCTGTGTCAACCGACGGTAAGAAGAGCACACTTTTTACAAGAAAAACTGCTACTTTCAACCTAAACCGCAGTGACTCTGTGTCGTTTCCAAAACTGTCTAAAAACCAGAAAGACCAGGCTGTTTCTTGGAACAAACTTGGAGCAAAGCCTAAACGATACAAAGATAACGTGAAGTCACCTAAAATACAGCTCACCAACAGATTTTTACCACTTTCAGAGATGGAATTAAATGAAAAAAGGAAAGATGACGTGGCCAAAATACAGCGAGGAGGATCTGTGCCAGGAGCCAAGGTCAAGATTGTTTTAGTTGGGGACGGCGCGATAAGTCACGTGACGCATGAAAAGATAAACACACATTCTTTTCCAAGCGCCACTGTTTCTGAGATAACGTCACTCCTTCCAAATATTATGGCTAAGCATGGAGGAGCTAAACAGCTGATTGTGCACGTGGGTGCAGTGGACATGCGGCTGGAACAGACTGAAGTTTTGAAAAAAGACTTCTTGAAGTTATTCGACGTGCTTGATGAAATGGAAATCAAAACTTTCATAAGTGGACCTCTTCCAAACATCGACAGGAGGATAAACAAGTTTAGCCGGCTTCTTCAGCTGAACACATGGCTGTCCAAAGAGTGTTCCCCGAGAGGACTACACTACATTGAGAACTTCTATCTATTCTGGAAACGAGAGGACCTGTTTAAGAGAAATGGCCCCCACCTATGCAGAGGTGGAGTGAGGGTGCTGACAGAGAACCTGCTCCACGCTCTGAGGCATTGGACTGGGCCTGGACAGGGTCCTGAGCAGATAGTTAGAGAAGAGAGGAATGAGAGAAGAATTCCTGCTCCCTCAGCCAGAGACCGAGCCAATGTTTCAACATCAAAAGCACCACAACCTCAGCCTCCACCAAAGGATTCATCAGCAGCAGCTCCACCACCACCAGCAAAGGATTCAGCTCCAGCTGCTCCACATTCACCTCCACCGCCTCCAGCAAAGGAACAATCTTCAAAGGCCTTGGACCCATCTGTGACAAGCCCAACAACATCCCTGTCATCGCCCCTGCCTTCACACCAGCCCTGGGTTCCCCCTGCAACATCTACTCCCACTAAAGATTCATCATTCTCCTTCTCATCTCCACTCTCACCCATGGGCCTTCCAAGCCATTTTGAAAGTCTGATCAAATCAGGCATTAAGATGGCTCCACTCACGCCCAATATAGCAAGGGCTATGCCGACTACACCAACAAAAGCCCCACCACCCATCCCCCCTCGCCTCTCACCTGGTCCCAAACTCTCCTTGGCTACAAAAGCCCCACCACCCATCCAACCTCGCCTTTTACCTGGTATCTCCCATAGCTAGGATGCACTGGGTCTCAGCGTTGCCGGGACTTATTGTCACATTAAAAATCAAACCAACTCGGGGCCCTATGTAAAAAGAGCCCCCCCTAGTGCTATTTCTGTAGTCACATCATCACACAGATGGAAAAACAAATTCGAGTCAGGACCAATCTGAGAAATGTGATTCATATTCCCTGTGAAAAGATAAAGCCCAGTCCCACTGAAACTAGTCTGAAACTTGCTGTGCTAAATGTCAGATCCTTATGTAACAAATCTCTCTTAATTAATAATTTTATTTCTTCTTATAATTTTGATTTTATGTTTTTAACTGAAACATGGCTTGACAAAAACACAGGAAATGTAGTTCTGATAGAATCTGCTCCACCCAACTTTAAGTTTGAATCTGAAACACGAGAAAACAAAAAAGGGGGTGGAGTCTGTGCTGTCTTTAGAGATGAAATAATTACCCGCAGGTTGTCTTTTGGGGTGTTTTCATCATTTGAGTATGTATCCTTTAAAATGGAGCTAAAACGGTCTCCATCCATTCTCTTCATTGTTTTATACAAGCCTCCCCAGCACTGCCAAAGTTTTATTGATGATTTTACTGAGATGCTTTCAGTCGTATGCACAGACTTTGATGGTTTGGTCATTACAGGTGATTTCAACGTGCATGTTGATAATATTTGTGACAGAAACGCTAAAGAGCTTGATGCTGTCCTTGAAACCTTCAGTCTTACTCAGCATGTGAGAGGCCCCACCCACAGCAAAGGACACACTCTAGATCTCATAATGTAAATATTTCAAATGTTAATGTGATCGATGTTGCTCTGTCTGATCATTTCTGTGTCTTCTTTGACCTGTCTGTTTCTCCCCAACCTCCGGTTGGTCCTGCAGTTGTTCAGAGGAGACACATAAGTGATGGCACAGGTGCACTGTTTATGGAAATGATAAACTTTGAAAATGTCTCATGTTCTAATGTAAATGATTTGTTGAACTCTGTTACATCTAGTGTTTTGAATGTTCTGGACACCATCGCCCCTATAAAGGCTAAAATGGTTAAAAATAAGCAGAAGGCGCCGTGGAGAAATGATGATTCGGTCAGGGCACAGAAAAGGGAGTGCCGCAGGGCCGAACGGAAATGGCGCAAGTCAAAGCTCCAGGTTCAAAAAGAGATTTACAAAGAAAAGCTGAACATGTACAACCTAATCTTATGTAGAACTAGGGAAAGATATTTTTCTGAAATAATTGGAAGCTGCAGTAACAACTCGCGTGTCCTGTTTGCCACAGTAAACAGATTAACAAACCCTCCAGCTCAGCTGCCGTTAGAACTCATTTCCACATCCAAGTGTAATGAGTTTGCATTATTCTTTAATGACAAAGTTCAGGGCATTAAAAATGCTATAAATCCCACAATGCAAAAAAATACCCTAAAACCACCAAGACACTTAGAGCTAACTCACTTTGCACCAGTAACTGACAAAACTGTCCATGAGATCATCACCAGTCTGAGTTCATCTACATGCTGCCTTGTTGTTACCCACCAGATTTCTAAAGTCTGTGCTGAACAGTTTGTTAGCACCATTCACTCACATAGTTAACATGTCGCTTCAATCTGGAACATTCCCAATGTCTTTGAAAACTGCGGTCATAAAGCCTCTCCTAAAGAAGAGCAGTCTTGATGCCGCAGTACTGAGTCATTACCGGCCCATCTCTAATCTGCCATTTTTGGGCAAAGTCCTTGAAAAGGTTGTTTACCAACAGCTCACAGATTTCCTCTTAATAAACAACTTATTTGATCTTTTTCAGTCAGGTTTTAGACCTCATCACAGCACTGAGACTGCTCTTGTCAAGGTGACAAATGACATCCGCCTGAACACTGACACGGGCAAAGCCTCAGTCTTAATTCTGTTAGATCTGAGTGCTGCTTTTGACACTGTCGATCATGGGATCCTCTTACAGAGACTAGAGGACTGGGTGGGCATCACTGGCACTGCCCTAAACTGGTTAAGGTCCTATCTGGAAGACAGGAAGTACTTTGTTGAAATTGGTAGCTGTGTCTCAGACCACATGACCCTGACCTGTGGAGTGCCCCAAGGGTCAGTCCTGGGTCCCCTTCTGTTCAACCTCTACATGCTGCCGTTAGGTCAGTTGATACGCAGTGAAAATGTGTCCTATCACAATTATGCAGACGACACTCAGATCTATGTTTCACTGTCGGCAGGTGACTATGGACCAGTGGATTCACTCTGTCACTGCATCCAACAGATCAGTTTGTGGATGCAAAACAACTTTCTCCAGCTGAACTCAGACAAGACTGAAATAATCGTTTTTGGCCCACAGAAACAAAGAGAAAGTGTTAGCGGTCACCTCCAGAGTCTCGCTCTAAAACCTACAAACCAAGTTAGAAATCTGGGGGTAATAATGGACTCAGACTTGAACTTTAATAGCCACGTCAAATCAATAACATCAGCAGCTTTTTACCATCTAAAAAACATTGCCAAAATCAAAAATATAGTGTCAAAACCAGATTTAGAGAGACTTATCCATGCGTTTGTCTCCAGTAGATTAGACTACTGTAACGGCCTGCTCACTGGCCTCTCCAAACGAGCTGTAAAACAGCTGCAGTACATCCAGAACGCTGCTGCTCGGGTCCTGACCAGAACCAGGAAGTATGATCACATTAGTCCTGTTCTCAGGTCTCTGCACTGGCTCCTGTGGCTCAGAGAATAGACTTTAAAGCAGCTCTGCTTGTGTACAAGTCTCTCCATGGCCTAGCACCAAAGTACATCTTGGATATGTTAGTGCCATATGAACCATCTCGGACTCTGAGGACCTCAGGGACCGGCCTCCTGCTGGTGCCCAGAGTCAGGACTAAACATGGGGAATCTGCGTTTCAGTTTTATGCAGCTAAAACCTGGAACATTCTTCCTGAAGATGTGAGACAGGCTTCTACTCTGACAATGTTCAAATCTAAGCTAAAAACAGTTTTGTTTAGCTGCGCATATGACTGAAAGGATTTTTTCTTTGCACTCTTCTCTTTTGTTTGTGATTTTATTAGTTTAGAAAATCAGTTGGATTGATAATTTTTAATTTAGTTAATTTTATTGTATTTCTGTTTCTGTAATTTCTTTGTGATTTGAATGCATTTTTCCTGCTGTGAAGCACTTTGAATTGCCTTGTGTATGAAATGTGCTCTACAAATAAACTTGCCTTGCCCTTGCCTTGCCTATATCCCAGAATGCTGAAGGGAGCTTCAGGCTAAATGCTAGCGCTTACTTTTTTACTTTTATTCGCTTACTTTTATGACAGATTTAAATTGTTTTTGCTACATAATCATCCAGGAAACGTCTTAAAAGAGAGAAAAGGCAGCGTTTCCCATTGAATCAACGTAATGTCTTCACCTTCGCCAGGCCACGCCCCCCACGATGACACATCACCCGCTTGAATCTATATTGTGAGACATTCTGCTCCACAACACTCCATTAATGCTGGTTTATTCTTAATTACATAAGCATTGGACATGACGTCGCCATTATTTATGTTTTGTTCTCCAATCAGAAAACAGAATGAGCCTCACGCGAGTCTCTCATTTGTGTTGCCAGTTCCTGCGACTAAATCCAATGTCAAACGTGACAAAGCCCGTCATTTGTCAGCGCTAGTGCAGCCGTGAAACGCTCGTGTGTGGTTCTTTCTGCAGGTTGTGATTGTAGAGCCTTTTTTCCCTGATTTGTATAATTAAGGCCAACCCCCAGCTTCAAGTTGTGTCTGCAAATATACACTGTTATTACAGCGTTATTGCGTGTCGGTCTGTGCACTGATTTGAGATGAAAGACGCTCCTCTCGGGAAACATCACAGAAAAGGAGCCGGAGAGACAAGAGCGCGTCTTCATCCAGAGCTTTCATCTGCCTCACTGTATATCCCTGATTCAAGATGACACCTGATTAACATTTAAGAGCATTCAGGAGGTTTGCGTTGCGGTTGTTTGATGGATGAAAATACAACGGTCTAAGTAGGATTAGACATTCAGCCGATCAAAAGAAAACAAAGATGTACCATAAATGAACAATGACGAGTGCTGATGAAGTTTTTTGCCTTTAATGTTATTTAGCTGCAAGTTGGTACTATTCTGATAGTAAACATCATTTGAAAAAGAAGTTGACTCATTCTTTTGGCACCGCTCTAGTGAAAATGTGCATGTTCGGTCTAAACCAGAAGTGCCGATTACATCAATTGCGATTCACCAGTCGATATCGGAGGCAGTGAGGGTCGATCCCAAAGCCCTGTCTGTTTTTATGAAGTGAACCGAACGCTATTGTCAGCGCGAGTACACTTTCCTTTTGGCTGCTTAGCCGTGAGTTTCAGAGGAAAGAGAGGGAGTCAGGGTGAGGAGCAGAAGGAGGAGACGGGTCGTGCCACAGTGTAATCTTTCTGCTTCATGAGTGACATAAGCAGCGTAGTTTGTTCATGACGCGAGCCAAAGGAACGTCTCAAGCCCCTCCCCTCAGCGTTACCATGGAGCTCATCGCATCATAATAACTGATATTATTTATAATGACATTATTAGGCCTATATTGTGTTACTATGTTCTATCAGTTGTAATAAAACCCCGTTAAACACTGACAATAAAAATATTTCTAAATTATGATTTAAATGTATAGTTTTATCTAGGGATGCGTACCGCTACGACGGACCGGATCTGGACTTGTAAAAACGTTTCGGTTCAGGTCCAAAAAAAACGAAACCCCAGTGATTCGGTTCTGGACTCATTATAAATCTACCACTCACATTCTATATCCTTTTCGTTCTAGAATCAAGACCATCGTAAACCTTCCATAGATCGCGAAATTCGCGCTAGAAAAGACGTAAACACTGACATCGCTGTCAATGGCCCGGAGCATCAGCGACGCACGCGTCTTCCACGCACCAGAAGTTGAAGCCGGCGCAATGAGTTTAAAGACGCGAGAGACCGAACCTTCGGGAAGATCTCTGACTTTATTTGAAGCGTTTGAAGCCGCCGCCTGCGTCGCTGCTTGTGCCGCTCCGTGAGTTAGTTTAAGACGCTTGTTAAAGGAGCGGGTTGCGCTTTTGTTTGGGTGTAAACATTGTAACTTCTCGCTCAGGTCAGTAATGCTGGTTTAGTGCTCACAAGTTGTCACTTTATTTCTTGAACAGAGTTGGTTACTGTTGGCCGTAACCATGGTGATGGAACAGGAACATCAGAAACTACCTCGTCTCCTGAGCCGCTCTTAGCTCCGCCCCAGAGACCACACGCACGCGCACTAGAGACTAGGGTCGCTACAATATGAATGAAATAACTGTTATGTTGTGGTGTGATGTAGCATTTATTTAGGTGGGTTAATGTGCAATATACATATTTATACATCTAAGTAAATACTAAGTCAAAGTAATATTGTTTAATTGCTGGATTCATTAAGTGGAGCTTATATTTTGTAATAGTATTTGTATTCTACAGTTGTTAAATATGGTCTTGTGTTTAATGCTGTTAATATGATGTATTGTGTGTAGTGTAAAATATTTTCATATTCTATTTGTGATACTGCCAAGTTGATTGATTTATAGTGGTTCTAGTTGACTTTTGTGCTAGTTTTTGAAGGTTTTTACCTGACTTTGATGCCAATGCATCTGCAAAATTAAAGTGGAAATGTATCTAAAGGCATTAAACTTCGGGTGTGGGGAACAGCCCAGTCAAACCAGTAATACACTTGATAAACATAGTATCAGCTGAAACAGCTGCCCCAATACCAATACTCACATGCTCTTGTTCAGAAGTTGTTCCTCTAGTAAAAGAGTAAAACACATGAATGTGTGTTAGCTAGCTTGTAGCTTGTGATTTGTAAGTTGTAACTTATGTTAATAAACAGTGAAAAAAACAGATAAATTGAGTTTATTTCAGTCTGCAGTTAAGTCTTGTGTTTGATAGTCGTCCTTGTTCATGTGTCTTCAACTTAATTGAGCCAAGTAGCTTGTGTTATGCTGTTATAACATTATGCAAAAATGCCATGAGTTCAGCCGGACTCATTAGGTCCGGACTTGAACCTGAACCTCTGGATTCGAATCCGGACTTGAACCTGAACGTGGGTTTAGGTATGCATCCCTAGTTTTATCTTCTGGCTTTGCTTGTAAGTCTAAAAAAGTGTGGGAACCCCTGGTCTAAACGTTTCTGGTGCTTTTATTGCCAAAGAAATAATACACTGAAATAAAATGCATTTTTACTGTATTACCTGAGCGGGTTCTCCTCTACATAGAACTGACCTGTAACTAGTGGTGTAACCTGGTGAAGTTAATACTATTCTGGGAACAGTCTAGACAAATATGGCCCCTATAGTGTAATACTGAGCTGGAGACATGTCTGAAATCTATGGTAGAAGCTGCTGTTCAACTCAGATTGTTGATTTGTTGATCTGGTCTGAGCTTCATATCTCTATAATTACTGGGATCTATCCACATGAAACAAAAATATGACAAGTTTGTGGAGCCAATCCCAAACAACAATAAGTTTCAACATTTGTAGATTTCTGTTGAATCTCCCACATAGTTATCAAGATCCTTGTCCACCATCATTCTAGAACGTGAATGGACTTATTAGAAATGTGTCCACTGCTTTTGAGCCATGCTGGAGGATTTTTCCTGTACTGTGCACATTTTAGGCTTGACTTGACATAATTAAGGCTTGAATTGGCCGACTGTGATAGATTAGTAGGAATATAGATGGACGACCAAATACATGAAGACAGCATTATTGATTTTAGCGCCGTCATCCATATATTTCCTCTTTACTTGTGCTTTAAAGCAGCGTGACGATGATAAATGGCCCTCCCGTGATGTAAACGTGTAGTAGAGAGTTAAAGATGCTCTCTGGGGAGGAACCATCTGCCAAATGCCTTTGTAAGGGTGCGTGCCCGGTGCCTCATCCTCCTCGTCTTCATCAGCCTGATAAATCATACACACTGTACACTTTTGGATTGCAACAGACTGCATCACTCCCTTGTTGAATTTGTGAGGAGACTTAGCCTCAGCAGAGCCCCAGGTGAGTAAACAAAGCACTGTGTTAAAACTCAGCTCATCTGCAGGAAAAGGAGGTTAAAAAGAATAGTACAATACGAAGCAGGAATTGTAATCTTGTTTTGAGTAGTTTGGACTTGTTTAGGTGGATTTCGGTTAAGAAGACTTGACAACGGAGCAGAGTTTGTACAAAAAGTCGTTCAAAGTGCTTTACAGAAGAAGAAGAAGGTAGAAGTATATGGGGATGTCACAGTCACAAAAAAGTATTACATTGAATTATCGTTCCATAAATAAAAGATGAAACTATATTTTTGGGATGCAGTATTTATCACGTGTGCATTTTCTTTGTATTTGTATGGATATTTTGAGAGCCAAGATGAAACTGATTTTTACGAATAAATCAGGTTTTTCATCTAAAACACAGAAATTCCCTTGTCATTTTGGTGTAATTCTTTCTTTGTCACAAACTTATTCTCTCAAATAACAGAATATACAAACTTGTGAGGCTAGAATTATAACACACATTTTCCAATGAATTAATCTGGCGTTTTTTCCCCCAGTTAATTTATAAATGAGCATAAATGAGCCCGAGTATGAAACATTGACAAAACTTGACACAGATAAAGCTGCGGTGTGAGGACATTTTGATTAAACTTGAAGATGAAATTGTTTTTCCACTATAACTTGTTGGTGTTTCCTGAGTCATAAAAGTGTAATTCTTGCTTCGTCATAAACCTCTTCTCTGAGCACATGAATGTTTGTACTCCAGATACAGATGAGTCAAATACTAAATCAGTTGACAATTGAGTACCGTAGTTGTTAGATTACAGTTTATTGTGACATTTTTCTGTCACAAATCTGCAACGTATCACACTTTAATTAATATGCAATAGAAGATGATGAATCATAATTAACAACGAATAATCTTGACATCTCTAAAGTTTTATTAAATGAAAAAGAGTAGACGCTTTTCTCACCTTTCCAGGAAGACTGTTTTTAGTACTTTGAATAGTTTTTAGTAGCTTAAAATTGAAACACTGATTCCCCATGTTAAGTCCTGAATTTGGGTAAAGTAAATAAATAAATAAATATATGCTTATCAAAACTCCTCAAATCAAAAGTGAAGAATATTTACACTGCTTTTCCATCAGGTTCACTAGTAAAATTGTTATTTGGCACATTTCTATCCCAGATTCCTTTCTCAATTGCCATTTCATTGTGACTGGACTGAGCAAGTGCAACACAATGACATGGACGATATGTTGGGATTTGAACTGGCAACTCTCTGGTTCATTGGCCTATGCTTACCCACTACAACACTGCTATCCCTTTTCAAATCAAGATCAATTCTTTGCTTTTTCCCCTTTTCCCTGCTTTGCTTAAACCTTCATACTTCTCATTTTTCATCATTTTTAAACGCACAGGTTCTTCATTTCGTCGCTCTAAACGATCCAAACCTGTTTTCCAGGCGTGATGCGAGTGGACTACGGCGACGTGTCTTCCCGCAAAGCTCTCCGCGACGCCTTGAAGTGCAAACCGTTCTCCTGGTATCTGGAAAACATCTATCCGGACTCGCAGATACCCAGACGATACTACTCCCTGGGTGAAGTACGGCCTGCTTTATATTCTCTGATTTGCTGTTACGTATTACTCTCTCTGTCCTTGCTCTTGGGCAAAGTGGCTACATGAATTGGAAAGTAGAACCAGGCATCAATCTGTATTCTCAGGCATGAGGTTGATACAATATCTATAAAAAGCTATGGCTATTTATTCAATTAGACATTTAACAAGCAAACATCCAAAATATTGCTTTAATACAGTTATAGATTTGCAGTGTCAAAGTCAATTACATCTAAGGCATTTCCTCTTAATTAAAATCATTTGGGACGATTGACTAGCTTAAATTAAATCACAGAATTACAGACATATTGAAATAAATGATTGCCGTCTCATAGCATCCATTAGCCTCGCGTTCAAAAACTGTGATTATGAACAGAAATGGTTTAGAATTACAATGCGTGTCGTCACATTTCTACGAGCTCAATGCGGGAATGAAGAAAAATACTGGAAATGTTCAGAATTTCTTGTGAAAACGACTCGGAGGAGACGAGTAAACAGCATCTTCTTGGAAAAGGTCAGTCCAAAAAACAGCGTCTTACTTTCTCCTTCGGTCCATGTAAGTCAGGGCTGTTATTTTAAACTTATGCAGAGCAGAGGGCCACAGACAACCCGACAATGAAGTGACCCATGAGCCTCCACACCTTTAAGAAGACTTTTTGTTGTTTGGGCCATCTAAGCAAGTCTGAGGGCCACATTTGGTCCCCGGGCCACAGTTTGGACACCCCTGATCTAAGTCCTTCATCATCCTGATAAAAATCTACCGGTCTACGTGGTCCTCTGAATATAAAGAACTGTGGTATTACCTATTGCCTCTATGATTTATTGTATTTCTTTATTTGGCAGTCAGACATAGTTACAGTGCTGTCCCTGGTTGGGCTTTACAATGCTATTATAATACAAAATACACCAAAACACTTTTCCATTATGAGATTCATTCTATTCTATTTATGTGCTTTATTACTGTGTCTGAGTTCTTTTTCACAAACAAAGACTTGTGGATTGTTCCCTTGTTACCAAATGTTCATATGCTTATACATGTGTCTGTAAGCATACATTTTAACAACCTTTTTCATCTCTATATGACGTGTACAATGGACAGAATTTGTGCTTGGATTTTCAAGATAATATTTCATAATTGGAGCACAGTGCAATGAAGTGGTTCGCATTTTATCACAAAAACAAAACAAAAACCTTATATCACCTAAATTATTGCAAATTACCATCACAAAAAAAAAAAAATTGCCATATTAAGGTTAATCGTGGGAAAATATTACGTGTCGGGTTGTTCAGTTCATACATTATAAGGATATCATATAAAGGATATAAAGGACATGCAATATTTCCATTTTGACATCTTGGTACAATAATGAATAAATACAAAACAAATAAATACAAAATAAATAAATAAAATACAATAAATTTGTTCATAAATCAAGCTGACACTATGGTCTGTGGTGGGAAATCGCATGTAATTACTCTTTCCAACTCTATTCCACCTTGAAGTGAAAAGTGCTCAGCTTTGGCCAGGGTTCCACTTCGGTCTCCGTGCCTTTAAGGATGATTCAGCGTTGAGTGTATTTCTTCAAAGTAGTTCACGTTGCCCTCATTACTCTGCGCTCACACTCTGTCTCTCCCGTGCTCTGCTGGTGCCTGGCGCCCGGACGATGGATCGGGCCCGTTTAAGCGCAGTGTCACTGGAGAGAGCGGTGGAAATGAGCTTGTAATCCTCCTGCTCCAGCCTCTGACTGCTCTGGAGAGGAGGACTGCAGTACCAGCCCCTAAAACCAGACGTCCTCCCACTGAGTCTCATCCTCTCGAGCAGCTGGAGCCATTAGACTTTATGTAGACTAATTATAAAGCGTGGCGTGTTGGGGGATATGTTACAGCGAGTATATAAGCGTCCAAGTCCGCTTCAGCTTTTTGGGATTGTAAACTATTGGCACTTTCTGCTCCTTGTTGCGTGTACGTGGCAGAACTGTGTGCTTTTATACTGAATTCCTTTTGGATTGTGGTTAGGGTTAAAGGACATTTCATCGTTTTCATAAAACGTGTCATCTCGGTTTGATTCTTCTTGATGTAGTGGAGTTGGAATAGTTTTCAATTTTAGAAGTGAAATTGGACAGTGTTTGAATAAAAAATATACCTTGAAGTAAAGGTGGGGAATATATCGAAATGTAGATAATGCGAATGTTGCTATGCAGAGTTTTACTTAGTATACTGTATTGTAGTGAAAAATGCTACAAATTGGGCTGATTACAAACAAAAAGTAAACAAATGTACGATATAAACTTTCATTTACGGATATAAGGTGATATTTCTGCACTTTTGTGGTACATTTTGCAGGTATTTAACATTTGTCCGACAATTAAACCTCAACTTATATGTTTAAAGACATGTTTTAACACATTTCTGCTGGATTGACTTCATCATAATATCATGTGCAATATTTTCTTCTCTAATTTGTGACGATAAATTAAAATGTATTTATATTTTTATTCCAATGTCATGATTTCACATTATGATAAGATAAGATAAGATATGTTGATTTAGTATTTTAAGTATTCAGAATGCAGGACTCTGATTTGACCAAGTAACAGAATTTTAGCTCACATACTTTTATTCTGTAACTAAATACATTATTATACAAGTATTATTCCTAACACTAGCTACAGAATTATCTGCATGAAGATGTATTTTGTAATGAATTCTGTTAAATTAGAGAACTATATTCATATTATGTTGCATTACAGCGTAAACACAGGATTAAGAACAACTGAATGTTTGTTGCTGCATTTATTTATCACTAATTATAGCAGGAAACATCGCTCTCACCAAAAGAGTGTCCTTTTCTACTTTTCTCACTAATACTAATCAAATATTGTAATGTGTAACTGTTTTCTGAATACATCAAATGAATGAGTAACTGTACTGGAATACTGTGTTTTCTGAATACGTATTTTGAGTTCATGTTTAGTTACTTCCCAAACTGCTCATGGGTACAAAAGACTAATACAAATACATCATTCAATTCAAATGAACTTGTTTGAAATGTGACATATACACTTTTAATGAAGATATTGTAATTTGTAACCATATCTGCACTTTTTCTAGTTTGTAGTCAGCAGTGTGCGTGGTAATATTACAGAGTTTGAACCACTGACTCTCTGGTTAGTGAGCAAAAACTGAACCCACTGTGCCACGGATTCACATTTCCTTTCAATTATTATTATTTATTTTTCATTTATTATCTTTTTTTGTGTAGTTATCCGGCTCAAAGTCTTCATTTGACAGTTGTAGCATTTTATCTTCTTGACTTTCATATCCACATGTTTTAATACGTCACTTACAATGTTGTTTTTTGTGTTGTACTTTATACGCTCCGTGTTTTAGATCACGACTGTTTGACACACGTACGACAGACGCTCAGCTGTGCCTTTGTGTGTGCGCAGATCAGAAATGTGGAGACCAACCAGTGCGTGGACAACATGGGGAGGAAGGAGAACGAGAAGGTGGGCTTCTTCAACTGCCACGGCATGGGGGGCAATCAGGTGAGTCACAGGAGCAGACGGGACGATTGTCTGCACCTGCACTCAGAGCTGCTGCTGGCAATCAGAAACGTCCTATTAGCAGCGACGGGCCAAGAGTTATTTATAATATCGAGGGATGGAACGGTTCTCGAGGTAGAATGGAACGGTCGGACGCTGTTGGTTCAATCCGACGTGTGTGTTGGGTTCGATCTGTGCGCGATTTTGTCATTTTAGTGCGAGGAATGTGTTAAGCTGCCGTGCTTTCACAGACAGAGGAGGTAAACTGCAGCTTTATTCTAACAGAAGTGGGTTTTATCTTTCTGTCTCTCTTTATTTTATGTAAATCGACCCAGGAATTACTTAAATATGAATGTTTAATTGTGTTAAGACCAGTTTGGCTTTATGTGTCAGTAATTAAAGGTGCTCATTAATCACACGCGCTGAGACTCATGGAAATAAAATATCATCTTTTTTTTTAGATATTATCTTCCAAGACAGTTTTACTTGGTAGTAAACATGGTAGTAGTTGGTAGTAACATGGAGAGAAGTAGAGCGGAGTGTGTTTTATCAGTGGCAGAGGAGGAGCTGCTGCAGGGCCAGAGAACGATCAGGACGAGCACATTCAGGCAAACTAATCATTTCAATAAATAGAATATAAAATATGAGAAACATGTGATTAAAAGTTCAGAGCTACAGTCTAATCATTAACTCAAATAAACATCAAACTCCTGACTTGATTGTCATTTATTGAAAAGAGCAGTTTTAGTTCGCAAATTAACATCCAAAATAGCACGTTTTTGTACTATTGAGGTCCAACAAAATAAAAAATTGCAGTCGTGACCATGTATCAAGACAAAAATCGACTTGTGACAAAATAATATCGTATAAAGTTGTTTTCAATTTTAACTTAAAGAAATCTCAAAAAGCTACATAAATGAATTAAAAATAGAAATGGAACAAATCTATTTCATAGTCTTTAAAACAAGGGAGTAATATTTCTGCACTTTTTTTGTACAAAAGTTTTCTTGTATTTGTCTGATACAACTAAAACTTTTAAAGATATGTTTAAGCACATGTCTGTTCGATTGTCGTTATTGATATACTCCTAGTTACAAATGTGAAATCATACATGGCTTTAGTGCTCTTATTGCATCACATGAAGTACATTTGTGTATTTTATTTGTAACATCTTCTGAGAACGTTGTAATATAAATATGTGTATTATTAATCGACCGAGCTAATGCAAAATCACATTCCATTTGTCATATTCTTCAGCTAAATTCAGTTTAATCATGTTCAATGTTCAGTGCAAATGTATAAAGCCACTTGTCAGTCCAACACATAATTATATTTTCCTTTTTTCCTTAGACAAATAAAGAAAACACATATTCCTCCTTCCATATGAGGTTTTGATTCATGAATTTAATTAAATCATAATCTCAGGTGGTAGACAAGGGTCTGTGTACATAACTCTAAGGGAAATGTACTGTTTATGAACAAAATATCCTAAATGGAAACACTCAAAGTTTCTCCTTCTCCTCAAACGTGTCGTCTTAATCTCGTCTCTTAAAGTCCCTTTAAATCAACAACAATCAAGTTTTTACCGTTGAAAAATGACACAACTTTCCTTGGCTAATATGAAAAAACAATAGTTTAATTTATGTATTTTTGTGGTGATAGATAAAACATTTCACTTTTCTTGTTTCATGTTGTAATTACAGCGATTTGAACCATAAAACCAGGTCAACACATCTTAATTCTCACAGTTAAACAGTCAAATTCAACTGGAGACTCTTTATGCTTGTGAGTTGTCTGAGCGTTGTGTAGCTGAGGCGCTTGTGTGTTGTGTGCGCAGGTTTTCTCGTACACGGCCGATAAAGAGATCCGCACAGACGACCTCTGCCTGGACGTGTCGCGCCTCAACGGCCCCGTGGTCATGCTCAAGTGCCACCACATGAAGGGCAATCAGATGTTCGAGTACGACGCCGAGGTACGCACAGCCAACACTCACGTACTTCTCACAACAAATACTACTTTCTACCGTTCTATTTTTGCGTACAATGGATAGTATTGAATTTAGTCAGAAATGAGCTAATTTTGTACATAAAAGTGTGGATAATATACAGTTTTTTTGCATAATATTTAAACTTAAGAATATATTGTTATGATTTTAATGTAAATACACTAAAATTTGGAAAAATACATGATTGAAATGAACATGTTTGCTGATAGTGGCTGTGTTTACATGCACACAAATCTGAATTGTGGAGTTTATGAAAGATTATGAAATGTCATGTAAACAGTTAAATTCGCTGTCACTAATCACGGTCAGCTCACACTATGCAGGTTTTAACAAAATTATGCAAAGACAGAAATCAAAGACATTGAAAGTTCGAGTATATTAAAAGTGATTGTGTTTTTCTGTCTTCAAAATACAACCGATCGGACATTTGTTCACGATCATATTTCTCTTGTGCATGTAAACAAACCCAAAAATCTGATCTAATGGGTTTTCTGATTATTCTAGTTATTTATTTTTTACTGGCCATGTAAATGTACCCACTGTTTAAATCATCTTGTATGGAAAAAAAGAAAGAATAATACAGTCACTTTTAATCACATTAAATTCAATAAAAATGGCATCAAGCAAGTGCTTTTCATACAAAACATGAAGCCAAAAGTGCTCAACCATTACAAATCTTTCCCTCCACCCACAACCACCTTTCACTTCAGTACCTATTAGTTATTCACTTATTTTCATTACATCACAATGTCCCTGTCATGATGATCTGATAATGCTGTATTGATCTGATTAGATAATGAAAGTGATGCTTGTTCAGACACGGCCACTAGATGGAGCTGTTTGTCAGTGTTTCCCTCGTCCACACATGAGCTGTGTCTGTCCTGTTCTTTCTCACTGTAGTATGTTGGCAAATGGGAGTATGACTTTCAGGTAAGCCGTCCAGACTTGTGCCTGTGAAACACCGTGGAAAAGCATCCCAGTATTTTGAACCCTGCCCCGGGATAGTCTTTGTGTGTGTGTGTAAGTGTGTGTGTGTGTGTGTGTGTGTAAGTGTGTGTGTGTGTGTGTGTGTGTGTAAGTGTGTGTGTGTGTAAGTGTGTGTGTGTGTGTGTGTGTGTGTGTGTGTGTGTGTGTGTGTGTGTGTGTGTGTGTGTAAGTGTGTGTGTGTGTGTGTGTGTGTGTGTAAGTGTGTGTGTGTGTGTGTGTGTAAGTGTGTGTGTGTGTGTGTGTGTGTGTGTGTAAGTGTGTGTGTGTGTGTAAGTGTGTAAGTGTGTGTGTGTGTGTGTGTAAGTGTGTGTGTGTGTGTAAGTGTGTAAGTGTGTGTGTGTGTGTGTATGTGTGTGTGTGTGTGTGTATTTGTGTGTGTATTTGTGTAAGTGTGTGTGTAGGCGTGTGTGATGTGTCAGTGGTCAGTAGAGGTTGGATAATTAAAATGTAGACACAAAAACCCCATTAGTCAGGCCATGAGAATATGAACTTCAGTGATTTTCATCCTAATGTGAACTAATCTCGTCAGTACAAGTCGTTTTGGGCCAGACAGACGCTTGACTTTTGCACTTTTCATGCGTTAGGTTAGTCCAAATGTCAACTAAATGTCCCTGAAGTTAAAATAAGGGTCAGTGATGATACTTTAAAATTACAACTTTGGCTTCAGAATTTGATCAGTTAATTTAGCTCTTCCTACTTTTTAATTATCCATCATATTAACAGAAAATAGTACTTGTCGATTTACAATAATTGTTAGACATTAGATTGTGACATTTAAAGTTGCTATGTAACTTTTCTGATGGAGGGTTTACCACTTGCTTGTCTCCATGGGATGTTAATGCTTTGCCTGGAATGTTGCGTAGTATGGCATTAAACTACCTTGCCGTCATTCACTTGTAGGTGTTTTTATGGTTAAAATGAAAGAAAACTTGTGATGTCATCTGCTTGTCTCTGTGGAGATGGATTAGTTTAATGCAATACTGTAAAATAATCCAGTCAAAGCATTAACATTTCCATGGAGACAAGCAGAAAATGTGCATTGAACACCTTTAACTATATCATTTCTACTTCAATTATTATTACGCATAAAACTGTGTGTTTAAATATTTGCTTGGATCCAAAGTACAGTGAGAATTAAAGATCAAATTGCATATTTGGCTTAAAAGACGATGCCAAGTTTAGAGAAGCCCCAGCGGTGCAGCACGGCACATATAGCTCAAAAAGCCTTTTAACGCCAACAAAGTATTAATATTTCAATGACAAGGTGAGAAGAGTCGAGCGTGATTGAGATGTCCTATCTGTGACATGTTGCCGTGACGATGAGAGAAAGCCCACAAGCTCCCGCGTCGTTTTAAACAACCCCTCGGAGAAATCCATTCATTACACTTTGTTCTCCGGGTGCATTCTTAATATGAACGCATGAATTATGCATGCTCAAAGACTAGTCCCACTTGTAAACAGCGCTGGGGTATGTGGTCCAAGTTATTTTTAGCCCCATCAGTGACAGACAGGAGCCGGCTCTACTGTAGCTAGATTTGATTCATTCGGTCATTATTCCCGCATTTTGACCCGCCCGGTCCTTTTAGACTGTGAGCGACAGCCTTTTATTAAGGTTCAGTGTCTTTGTGCTGGTTCAGCTGCCGACCCAAGTGTGTCCAGACTGTGCTCACATCAAAAAGCTTGCACTGTGCATTTGAGTGACAGAGCTCTCTTCCGCTGTTACATACATTTATGGATGACTACGTAATTAAAAGGGCTCGTTTCTGCCAGTTTTTCTGGATCTTTAACATTCCTCGCTGAGAGCTCGTGACTTCTGAAAGTCAGAACTCCAGCTCAAGTGTGTTTTCCCAGCCCTGGGCAATGCTTTTTGCAGCCAGCTCACCAGTTCAGCTGGGTGCAACTGGCTTTCAAGTTGGGCAGCAAAGCAATATTTTTCATTATTGGTTGAATAAAAAGACTTTGAGCTTTATTCAGTCCCACAGTTTTTGTTTTTTTGCATGAACTCTTTCAAGATGAGCTCCCAGATGATGGTCAGGATTCTTTTTGACAAAATCCTTCTTATACCAATTATATCTTCAATAATAGCAGCTTCCCCCAACAAGACAAATAACCACTATTGTCTCACCTTTTATCTTTCAGTGTTACTTCCCCTTGAACTCGACACTATAATTAGTTTGGTTTAGTCTTTATTTGAAGGGACAACGTACACTGAGACATTAAGCTGGTAAAAAACAAACATGTTCCTCACCAGATTGTAGTTAAGTAGCTCATTTCCATCTGCGGTCCCTGATTAGCTACTAATGTGGTGTTTCCACAAGCCCCTCTGATCATTTATTCAAAAAGTCATTTTTATTTTCCGACCAGAGTTAACTTGTTTTTCATACCTGACAGTTTGGAATGCTCGGCCAAACAAAAACAAAATGGAACCGGCGCAGAAATGTAATGT
>NW_027315768.1:14376307-14386307 GCF_026437365.1 Eucyclogobius newberryi | reverse complement strand
GTTTGTGTAATTTGTAATCAAATCTGTATTTTAATTTAAGTGTATTATTAAATCATGTTGTCCCACCACATATTTGGATTGTATTTGTCAGAGGTGGGGACTTGAGTCAGATTTGAGCCACTATTTTGACCATTTGACCATTGACAAAAAGGACTCGGGACTGGACTTCGACTTGAAGGCCAGTGACAGAGGACTTAACTTGGATCCCTTTGACTTGAGTGTTTCTCTTTAAGATAATAAACGTCACAAAAGTACAAGCTGTATTCTGTAATTCTATATAAAGGCTTGAAAGTCCGCGACCCCGAAAAGGGACCAAGCGGTAGAAAATGGATGGATGGATGGCTTGAAAGTACTTGAAGTTCAAAGTATTTGGGCCACAGACTTGAGGACATGACTTCCTGTGACGGCATCTGCTTCTCTTAATGTAAAAACGATCAGTAATTTTGTGTAACTTGAAAAGACTCGAACCCCAAAGCAAAAGCAGGTTCCACGTCTGCTTTTCACTCAGTAACTTATACAATTTAAACCAATTTCCATCAATATTAAATAATTACATTCAACCTGAACGCAAGTGAAACACTGACCGACTACTTTCTTTACTTGTGCTTTTTACTTGTGAGACTTATTAGGGCATTATCTTTTTTTAAACATTTCTGAATAACAGAAGTAACATCTTGCTCTTCTCTTCTTGTACCTCCTCGATCACATGGGAGTTTGCACATCAAGTAAAGACACGATGAGAACAACTGAACTAGGTTGATTCCGTGGTTCTAATTGCCAGCGCCACAGCCAGAGCAGATGGAAAACGTCATGGTCGCTGGCAGAGGCTGGACATGATTAATCATAGTAATAATGATAATAATAATAATCTTCAGAGAAACGTCGTTTTAAGAAGAAGTGTGTCCAGAAAGTAACATAACACACACAACATTATTTAAATCTGAAAAGAACAGAATGCAGGTTATAGTCTTCCAAGTCTCACAAGTTTGTCAAGTTGAATCTTTTGTAAAATACTTCATATTCGTAAGGCTAGAACACTTGTAAATGCTTTTGTTTTGGGGGTTTTAAGCTAAATGCTATTAGCGCTACAAGTCGGTGATTTAATGCTTGTGTTATGTTTGTTTGTTTGTTTGTTTGTTTGTTGAGTGCTAACACAAATCCTGATGCGGGAACACTTGACTGATAGAAAGTACAGTAATGTTTGCTTTTCAATACATGCATTAGTTTCCTGTCTAAAACATCAAATGCCAAAATAAAGGTACTCAAGAGCATGTTGAAAAGGTAATAATACCAAATAATGTCCTGTAATTCACTTTATATTTAGGTTTTGGAATTGAAATGATTGCTTCTAAAATGATTATTAATAACTGAATAAACACCATTACATGCCACCAATCCTTTTACTGCAAATACTGACTAAAAAGTATGTTAAATGTTGTCATGTTAAAGAAATTGGAAATATAAGAAGAAAAATAGTTGTGGTTCATACAATTTATATTAAAAAAAGAAAAATCACCTCTGGTTCAAAAACTGAAAACCCATGTGTGTATTTACTCTGAGGCTAAACAGTGCCCGTCCCAGAGCGGTGCTGATGTGTGTCACAGGCAGCGGGCGTGGAGCTGTGACCCGCAGTCTGGTGGCCTGCTTTTCCCGCCTCCTCCGAGCCCTCTGAGTCAGTCCACACCCGGGCAACAGACAAACACACCATTAGAGCAAATGAGACGGCGCCTGACTGTGTCGCGTTAGACAAAGAATGGATTTTTCTTCCATTTCTCACCAGGTCTTGCCACATTTGCTGGACTGTGTGGGGCTCATAGGTCTGTTCTGTTTCCATAACTCCTATATGGACTCAAAGTAAAGTCAGTGTATGAGCAAATAGTATTTCCGGCTGGATCAGTGTTTTATGTCATCTGAATTTGCCTGTTTGGAAGCTTTTCATTGTGTTACTTGGGGCCTAAAGTCGTGTCCACTGCAGGATTTCTTTCGTCTTCTAAGATTCATGGGTGTCACTCGACATGACGAGAGGAATTTAAATCATTCACGCTTGCGTTGGTCGACACGATCGATCATGGCTAAAGTTTGTCAGAGCAAATATCAGGCTCTAGGCGTCGTACGGTAAATCCATTGTAGTAGTGGTGTTTATGCATTTGTAAAAGTCAGTAAATGAAAGAGAAACGGGGTGTTTAACTGTGTTCAGTGTTAAGGTGTGATGTGTTGGGACAGAGGTTGATCGTAGACACAAAGATTCTGCCACAAAGATTCCAAAATATCAGACACTGCCTGATACCATCGCAGCTCACCTTTGGTCACACAATGGTGCTACATTCAGTAATGGTGTCCCAGGCCAAAAATGGTGAAATAGCGATAAGATGTTTCTTTGTTAATGGCAGCAACTTAAAGCAATGTGTAACAGTATGTCACTTTCTGAAGGTGGCACCTTTAAGTTAAAACTATACTTCTGTGCATTCTCATGGAGTTTTACTGTGGGTTTTAGCACTTCCACTAGCAGGGACCACGCCACAATTGAGTATGAAAGAATATTTATTGATAATAACGACGATGGATCTCGACGATGGAGATCGACGATGGAGATAGCAACGATTGAGCCATGATCAAGCTACGATGTAGTGACAATGCAGCGACAATCGAGCACGAGAGTTGGCTGGGTAGAGACTCAGGATGGGGGCTCTGTCTCGGGTAATCAGCCCAGACGATTCAGAATTCCCCCCCCTCCTCCGTAGATGGTGATGTGATAAGGTGAAGATGATAGAGACATGGGGTGGGAGGGCGGGGTCGAGAGAGCAGAGACGACAAGAGATGCTGTGAATAGGCCTTATAAATAGAGCTTCTGGGTAATTAGAATTGTGGTTAGAGAGTGGGGCGTGTTTACTAGTGGAGTAGAGGTTGAGGCTCCTGAACCTCAGTTAGCGATTAACAACTCCATTAATTATGGAATGTATTTATTGCAGCTCATGCTTGATTTTTCCTATGGTTAATTTGGTTCAGGATTTTTTGGGATGATCATGCTTTGAAGTTTTACACAAAATGGACTTAAATGAGTCTGTACCTGCTGCGTTCATACACATGCTGCTGTGAAGAGGGCTTTCTGCATGTCCAGCAGCATTGTGATGTTAGTGACGGTGGGTCAGAGGGCAGGATTGAACCAATTCCACAATTCTGACCCTGGAAGTCAATGAGCTTGTTTCTATTTAATGCTTTTTAGATCAATATAGCCTTAAACAAAGAACATAATGTGCAAGTGTAACAGCTTCTCTTTAAACAACACACACTATGTTCTTTAACTGGATTTTATGAGTGGCGTACATCTAAAATATCATCATTCATCATAATCATTTCTGTAGCAGTGCATCTCATTTTAGACTTTCTCATCAGGCCCGGTAACAAAAGGGTCTAATCCAGCACAGCTCACGTTTTCTAAAGGCTCTTCATTTAATTAGAGCTCCTCAGCTGTGCACACACTTGCTCCTCTCTCGCTGCTACAGCCCGAGTCGGGAGCTTTCTCCAGCCCAAAGGAAGCCTGCAATAATTATGAGGGAAAGGACAGCGCCTCCACTTTCCAGTATTTTTTCATTAAATGTGGAGCAGCTTTACGCCTTGTCGCGCTTTACAGCTCTTCAGACACGTCTTTGGATAACGAGCGATCCTGTTTGTTTGTCTTATGATTTAAATGCCAAATGGGACGTTATATTATGATATGTCTTATGATATTATACTTGTGAAGCAGTGCACTGTGGGACAGGGCGGTCCTAAGCATGTTGGGTATGTTTGTATGTGGTGTAAAGAGTCTGAAACATGGAGGTGAATGCACTGCTGTGGTGGTAAATATTAATGTATAAGGCAATGTGCTAAGATCTCAGAGTTCCAGAGTCATCTTTATAATATTATTTGTTATAAAGGATCTTGTGTGGTTTGGTCGATGGTGTTTACAGTTAGTTTGGCCAAAAGGGTTCACGTTGCAACACTTTTTGAGAAGCTGTAGTTCCAAAAAGCAGGAAAATATTAAGTCAAATAAATAAAACTGCCCCAAAAAAGGCCACAATTGTGAACTTCACTGCATTTACGTAAAAATCTCATCCAACCTCGTTCTCATGGAAATTGTGTCACGTCCCATCTTTATTATTTTCACATTTTAATTTGTGTGTCTATTGTTGCATTAGTTTTTTGCTTTTTTGTTTCATAAATGTTGTTTTTTTCTTCTTCTAAAGAATCATCGATACTCCAGTACTCCTGCTGTGCTCTTCCAGGCCACACTGTGTAGAGATGTATAATTATGAATCCTATATTTTTCCCACACAGTGTTATTCTTTTTCCTTCCTCCCAGACTAAACATCTCTCTAAAGTCCTGGCTGTACACTTGACTTGACATTGTTGTGATATTATGTGCAGTTTAGCGTTATATTGCAGCTTTACAACTTGTGTAATGAAATCAGTGAAGTAAACATCTAAATTTACAAGATTCTACTTTGTTGTGGTATTTTTAAAGCAGGTTTGTGGCGGATTCTGACACTGTCCTTTGTTCCCGCTCTGTTTGAACACTTTAGTGGGAAACACCTGTACTTGCAGCTGTTTCACGTCCACATTCTGCTTTGTGTCCGGGCAGCAGCCTCCAGGATGGTGACTCTGGGTATTAAATGAGAGATGTCCTCTGCTGTTGTTATTGAGGAGTGGGGGAAATGACATGATCACATTTTGTTTTGTTTGGCTACGTGCAGTAGATTTGATGAAAAGGATTTTTTTTAACCAGTAAAGTCTCATTGAGATTCTGAATTTGACTACAAAGTCTTGGAGCCTTTGTACTTGTTAGAGGAAACATGGCACCCTGAAGACGCCTACAGGGAGAAGATGCAAACAGTATAATGCAGATTTTATAGAACAAATAACAGAACAAGACTGTTATTTGAGGGCCAAAAGACAAAACCAAAGAGAACCTTGGAGTAGCAATAAATGTTCAAAGTAAAAATCTATTTTAAATACGTTGTAAATGTCCTGTTATTTCAGTCCAGTCTTTGATTGTTAGTTCCGTCCCAGTCATCCATCTCCTTGTTTGCTTGCGTCTTTTTGCTGCAGACAAAAGTCCATTCCACAGGTTTCCATCAAACATTTCTATTGTCTATTGTCCTAGATTCATAGTTTTGAATTCAAATGGAATATGGATGTTGACTGCAGTTGAGAACATGTAAACTCAATGCTCACAGTCGACCTCCTTTCATCTTTCTCATGAGGTAACTAACGGCTACGCCATGATGCCAAGCTATACACAGAATAATGGCATTACAGTGATTGTCATTTTTCTATCTGTAGTACTCATGACTACAACCTAGTCACCTAACTCAGTGGTACATTGGTTTGTTATGTATTCCTAACAGTATTAAATGATTAATACTTTCCTGTCCACATGTGGTTCCTGCCTTAGCTTTCCCGGAGCGCTGGATGGACTGGGTGGTTCACATGTGGGCTAGCTCACAGCCGGGGGTCATACATAACCTATATGTAACCTGTGTTCCATATAGGTGAACCACAGGGATACTTGACGTAAACATCCTCTCCTCACATTGTTATGACCAAATGTACTCCACCTCAGAGAGTCAAGGACATGTCCAATGACAACTGTCTGTTTGGATGGGAGAGAAATGCTGTAACTGGGAAGCTTAATTGTGTTTGGCTGAGAGGGCTTTTTTTTAATATTCTGACTACTGGGTAAAGTCCTTGTGGTGATATCCACTCAATATTAGCAGATAAACCTGGAAATGGGCCTCTAAATCTGTGAAAAACAAATGGTAGTCTGGCATCTCAGAATACACATGTTGGTAGTGATTACACGGACTAAACCACGCAGTTTATGACTAATAATACACATTTGTGAATAGTTAACAGATTAAAACGTAAAGATATAAAATAGTGATGAGAAAACATAAATAATAGTGACGGGCGGATCAATACCAAATATTGATTCTGACATTATCAAAACGGTATTGATAGAAATATCAAGGCTTAATTTTTTGGGGAAATTACTTTTTAGAGAAATATATTGCGGTAATGTGCAATATTCAATCTAGAGACTTTTTGTGAGCTATTTGTGCTCAAGTGAATAAATGCCAGATTTACAAGAGACTGGCTGGATGCTAATGAGATGATGAACTTTTCTCTCTATTTGCTGTTAATGGTCAGGCGGGGGGTCAGTCTGTGCTTTCTTGATCAGACTCAGCAGTTTTTGACTCAATTGCAGAGCTTGTTGCAGCCTAAAGCTACTTATTTAGTGCAGAAAAACACACTTTTCTCTAATTTCTGTTTGTTTTCATACAGTCCTAATATTGAGTTCCATAATTCCAATGACAACAAACTGCCGTCCCCCCTCAACCCCCTCAAACTACTGATCTCACCCATCACTATTAGATAAATACAACTGTTTTGCTCAGCTTGTGTTAAATCATGTGGAATCTTCCATGTAGAACTAAGGATGATAAGGATAATTATGCACATTTAGTTGTTGCATTACCCGTTCCTGTTAGTACACGGCAGGGGGATGGTTTTTGTTGTATTCTTTGTTGTGTTTTACTGGTAGAGTTACAGTTACAGAGGCCTCGCATTGTGTCAAATATGTGAACTCAATGTGTGGAGGCTCTGAAGGTTTGTCTCAGTCGTGTTTGAGAGCTTCTGGAGGGCACTCTGGTTATTAAGATTAGACATGGCAAAGGTATCGATATTGCAATATTGTCTAATGCGAACAGGAATATCACAAGAAGCTAAGTCTATCGCCATATGAAACACCATGGTTATTAAGATAAAAAAGTGTAAAAAAAAATAAAAATAAAAAAAAAATACTACTACACCTTAAATCAGTCTCACAACCATAATATTAAGTCTGTCTCACACCAAGAAGTAAGTTAATGAGGTTGTAATAATTGAGGATTTTAAAGTACTTCTGAGGATAATGATGGACAATTCACAGAGAAGCCCGAGGACCACCTTTGTCCCCTGGGTCATAGCAACAGAATCCCTCTATGATGTCATCAATGTGCGACGTGCCATTGTAAATACAGATACAATTTACACTTAACTGATACACTTTTAATGATCATTCAACAAAATAAAGATAAGAGATATTATTGTTTGTCAAATCATAACTCTTTGTGATTTTATCTCTTGTTTTCAGTATGGTTGCTATGGTAACTGTTTTGTGGAATTACCTCTACCTACGTCATATTTACTGCCCATGTCCAACCAGGAAGTACAATTATTTAAAAAAAAAATTGAAAAACTGGTGACAAACAGGCAAAATGTTTAGTAAAACCCGAAACATAATTGTGTTCACTACGTTTTGGTGAAATGCGTAGTCCAACCTCACACACAGACTTTAAAGCACTCATCCTCACATCGCGCAGGTCTAACGTTGATCTGAACCCGCACATCTAATCACTCCTTTCCAAACAGGTGGGCCCCAGCGGCGAGACCACACGGCGCCGCTGAATGCTGATTAGCGAGTCGCACGAGCGCTCATCACACCCGGCGCACTTAATAATCCCTCGCTTGTTTACAATAATGACCCTGTGCCTGTGTTGTGTGCCTCCGCAGCGCCTGACCCTGCTGCACGTCAACAGCAACCAGTGCTTGGACATGCCGTCGGAGGAGGACAAGATGGTGCCCACCTTGAGAGACTGTAACGGCAGCCGCTCCCAACAGTGGCTGCTGCGGAACATGACCCTCGGCGCGTGACCTTTTCTTGAAACTTTGACCTATATAGAAGTAAACATCGCCTGCTCCTTAACCGGGCGGCTCTTACCTCATTCACGGCAGCGGGAGACGGCGGCGTTAGCTTGGCGCGCGGCGTTGGACCACGAGCGAGGTGGGTTGATATGAAAGACTTGGCGCGGGGGGAGCTGCCGTCATGGCCGCTGTTTATCGTTCACCGCCGGACAAACGGTTAAGGAGGAGAGCAGTCGAAAACGACGTGCACTGTCATCTGTCCACATCTGGTGCGGCCATACCATGTGAAGACTGTTTCTCCCCCCCCGTGGTACCATCAGCATCACGTTATTGTATCATTTGCATCAAGGGAAAGCGAAAGGAATGTTTGAATAGTTTCGTTTTATGATATTGTTATATGAAACGCCTTCGTTGCCCTGCGTCAGTTTTTCTCAGACTGTAGTACGTGTATCACTGGTGGTACACAAAGATAGTGTTTTAAAAGTGTTTAAAGAGCCTGTACCTGATGGTGAACCATGAAAGATGTTTGGGTTTGAACTGTTCCCACTCTGATATTGCACCATGACACGGAAACTACTGCCATATTATATTCTTATGCAGTTGTTTCCATATAATATCTCCGTCTCTGCCTACGTTTGGTTTCAAAGTGCAGTGTGAAAGAGGATCTAGTGTGTGTTTAGTGAGTCTTTAGTGAACAATGTCGCTGATTGGATGAAAAGAGGTCAGTGGGTTCTGTGTCAATTATTACCCAACGAAATAGTTTATAAAATGCATACTATATACTATATTATTTAGCTATATTTACCATACACTGCGTTGTCTTTGTCTTGACTAGAATAAATGAGCATCAGGTACAGGCCCTTTAAGTTGTCCTCCTTTTAATGATTTGAGAACTCGGGGTGGGCAGTATGGCAGTCCAAATCCAATCATGACCTCATCCTATTACGATTCAATAATTGTCTCTTTCATGCAAATCTAGATGTTCTTCAAAATAGTGATCTGCCTTTAAGAAAATGGTGACGTCATTTTTTTTGCATATTGCCCGCCCCTTTTTAGACCTGTTCTTACCCATGGTTTAGCCTCCTTTAGACCTGTTTTTTCTGCTGCCTCATGTTTTGAAGTTTGCATTTTACTGCGTTAAAACGGGCGTATCGACTGGTACTTAAAAAAATCGGAGCGGTTTATGACTTCATTTGTTGTTAACTGCACTGTGGAAGCGTCGTGAATATAACTGCGCTGACTGAATGTAAAACACAAGGCAGCTCTGACCTACTTTTTGTTGTCCTGACTTGAATAAGAAGATTGATTCAAATGAAAGTAAGTGCTGTGGACTGTAAGTGGACTGTGGTTTCTACTCACTAACACCGTCAAACACATCTTTAACATTGTGACAAGTCGTCATCCAGGGACAAAATAGGTGCTTGTGCCTTTAGAAAATTGTACATGTTTCTATTGTGTTAGAATAATCATGTTTTTATGCTGTTTGAGCTTATGTGACATTAGTAGAGATGAAAGTGACACGCTTTTTTACCTGGTTTAAATTTGAGAGAACAATATAAAACATAATGCATTTTGTGTTATCAATATACATGTCACTTGTCATTAGATTTAATTATAAAATCTAATTCTGGACCGGAAACACAGAGCAGTGACATGACAACGTGACTTTTGGAAGAAGTCACTTTCTTACTATTTAAAAAGTGAAATTGAGCTCACGTTTTAATTGGCAAAAGCTTTTTTAAACGTACACATTCTATAATAATATCAAAGTTGGCTGTAAAAACTCACGTACATGTGATACGTGTAACTCGCTTCTCCTTTAATGCCTGGCCCAACATCACCATGAGCTGGTCATCACTTTTGTTTCAATCATCAACATATTTTATTGTGTGTTTGTAGAAGTGGCATTGCTTTCTATCATGTTCTGTCATACAATATAAACTGCATCTGAATTTAGACAGAGCATTATTTTAATTGGCTAATACTATCACAAACTTGATTCTTCTTATATATAAAAGTAATTCTTCCGTTTAGGATTCCTGTATGAATTATATTATAGGTTCAAAAGACTTACAACATAAAATACACAGATGGTGAAACAGATCATTCATGTTCGCTCCATGATTTTACTGTAAACCAAATCCAAAACTCTAAATATAGCGATCTGACTTAGACCATCTTAATTACACACAAGATTACATCCTATTTTGGTGTCGATCAATAATCATAGCCTTCAATTACAAATGATTAAAGGCGACATGTCTGTAACCAAAAG